>NC_038049.1:10922713-11273826 GCF_002211085.1 Panicum hallii
CGCTCACTCGTGTTCTCCCAACTCCCGCTCTGGCTCCTGCGCCTCCGCGCCCACACGCCCGGCGCCTGCTACGGCCATCAGTGCCGCGCCCCCTTGCTCTGGCGCCGCCCGAACGCCTGCGTTCCGCTCGCCCTCCTGCGCCTCGCGTGCTGCCTGTCTTGAGCCGCAGCTGCGCGCCCTGAGCGCCCGCGCCACCTGCCGCGAGCTGCCGCACCACCCGCTGCGGCGCTGCGTCCACGGCGCGCCCCGCCTGGGCCTTGCTTGCACGGCGCCCGGCCGAGCCGCCATCGCTCGCCAGCACCAGTTCCCGCTGCGCCCCAGCGCCGTGCACTGCCTGGGCCGGCCTCCGCCTGAGCCGCGCCTCCATCTGCCGCCCACTCCGCCTGGAGCTGAACCGGGTGGGGGAGAAGATCAGAAGAGAGAGAAAGAGTGGATAAGAAGGAGAGTGTGCTGCCGATGGGGAGAAAAGGAAGACACGCCAGGGAGAAGAGAAACAGAGGAGAAAGGGAAGTGGAGTTCTCCCAAGGACTTGTGCGTAAAATTAGAAAATTGCAGGGACTTGTTTGTAAAGTAAATTTTCCCGTTGATTTAAAACTCGAATGAAGAAATGCCCAAAACGAAAGTTGGAGAGTTTTTTCAAACTCTACAACATTGTTTTAGGGCTCAAGTTCAAAAACTCAAAATTTATATTTTTACACGTGAATCTTTGAACAAAAGTCGGATTTAAATTACTTTTGCCCTAAAAAGCGTAACTTTATAAAATTCAGGACCTAAATGCAAGCATTTACGACATGTCATGATGACGGGATAGAATCGTCATAATGATTGGATAGACATGTCATGATGACTTGCACTTTACACTTTAGTCCTGAGTAAATTTAAAAGTTACTTTTGTAAATCAAACATTTGCATAAAAGGACTCGTACTTTTATAAAATTACGTAAATACCCTTATTTTTACCATTTTACCCAAAATTTTTACACACTTCAACATACACATTTCAAATAAAAACTTTCGGATAATTACATAATTTTTACAGGGGATAGAATAAGAAAAACACCTTTTGCAAAATCTCCCTTCCCTTATTTCGAAATTACCTCCCATACAACACATTTTGCAAAAACAACCCTAGGTTTTTTTGTAATTACAAAAATACCCTTTTTACTTGCACTTTAAATTTTTCAAAAACTTCACATAAACACACTTAACTTTATACAAATAAACACATATTTCACACTAACAAAAATATATCTAGTATTGCAAATACACGAACTGTCACATCCTGCCCCCCTAAAAAGAATCTCGTCCCGAGATTCGGACGAAAGGCTCTAAGGGGAAGAGAAGTGAATCACACACTAAAGTGGCAAAAGCAATCACACCAGAGAAGATTGAGGTTGACGATGAGAGCATGACGAGATGAGTATAACGAGAGCATAAAGAGATGGTACACTAGATGAGTTTGGCAAGATAAGAGATTATATATAAGGATGATAAATGTCGATGACATTCATCACAAAACTCATGGACAACAAGTAAGGATAGTACAAGGGATTGACAAAGTGATATTTAAAATATTCTTGCTCCAGAGTTTATTACTTGAATAATTTTAGATGATGTTATTGCAAAACATGCCTATTGAGACCGATGCAATCAAGGGATAATGATAAAATGCTCCTACTCCGAGTGCAATGCTCGATATATAACCATGAATGTGATGCACTGTTGAGATTGCATTAATGGTGCATCATGAGGATGAGGGATCCCATGCACGATCAAGATGGTGCAATTACCATGATGCTGACCAAATGATGCATACACTATGATGCAAGGATGATGATTCTTGCAATGTATGCACGTATGAAATGCATAAAGTATGATGCATACTCTCATGAGTTGATGATGCACATGACTCGCATCCTACAATCGTTCTCTCGTAACGAATACCTGGGTAGTTCTACATCCTTAGACGAGGATCAAAAGTTAGGACACTAGTAAGGTTGCATAAGAAGAGATTGCAGTGGGGTTACGTCACATAGACCTAGTCACCAGTGCGCTCCTAATGGCTCAATCATATGGCTGCAGCGCACATGAGGCCTTAGGTTCCGACACGGCATCATGGTCATGTGATTAAACACCACCACAAAAGAGGAATAACAACCTTGTAGTGCCAACAGCAGCAAGAAAGACTTCGGAAACCGAAGACAACCCAAAATTGTACCGGAGGCACACCCGTTAGTTAGTCTACGGATTTCGATGACGATGCAATACCATGCACTGACCAGAAATGGTATATGTTATGATGCATGACTTTTGCTAGTAGAACTGTATTCAAGGAGTATTTATTGTCATAAACCTTTTTAATTTATTCAAAATCATCTGAGCAAAAATCGAAGGTGCAACTTTCAGATGTTGTAACCAAAATAGACAATAAGATATGGTACAACATCGAGAGAGGACAGATGATTCACTAAATAATGGATCCAAGGGTTTGCTGACAACTATCAAGATTTAACCCTTAAGGAAAAGCAAGATTAAGGGTTTGATTTAGCTGTCAAGCTAAGATCGGTGATAGGGTTCAAACATAACCCATTCCACTTGATTCACAAAAGGCGTTCTCAACTCTAAGTTAGCCTAGCAGATTACGTTGGCTCCTACCACACAAAATCAAAACAGGCATTCAGATACAAGCACATATTTCAGTTCATCAACGTAACAACCAAGACAATCAGGTCAATCCAAGATAACATGATGCATGCACATTCTATCGTCCTCACAAACAAAAATAACTGCCAAGTAGTCTTGGTCTTACGTGGTTAAGTACGGTGGCATCATAATAATACGTCTCTCCCTATATATACTAGTCGTTCTTACGTTCAAGCTTACGTAACGAGGTTAGCGCACCTGCAGAAAATCACAAAATATATATATGTTGAACCTTTCATGCCAGCATGTCATGAAAGCGTCCCCAAACATTACTGTTCACTATAGAAACAGCATCTGTACAATTACCGCCGTACAGACAACGTTAACATACGTTATCGAGATAACGTATTCACGGGGTACCGCAAAATGCGGGGATATGAACAGCGATCGCCATATCCTGCGCCGAACCATATACTCCCAATGTAGTCAACCGAGGTTGGTACATTGGCAGCATCTCAAGTAGGCCACTGCTTGAGAAACAGCGTTCGGTTCGCATCACCGACGGGAAGGCCAAGCTCCCTCAGTTGGCTGAGGATCCTTACCTTCTTACCTCATCGTCGAAGGTGTCGTTACAGAAAGTAAAGTTGAGTTGTGCATGAATCTAAGTTTTGACAGAAAAGTAATGCTGGTAGTTAGGGTTATATATATATATATAGCCACCTCTATTTCCCTCATAAACATTACCCTAGGGCTTTACGTACTATACATAATCCTTAACGAATCCAACGCGGCTTTGCCAAACATTTTGTCGGTCATACTTTTATACTGAAAGCATTTTTAAGGTAAAATGTATCTCCAGAGTAACCTTATAGCTCTGATACCAGCTGTGGCAGAACCAACCTGAATTATACCGGCTCAAGTACGCGAGTCCACTTCCTAGGGCTCCAACGTGCTTCAAACGGTATAATCCCTTGGCCTGTCGGGTAACGTCCCGATAAACCACCGATACACAGGATCAAATAAGGTTACCTCACACGAAGGTGAGTCCAGAGATACAGTCACCATCATATTTTACATCATAGGAGATTACATTACAAGAGTTTCTAAAAGTAGTATGAAGTTTCAAATTTGGAGAAAACATTACAAACTGATAAAGCTAGGGTTATTAGCAGCGGAAAACATATGCGAAGATTTACAATACGTCGTCAAGATGGATGTCATGCTAAGCCCGGGCACGACATCACACGGTATCACCAATGTTGGTCGGGGACGGACTCCATTCCACGGACCAACCTTCTGGGAGAGCACAGGGCCAAAACAGGGAAAGAGTAGGGTCTTCAAGGGCTTTACCTGAAAAATATAAAACTAGCAAGGCTGAGTATACTAATACTCAGCAAGGCTTACCCGGGATTGGGTATACTTTAGCCCATAACTAGACTCATGAAGGAATTGTAAAGGCTCTGGGTTTATTTTCAGCTGAAAAGCAACAAAGAGTATGAACTACTTTCAAGTTTTAGCTTTCATCTTCTAGTGAGTATTTATTCTAGATTAGCACCTATACTAAACAAGCAAGGTAGTGATTATCATCCATCAAGATTATCCATCATTAGTTCCACTTCTTACTCAATGTGGTAAAAGGGATAAGCAGTCTCAAGCATCGTGAGAGGCGGACGATTCGAATCGAATTTAACCTTGCAAGGTAAACCTAACACACACGCTTGGAATACCAACAGGGCGTTCCAAAGCAACCGTTTACCTTTCTTTCCGACTCGTGGACAGGCCACCACAAGCGACTTGCAGGACCGTACGCACACCCAATGTGTACAGGACATACGTCTGTAGCGCGACTACAAAACCCGTATTCCTGTCTGCCATGCAGAACGTACTCCCACAGGTCGGTGCGTGAAAAGAACCAAATTAATCGAGTGGTGGGAGGTATGTCCACTTACCGGGCCGATTGGTTACTAGGCTTACCGCTTACCATATTTCGCGGCATGTGGCTAGTACTTTCAAAAACTTAGCCACCACTACCACATAGATCGACCTTATCAACTTTTAACGAAACAGACAGGGTAAACTTCCAGGTCATGATACAGCACATGACCCTGTCCGTCATCCTTATAGTTGTTGCAGAAACGTAAACATGCAACTCCTATATCGCGCGAGTGACAGGAAATCACCCGACTTCTACCGGTCCTATTAGCGAAGCATTTAGTCGTTAAGGACTCGGGTTCAATACATTGGATCCCTAGGATTCATGCATCTAGGGTTTCACTTCAACTCCTAGACTTAATGCAAGATATAATATAGATAAGCATAGATTGCAGTGTAATTAAAGTAATGGGATATGTCCGGGGCTTGCCTTTACTGGTGGGTCTGAAGTCAGTAAGTCATCATCTTCCGAACTTTGGTTCGGGGCTTCAGTTAATCCCTTGGTGACGTTCACTTGATCTTCAGGAACATCCTTCGTAGACTCCGGGGAAATCTCGTAGGTACCGTTGCCGAAGTAGTCGTATCTACATGTAATGCGACATTACATTCAAAGCGTGCACATAAAACTACCTTACTTCACAATACAATTACAATCTAGCACTCATATAACATATTATTCACATAACAACCAAAAAGATCTAAACTAAACCTAGACAGAGCTTTAGGGGAACAACTAACTAGAATCGGCTACTCGTTGAAGATTACAACAGAGCCGATGGGAACAACATGGATTTAGCTGATGGAAAGGTGTATCGATTTCCTAGGTGATCGATGAAAGCATCGATTATTTTGGTAGAAGGATGATTCCTAAAACAGTTGTCTTAACTGAGATGTGCTTAAGTGTTATTCTAGGTAACTAAGTGTGGTTAAGGGTATATGACCGATAGATATATAGCCGATCTCTCAGTCGATAAATCGACTGATAGAAGTATGTGGATAAGGATGAGAAAACTAAGGATTGATCGGCCATAACTGATATAGAGAGTACTAAAATCGGTTCGGATAGGTCGATGGCAAGAACCTTAAGATCGTGTGTGCATCTTCGATATATCGACTACGTGCAGCCGATGTAGGGCAGAACAGAAGAATTATATCGGCAGTAGCCGATTTAAGAAGGATAACAACCGTATCAGCTAATCAGCCGATGGTAGAAACATATTACAAGAAAAGCATCGGTTGACAGTTGTTATATGGAAACATCATAGACTTAACGAAAACGGATGCTAAGTGGCTGGGTTGATAACCTAACACTGAAGCATAGCTGTCGAGATGTTTTGGCTAAGCAGCAAACACGCAAGAACTAACGGGGATCCTTATACAACAAGGAACCTAAAGAAATAGCAATCGAGACGAGGACAAAGTCCTGATGGCAGGGGCAGGAGCATTCGTATAAGAAGATTAACTAGATATCACACAACTCTATTTAAAACATACATGCTATGGCTTACTTTCCAGCTATAACACAAGCATACAATACAAAGCACAATAAAACATTCATTCCCTAACACTTGACCTAAACCACACATCAAGACTTTCACTCAAGATCACAACATAAAACTTGTAGGTTTTGACTTAGGGTTTCAAACGAAACTGATTTTGTACTTTTATGAACCCCTTACGAAAATCTATGAAATGTAGAAGTTCATTGATTTAAAATATAGCAAGCTTTGGAAATTTTATAAAGGACACCCTAGAACTTCCTAAAACCTAGCAATCAAATCCCTGGTCCAGGAAAATAGATAACAAGAAGTTAACGACGATATCCCGGTAAAGGAATCGCCGGCATTAAGAAGATTCAGTAGGTCGGGGCAAACCTTGGTTATGGAAAAGAACGGACGGAAAGTGAAGTCCCGTGGCGATAGGATCGGCGAAGAGAAAAACTCGACGATGACGGGACTCCATGGATGACGAAGAAGTTTGCCGGGGATTGCAGTGGGTAGAGAATGGCCGAAGAGGTAATCCCCGCGGTGATTTGCGGTCTTGCTTGGCGATCGACGAGGAATAGGAGCTGCTGGATGTCATGGACTCCTGAGACGAGACGATGGAGCCGAATGGGTTCGCTAGGTCAACTTCTCCGCGAACCTCTAGGGTCCATCCGCTCACGAGCTAAACCTTCTTTTGCTCCCGCATCACTGGCTCTCAACCTGTTCGCGCGTAGCCTGTTGCTTTGCATACGCACGTGTCTGCGGGAACGAACGAAGCCGGCCGTCAGTCCTGCGTCGCGCGTCGGACCCGCTTCGCGTTGCTCCTGCTTCGACCTCCGCACAGATAAAGGGAGCTCGCCGTGCATGCCTCCTCCGAGCTCGTCACGCCTGACCGCCGCCTTCGCTCCGCAACTTCTTCTTCCAACTTGCCGCGCTATAAGCGCTTCTCCGCCTCCACGAGGATCAAGGGAGCTCACTGCATCCAGTCGCCACCTCCACACTCTTGCTTCATGCCGTCAGCTCGCACTGCTCATGCTCTGGCACTGGCCACGCCGCGCTCACTCCTTGCGCTTGCGCTCTCCGGCTCCGCTTTAGTCATCCACCGGCTCCCGCGTGCTCGCGCAGCGCTCGCGTCCATGAGTCCATGCTTCAACGCCACCCGAACAGCCTTCGCGTTGGTTCGCCTGAAGCCGTCGGCTTCGCTCTTGCGCTCGGCTCACGCTCACCGCCCGCACCTGTGCACGTCTACTGCCTCCCCCACGCCAGTGTGCCGCTTGCTACCTGCGCTGTGGCTTCGCCTGCGCAATCTGCTCCCTCACGTTCCGCCCTTTCCGCTGCCTGCCCGCTCGCCTGGCCACGCGCCGCTTGGCCCGAGCCGCGCGCTGTTGCACGTCTAGGCCTCCAAACTGCGCGCGCTCCGCTCACTCGTGTTCTCCCAACTCCCGCTCTGGCTCCTGCGCCTCCGCGCCCACACGCCCGGCGCCTGCTACGGCCATCAGTGCCGCGCCCCCTTGCTCTGGCGCCGCCCGAACGCCTGGCGTTCCGCTCGCCCTCCTGCGCCTCGCGTGCTGCCTGTCTTGAGCCGCAGCTGCGCGCCCTGAGCGCCCGCCGCCACCTGCCGCGAGCTGCCGCACCACCCGCTCGCGCGCTGCGTCCACGCGCGCCCCGCCTGGGCCCTTGCTGCACGCGCCCGGCCGAGCCGCCATCGCTCGCCAGCACCAGTTCCCGCTGCGCCCCAGCGCCGTGCACTGCCTGGGCCGGCCTCCGCCTGAGCCGCGCCTCCATCTGCCGCCCACTCCGCCTGGAGCTGAACCGGGTGGGGGAGAAGATCAGAAGAGAGAGAAAGAGTGGATAAGAAGGAGAGTGTGCTGCCGATGGGGAGAAAAGGAAGACACGCCAGGGAGAAGAGAAACAGAGGAGAAAGGGAAGTGGAGTTCTCCCAAGGACTTGTGCGTAAAATTAGAAAATTGCAGGGACTTGTTTGTAAAGTAAATTTTCCCGTTGATTTAAAACTCGAATGAAGAAATGCCCAAAACGAAAGTTGGAGAGTTTTTCAAACTCTACAACATTGTTTTAGGGCTCAAGTTCAAAAACTCAAAATTTATATTTTTACACGTGAATCTTTGAACAAAAGTCGGATTTAAATTACTTTTGCCCTAAAAAGCGTAACTTTATAAAATTCAGGACCTAAATGCAAGCATTTACGACATGTCATGATGACGGGATAGAATCGTCATAATGATTGGATAGACATGTCATGATGACTTGCACTTTTACACTTTAGTCCTGAGTAAATTTAAAAGTTACTTTTGTAAATCAAACATTTGCATAAAAGGACTCGTACTTTTATAAAATTACGTAAATACCCTTATTTTTACCATTTTACCCAAAATTTTTACACACTTCAACATACACATTTCAAATAAAACTTTCGGATAATTACATAATTTTTACAGGGGATAGAATAAGAAAAACACCTTTGCAAAATCTCCCTTCCCTTATTTCGAAATTACCTCCCATACAACACATTTTGCAAAAACAACCCTAGGTTTTTTTGTAATTACAAAAATACCCTTTTTACTTGCACTTTAAATTTTTCAAAAACTTCACATAAACACACTTAACTTTATACAAATAAACACATATTTCACACTAACAAAATATATCTAGTATTGCAAATACACGAACTGTCACACGAACCATATACTCCCAATGTAGTCAACCAAAGTTGGTACATTGGCAGCATCTCAAGTAAGCCACTGCTTGAGATATAGCGTTCGGTTCGCATCACCGACGGGAAGGCCAAGCTCCCTCAGTTGGCTGAGGATCCTTACCTTCTTACCTCACGATCGAAGATGTCGTTACAGAAAGTAAAGTTGGGTTGTGCATAAATTTAGGTTTCAACAAAAAAGTAATGCTGGAGGTTAGATTTATATATATAGTACAGCCACCTCTAATCCCCTTAATAATATTACCCTAGGGCTTTACGTACTAAGCACAACCTTAACGAATCCAATGTATCTTTTGCAAAATACTTTGTTGGTCAAATTTTATACCGAAAGTATTTTTAAGGCACTTTATATCTCCAGTGTACCTTGTTAGCTCTGATACCAGCTGTGGCAGAACCAACCTGAATTACACCGGCTCAAGTACGCGAGTCCTCTCTGGAAGGCTACCTCGTGCTTCAAACGGTATAATCCTATTGGCCTGTCGGGTAACGTCCCGATAAACCACCGAACGCAGGATCCAACAAGGTACCTCACACGATGGTGAGTCCAGAGATATAAATGCCATTACATTTTACACCACAGGCAGATATAATACAAAAATTTTACAAAGTATCAGTAGCTCCCACTGAGGGGAGATTATTACAGAACAGGTTTAAGTTATAAGTCAGGCAGCGGAATTTTAAAGCGTAAACATTGTACACGTCGTTATTACAGATATTATGCTAGCCCTAGCATAATATCACTCGGCGGAATCGGTGTTGGCCGGGGACGGATCCCACTCCACGGACCAACCATCAGGCAAGGGGTAGGGCTATGGCGTAATGAAAGCTGGCTCATCAGGGAGATTACCTGGATTAAATCAACAAAAAGCAAGGCTGAGTATACTAATACTCAGCAAGACTTACCCGGAATTGGGTATACCTTAGCCCATAACTATACTCATGAAGGCTTTTAGCTTTTGGTAGAGTTTTCAGCTGAAAAGCAACAAAGAGTAGATCCTTATTTTCAACTTTTAGCTTTCAGGTTCTAGTGGATTAACCATTCTAGGTAAGCATCTATAACTAGTCAAACATGGTAGAATCTTTAATCAAACATCATCTTTGGTAATCACAAGTTGCTCTTGTTACTCTATGTGGTAAAGGGGGTAAGCAGTCTCAATCATCGTGAGAGGCGGACGATTCCTGAATCGAGATTCAAAACCTTGCAAGGGTAAACCTAACACACACGCTTGGAACACCAAAGGGTCGTTCCTAAGCAACCGTTTGCCTTTTATTCTGACTCGTGGATTAGGGCCACCACAAGCGACTGCAGGTCATACGCACTTCCAAAGTGCAGGACGTACGTCTGTAGCGCGACTACAAAACCCGTACTCCTGGTTGCCCAGCAACACGTATGCCTACACGTCGAACGAAGTAACCAAAAGAAGCAAATACATGTGGTGGGGGGTATGTCCACTCCTCGGGCCGATTGGTTACTAGGCTTACCGCTTACCATATTTCACGGCATGTGGCTAGTACTTTCAAACGCTTAACCACCGCTACCACATACTGCGGCCTTATCCAGTTCAACAACACAGACGGGGTATCATCTCAACCATGATACCGAATAAAACTCCCGTCTGTCATCCTTATAGTGATAGCATGAAAGTAAACATCACAATTCCTATATCGCGCGAGTGACAGGAAATCACTCGACTTCTACCGGTCCTATTAGCATAGCAACTACTCGGACTCAAGTACTATTATTCAATACATTGGTTCCTAGGATTCATGCATCTAGGGTTTCAAACAATTCCTATAAACTTAATGCATAGAATACATAAATAAATATAGAGTGCAGTATAATAAAAATAGTAGGTTATGTCCGGGGCTTGCCTTCGCTGGTGGGGTTGGGGTTAGTCAAATTATTTTCTTCTGAACCTTGGTTCGGGGCTTCAGAGAAATCCACGACAAAGTTCCCGGGGTCTTCAGAATAAACTTCTTCTTGTTCTGGAATCAGGTGATAATCCCCGTCAGCGAGAGTGGTCGAGTCTACATGATATGCAAGATGAAGTTTAATGGGTGCATACACTTTTATTTTAATTCACGATAAAGTTGCAATCCAATATAAAGAACATTACATTACGACAATGATCTAACTACACTGCACTGGGCAGTCATTTATCGAGTATTAGTCATTTTATCTAAACCCATTAGACAACGGGGTTGATTACATTTAATTTTCTAACTAATAGCATGGAGCAACAAAGTGGGGTGGTTCCTAATACTTATTTTAAATAACTATAGTTATTTGTTATATTAATTATTCACATGGAACTTAGGTTACTCTTACATTATAGATCAATTATATTATATCCAATTTATTTAACACCTAATCCTTGGTTGGAAATTTAATAACATGCTATAATATTACAGAACAGAACCCTAATATATTTTTCATGATTTTTGAACATTTAAAGGTGTAATTATTGATTATACAAAGGAATCTACACATTATTTTTAATAAAACTTGTACATTAAGGAAATAATACTAGAATACTAGGATAATTATTTTTTTAATTCTACATGTAAAAAGAAAATTAACCCAACTGGTTTCACTAATTTATCATTTTTCTATAAATTACTATGCATTTCTTAAGCATACAAGTAATTAAACTTAACAATTAAATTTGATTATCAAACATTTAGAAACTGAAGTTGACCCTTTAAGTAAAGTTTTAGATCTTTATCTAAGGATTCCAACAAAATTTAGTTTGCAATTTTATGATTTTTCCTCGAATAGCTATAGCATTTCTAATTTGACAGCAATATTTACACAAGGGGGTCCTTGGTTACTATTTCTCTGAGTCTAAGGCTATGCACATAACCCCCTGGGTTTCTATTCCTTCTAACCCGAGGTCCTTGGCCGTGAACCAGAGCAGGGCGAGGCGGGAGCGGCCGTGTTCCGGCGACAGTGGTCACCGGCGGCGAGGTCCAAGGGCAGGAGAGGACTTAGGGGCTTACTGTGGTCTTGTTGCACTACTTGTCGAGGACTGGAAGGGCAGGAATAGAAGAGCTCGACGAGGACCCGAGGCGGCGGCGGAGGGGTCACCGTCGACAGCAGTGCTCCGGCGGTGAACGTTGGCAGCAAGCCTGCGCACGAGCTTCAGTGAGACACGGGGAACGTGTACGTGCAACCAATTGAACGAAAATACACTGGATCAGAGGTGACCGACGGAGACAGAGGCGGCGGCGACGAAGAAGAACGCCGGCGAGCGTCGGGGAGGCGCAGTGGTGGACTAGAGAGTCACTGGATGGGTCGGGGAGCTTCACAGGGATGATGTGGTGCTGGCTAGGGTATCGTGGTGGCGTGGAGAGGCTCAGAGCGAGCTGCCCACGGTGAGGCCGAAGGTGGCGGCGGTGGCGCTTCGTCGGAGATGAGGTTCCAGTGGGAATTGGATGACAACAGTTGGTCGTTGAGCACGAGCAAACAACGGGGAAGCTTGTGCAAGTGTTGATTGAGGCGGAGGGGGTCCGGTGTGGGTTGCCCACGGGCGGCCGTGCGCGGCCGGAGCGGAAGAGGACGGCGGCGGGGGAAAATGTGGCTCAGATGCTCGGAATTGGGTGCTGGGAGTAGCAGAACAGCGTGTAAGTGTTGAAGTGGTGCTGCTACGCACGAGAGGGAGGGAATTAAGGCGTGGCAGTGGGCTGTCCACGGCGACGAGGAGGTGGCGGCCGGAGATGGCTCGGGGCGTCGTGGCGCGCGTGCGCAAGACCACCAGGGGAGAGGAAAGAGGTCGGGATTGAGGGGAGATGACGCGTGGATAGGTGTAGCAGCTGGAGGTGGAGCTCGAGGGCCTGCGCCGGCGGTGGCAGGAGCAGAGAGCAGAGGGGGAAGCGGCGTGCCAGAGGAAGACGAAGCAGGGAGGTGTCAGGGGGACTAGTTTGCAATTCCTAAAAACTTCAGGGGCCTCTCTATAAACTAAAACTTCTCACTGCTACAAAGGTCAAATGAAAAAGTGTTCAACATGAAAGTTGTAGAGTTTTTCAAACTCTACAATATTGCTTTAGGGCTTAGGTTCAGAAACTCAAAGTCTATAGCTATTTGGATTATATTTTGAAACAAGATGGAATTTAAGTTAAATTTATCTTTGCCCACCTAATTTTGATCAAATTTTGGGCATGTTTACAAATTTTCTGACCTGTCATGATTACTTGTATTTTTACACCTTAACCCTTAAGTAAATTTGAATTTGACTTTTATATTCCAACCATTTCAAATGTAACTCTTATATTTGTGCTAATTACACATAGACCCTTGGTTTCATACAAAGTTTATTTCTTTTAGGTTTTGACTTACTATTTGTACTTTTCTTCACTATAAATATTTGATCTTGACATTTAAGAGCATTTTTCCACAATTGCATATAAGAACTTATAATATTCATAATTTACAAATATACCCCTAGTTCTCAGTACAACCCTAATACAACACACTAATACCTAGTGTCTATACTTCTAATTACAGGAATGTTACAATATTAGGCTATACACCAAATTATGAATTTATGCTTATTTTCAAAGAAAATTCATAAACAATAGCTCTAGTTCATGAAAAATTATGAAAATATTTTAAGGTGTTGCACTTGAATAGTGTAACCTGTTCACAAAATTTTAGAACAAGATCTTGGGCCTGTTTGGCACAGCTGAAACTTGTTCTGAAGTCAGCTGATGGCTAGCTGGCTAGAGAAGCAGCTTGTTAAAGAAGCAGCTTGTTAAAGAAGCAGCTGGTCACAGAAGTTAAATGTTTGGCAGACTGTTTATTGAATGGGCTGAATCCTGTATGAAGTGAGAAATGACTGAAATACCCTTACTGTTTACTGAATACATGTATTTCTTATGTACAGATATATATTTATTTATTTTTATAACAGAATAACAATACAATTATTAACAACACAAATATATCAAACAATTAATCAACCCGTGTGCTGCTATGCTAAATTGCTAATACGTTCTCAATTCAACTCTGATGAATAACAAGTAAAAAAGAATTCCTGTGACATCTAGCTAAACTTGCCACGGCAAAACGGGTGGCTTCTCGCAGGGGTTGGCCTAGAGCACCCTACCGTCCATCCCGTTAAGAAGGCCCGACCACATCCCTTTCACCGGTGGCAGCTGCGCCACGAGCGCGAGCGGCCTGCCGTCCCCGGCGCCGGCGCGGAGCTTGAGCCTAGACAGGCGCTCCTCCCACGCGAGCCTGCCCACCTGGGCGTCCTTGGCCTTGCTCTCGGGCGAGTAGAGGAAGGCGAAGAGCGCGACAGCCGCGGCGTCGATGCCCAGGCCCTTGAGCGTCTCGGCCGCGCCGGCGGCCCTCGCGGGGTTGGACAGCGCCGGGAGGAGCTACGTGAGCGCGATGAGGCCCCCTAGCGCGCCGCTGGCCATGAACGCGAGGTAGAAGAACATCCGCACCAACCGGAATGGGGACAGCACCTCACTCCGTATCCTCGCCATGGAGCTGCCACACGCAAGGGGGAGCGGCGCGGGGGCCACGGCGCGGGGGGAGCGGCGCGGGCCAGCGCGGGGGGCGCCGGCGGGGGGCGGCGCCGGCCGGCGCGAGGGGCAGCGCAGGGGGTCATGGGCAAGGAGGATTGGATCGGGGAAGAGACGGGTGGAGAGGATAAGCTGCGCGAGAAGCTGGTCCGGTCCGGCTGCTGCGTTCAGCTCGTTTTCTTGCGCTATCCGGAAGCACTGCTGGAGGAAGCTGGGTCAGAAGCGGAGTGTTTGGCCAGCCCGCGACTTAAACTTGCTCAGAAGCTGGCCCATAAGTTGTGCCAAACAGGCCCCTTGTGTATATCTACAGTTATAAACAACTCTTAATCTATTAGTACTATTTTGGTTTATTTTTGTGGCACAGTTTCTGTAAAGATAAAATCTTGATAAATTCACAGTAGTTTAGTTATAGGACCATAATTACCTAGTACAACTTTCAACCCCAGTATTGCAGTAGTTTGATCTATAAAAATGATTCATGTTTTGCACATGATTTACTTACCTTATTTACTCTAATTTAGTTGATGCATAAAATATTCTGAAAAATTTAGGATAAATTTGTTTCTGATAACTCTTTGTATTCTAATTTAAATGGTATTAGAATCCATTACTAACTTAGGACTCATCTAATTAATCAAAAGCTATAATTCTTAATTAGTAATAATCTAAGTTCTTTTAAGAAATAATTTAGCTTGGTGTGCAAAGTTAATAGTGATGTTTAATGTACTTAATCTGGTTGTATAGAATAGATTGGTGGTTGTTAGTTATAAACCCTAATTATGAAGATACAATCAAACTAACCCTAGTTGTTTTACGCAGTTAAACATGTTGTTTAGTGTAGCTAATTAAATTAATCTATACTCGATAAATGACTACCTAGTCGAAGAGTGAATGATATGTTTGGTACATAGCATGTTTTTTGTTTTGCATTGTTGATAAGTCTGGTAGTGTTAGCTTATAATTTAGTGGTGTTAAATAAATTTACCTAAAAGTATGTATTACAACTTGTATGCCATAACTGATGTGATGCAAAATATTTTTGTGGTAGATCTGTGTGATGTTTAGTAACCCCTTTCACACGAGTGCTCATGCCTTTGCCCTTGTCTTGATTGCAATCTTGTTAGAGCCCCTTTCTATATAAAGATCCTGGTTATGCCTTGTGTATCGACTGCTTAGTCAATACACCTTTGTGCTATGCTTCAGCAATTGGCTGCTAGCTCAGCCGTTTTTTGTTAAGCATGACCCTATCGGCCATATGCCTTTTGGCTACGCGTCTGTAAGACACCCATCGGCTATATGCCTATGCACCACACACCTTCTTTAGTTGCACATCTATCGGCACAAGCCTATCAACCACATCCTCTTCAGTCTAGTTCCGCACTTGTGGTTCCATCAGCC
This sequence comes from Panicum hallii, assembly GCF_002211085.1. Classification (NCBI taxonomy): domain Eukaryota; kingdom Viridiplantae; phylum Streptophyta; class Magnoliopsida; order Poales; family Poaceae; genus Panicum; species Panicum hallii. The sequence goes on from NC_038049.1 coordinate 10,938,431, forward strand.
TAGACCAAGTTTAGTGTTTTGTTCCACTTGGTTCTTGTAGCAAGTTCGGTTTACATGACCCCATAGGCTGAACGTCAATTTATTGTTGTACTGACGTAATCAAGTCGATGCAACCACACCTAGTTACCTAGGATAACACTTAAGCACAACTCAATTAGGCACAGTCAGTGCAGAGTAGGACAATCAGCTACACGGCTGATATGCCCCAATAGATATAAGAGAACATTAAGGATGGAAACCAGCTACATAGCCAACCCACCAATCGACTAAATACGTTGAGACACAGACTGTGACAGAACCAACCTGAATTACACCGGCTCAAGTACGCGAGTCCTCTCTTGAGGGCTACCTCGTGCTTCAAACGGTATAATCCTTTGGCCTGTCGGGTAACGTCCCGATAAACCACCGAACGCAGGATCCAACAAGGTACCTCACACGAAGGTGAGTCCAGAGATATAAATGCCAATACATTTTACACCACAGGCAAATATATTACAAAAATATACAAAGCATCATTAGCTCCCACTGAGGAGAGATTATTACAAAACAGGTTTAAGTTTCAAGTCAAGCAGCGGAGTTTGAAAAGTGTAGACAATGTACACGTCGTTATTATAGATATTATGCTAGCCCTGGCATAATATCACTCGGCGGGATCTGTGTTGGCCGGGGACGGATCCCACTCCACGGACCAACCATCAGGCAGAGGGTAGGGCCACGGTGTAATGAATGCTGGTTCATCAGGGGGATTACCTGAGGTAAATCAACAAAAGCAAGGCTGAGTATTCTAATACTCAGCAAGGCTTACCCGTCTCATGGTATACTTAGCCATGTATCTAGACTTATGCAGGCTTTTCAGGTTTTGGGTAAAGTTTTCAGCTGAAAAGCAACAAATAGTAGATCCTTATTTTCAACTTTTAGCTTTCAGATTCTAGTTGATTAACCATTCTAGGTAAGCACATATAACTACTCAAACATGGTAGAATTTTTAACCAAACATTATCTTTCATAATCACAAAGTTGCTCTTGTTACTCTATGTGGTAAAGGGATCAAGCAGTCTCAACCATCGTGAGAAGCGGACGATTCCTGAATCGAATTCAAACCTTCCAAGGTAAACCTAACTCACACGCTTGGAACACCAAAGGGTCGTTCCGAAGCAACCGTTTGCCTTTCATTCCGACTCGTGGATCAGATCCACCACAAGCGACTGCAGGACCATACGCACTTCCAAAGTGCAGGACGTACGTCTGTAGCGCGACTACAAAACCCGTACTCCTGGTTGCCCAGCAACACGTATTCCTACACGTCGAACAAAGTAACCAAAAGAAGCAAATACATGTGGTGGGGGTATGTCCACTCCTCAGGCCGATTGGTTACTAGGCTTACCGCTTACCATATTTCACGGCATGTGGTTAGTACTTTCAAACGCTTAACCACCGCTACCACACACTGCGGCCTTATCAAGTTTCACAACACAGACGGGGTATCATCTCAACCATGATACCTCATAAAACTTCCGTCCGTCATCCTTATATTGATAACAAGAATGTAAACATTACAACTCCTATATCGCGCGAGTGACAGGAAATCACTCGACTTCTACCGGTCCTATAAGCAGAGCAGCTATTCGGACTCAAATTCTAGTGTTCAGTACATAGGTTCCTGGAATTATGCAACTAAGGTTTCCAAACAACTCCTAAGAACTTAATGCATAAAGATATAGATAAATAATATAATTTGCAGTGTAATTAAAGTAGGGGTTATGTCCGGGGCTTGCCTTCGCTGGTGGGGCTGGGGTTAGTCAAATTAATATCTTCTGAACCTTGGTTCAGGGCTTCAGAGAATTCCGCGACAAAGTTCCCGGGGTCTTCAGAACAACCTCCTTCTGGTTCCGGAATAAGCTCGTAGTCACCGTCAGCGAGAGCGGTCGAGTCTATATGATATGCAAAGTTACAAGTTATGGAATGCATATACTTTTATGTTAATTCACAATAAAGTTGCAATCCAAATAAAAGAATATTACATTTTAACAAACAACCTAACTACCCCGCACTGGGCAGTCATTTATCGAGTACTAACTAAACTAATTAGTCACATTAAGCAACAGGGTGGGTTACCCTAAACATCCAACTAACTACATTAGGTAGCATATCTGGTTACCATACGCAACAACTAAACACACTTAGCAATCTCCATTTATTTTATTAACTAAACATTGTAATTAACCTTAGGTTATTATTTAATTATGGTTAACTTTGGATTAATTAATAAAGTAATACTTATGAAAATTATCCTAGGTGGGTTTAATTGACTCAACATTACTCTAAATATTTTATACAATAGATAATTAGAACAATTCACTTAATTAAACAATATGTTTAACTTGAATAATTTTTACAGAGCAAGATATTTCAAAACAGGAGCTACAAAATTTACTGAATATAGATTGGTATTAGATCTGATTACTGTAGTTTTATTGGAATTTTATTCTAAAATGAACTAAGCCACAAAATTAAACAAGATCAAGATTGAAATTTCAAGATGCAATTATAACTAGAGTTTTACACTAAAACTAGGGTTCAGAACTTAAGGACATCATAAACTACTCAAGACTAGTATTCCAGAAAAGTTTCATAATTTTTCATGCATAATAATTATTATTTATGAATTACCTTTGAATTTAAGCTTGAAATTTATAACTCAAGTTATATTAGGTTTCTGATTCTCAAATTTTTGTGATGGATCATACTTATAAAGATCAAGTTATGGTAGAAATTTCATCCCTAGATATGCACAGATGCTTTTGAAATTAATTTGTGAAGCTTTCATGAACATATAACGAAGATAGCAAAAACACTCTAGCTAGAGAGCTGATTTAAGTCTCAAAAATTTACGCAAGGCTACTCAAATCATATGCAACATATGCTCCAAAAATCAACAGCAGCAAAGCTATGGATTACAAGATTTAATTAAAGTATCCCTTTACTTGCATTTAAAATACAGAACAAACCATGCACTTTCATAGCATGGTTATGAAATAAAAGTTGTAGAACTCATCACAAGGATTCTAACCCAACAAGTTTGGTATTTTCTGATTTTTCTATGATTTTCTACACATTTCTGAAGTTCACAGCAGGAAATAAAGAAGACTTAAACAAGCTTTACAGAACAGCCCCTAGATTTAGCACAAAACCCCCTGGAAGGAATGCAATCGATGCAATTGGGTCCAATGACCATGGCCGGCGGTGGGAGCTCGGGTCCGGCCGAAATCCGGCGATAGGGCTCGCCGGCGGTGAGGGGCAAGGGGAGAGAGAGCACGAGGGAATCTCAGGCTACCCACTGGTGGTCTTGGAGGGGCTTGAGGCGGCCGGAGCTCCAGCGTCCGAGCGGGGGAAAAGATTGGCCGGACAGCTGCGCGAGGATGCGGTGGAGCTAAAGGCGAGGTTAGGGCAGGCGGAGCAGCTGCGGAGGGATGGGGCGACGGTGAGCTCGAGCTCGCCGGCGTTCGGGCGGCAATGGCGACGGCGTTCCGAGGTGTGGGAGTGGAGAAGGAGGAGAAGAATGCGACCAACAGCTCGGTGGGGTAGTTGTAGTGCTCAAGCGCGCGCGAACACAGGGCTGGGCGCTCGATTTGGGGCTTGCCACGGCGGCGGCTCGGTGGCGGCCGAGCGGCGGTGGCGTGCGCGTGGCGAGCGCAGGAGACGCCAAGGAGAGAGGCGAGCAGAGGTGGGAAAGGCAGAGGGCGACGCGTAGGAGCTTGCAGAGGCTGGAGGTGGAGCCTATGGCGCGGCGCCGGCGGTGAGCGGCGGGGCAGGAGCAGAGTAGGGGGAAGCGGCGGTGGCAGAGGAAGAAGAAGCAGGCAGGAGTCAGAAGGACCCATTTGCAATTTGAGAAACTTCTAGGGACTCCTCTGTAAAGCAAGATTTCCCATTGATACAAAATACTAGTGAGAAAAATGTCTAAAGCAAAGTTGTAAAGAATTTCCAATCCTACAATAATGCTTTAGGGTTCAATTCAAAATCTCAAAGGATACAGTTTTATTTTAAACTTTTGAACACAGCTCAAATTATAAACTTTTTGTTATAATTCAAACAAAATGCTTTAATGTTTAGGGTCTTTTTGCAAGATTGCCTGCAGTGTAATCATGACTAGCATTTTTACACTTTAGCCCTTAAGTAAATCTGAGTTTTACTTTTATCTTTCAACCATTTCACATGTAAACCCTTATATTTTTGTGTTAATTACACATAGGTCTTTAGTTTCATATAAAGTCTATTTTTCTTAGGTTTTAACTTAACTTTTGTATTTTTCTTCTCTATAGTTATTTAGATTTGACACTTAATAGTACTTTTACCCAATTACACTCAAGTACTTATACAATTCAATAATTACAAATATGCCCCTAGTTCTCTGTACCACTCATATACATCAAAGCAAACATACATAAGATATCCAAACTTAGTAGCTAGGTTTCTAACTACCTGGATGTTACACAGACCGTACGGATACATAGTTCGACTAGTCTACCACTGCACCATCGGCTAGTTACTTGCACTAATCAACTAGCCATGCCGATACATCACTCGACTAGTTCTACCCGATGTGTAAATCGGCTAATGTGCCAATGCACTAAATCGACTAGCATACCAATATTCACAGATCGACTAGTTTGCTAAAAACACAAATTGGCTAAGCCGATGCGCGCAGTGATTAGCTAAACGAAAACATGCTGATAACTAGATCCAATCCGCAAGATCCTTCCTTGTTCTATCCTTGAAACACTGTACCTTTAATATTTCTAAATCGGTTAATCTCTTCTGCTCATATACAGAAACTACTCATGCTGATTTCTCTTCTAAACAGAAATCAGCAGATTTCCTAATGCTGTGTAAATAGCTCCCTCCTTTGCCAATTCTATCGGCTGAACCCTGTTGTTTTCAATCGACTCTGTTGTAACCTTCAACAAATAGCCGAATTTAATCCGTTGTCCAACTAAAAAGCTCTACCCAAGTTAGTTTCTGATCTTTTTGATTGTTATATGAGTAGTATGTTAAATGAGTGTTGGATTACAACTTTATTGTAAAGTAAGATAGTTTCATGTGCACACTTCCGCAAACGGTACCTACGAAATCTCCCAAGAGTCTGCAGAGGATGTTTCTGAAGACCATGTGAACGTTGTTGCAAGATTCTCTGGAGGCCTGAACCCAAGTTCGGAAGATCTTAACTTTACTGACTCCAGCCCCACCAGTAAAGGCAAGCCCTGGTGCATAACCCAGTATTTCAAATTACTACACTATGCAATCTTATACTTATATATTATATCTTGCATTAAGTCTAGGAGATGAAATGGAACCCTAGATGCATTGAATTCTAGGAACCAATGTATTGTACCGAGTCCTTATCGCATAGATGCTCTGCTAATAGGACCGGTAGAAGTCGGGTGATTTCCTGTCACTCGCGCGATATAGGAGTTGAATGTTTACTATTCTACAATCACTATAAGGATCATGGACGGGATCATGTGCAATATCATGACTCGAAAGGTTATCCCGTCTATGTTGATAAAAGTTGATAAGGTCGTAGTGTGGTAGTGGTGGCTAAGCGTTTGAAAGTACTAGCCACATGCCGCGAAATATGGTAAGCGGTAAGCCTAGTAACCAATCGGCCGGCAAGAAGACATACCTCCCACCACTCGTAATTTGGTTTTTCTCACGCACCGACATGCGGGAGTATGTTCCACGCAGCGGACAGGAATACGGTCATGTAGTCGCGCTACAGACGTATGTCCTGCACAATTGGTGTGCGTACGGTCCTACAGTCGCTTGTGGTGGCCCTGTTCCACAACCCGGAATGAAAGGCAAACGGTTGCTTCGGAACAACCTTTTGGTGTTCCAAGCGTGTGAGTTAGGTTTGCCTTGCAAGGTTTGGAAATTCGATTCAGAATCGTCCGTTTCTCACAAAAATTGAGACTGCTTATTCCTTCTACCACATAGAGTAAGAACTGTAACTATTCTTGGAATAATCTTGATGGATGCCAATCTCTACCTTGTTTGTCTAGTATAGATGCTTACCTAGAATGGTTAATGAAACTAGAATCTGAAAGCTAAAATGTGAAAACTAATTCACACTCCTTGTTGCATTTTCCGCTGAAATTAAACCCAGAACCATTTCAAGCCTTCATAAGTCTAGTTACATGGCTAAGTATACCATGAGACGGGTAAGCCTTGCTGAGTATTAGTATACTCAGCCTTGCTAGTTACATGTTTTTTAGGTAATGCCTTTGAAGACCCTACTCTTCCCCTGTCTTGGCCCTGTGCTCTTCCAGATGGTTGGTCTGTGGAATGGGATCCGTCCCCGGCCAATACTGATGAAACCGAGTGATGTTGTGCCCGGGCTTAGCATGACATCTGTCTTGAGGACGTGTTGTAAATTGTCGCATTTGTTTTCTGCTGCCAAGAACCTTAACTTTAACAGTTTGTAATAATTTTACTAAATGTGGAACTTAGTACTACTTTTGGAAACTCTTGTAATATAATTCCCTGTGATGTAAAATATGATGGTGACTGTATCTCTGGACTCAACTTCGTGTGAGGTAACCTTATTCGATCCTGGAAGTTAGGTGGTTTCATCGGGACTCTACCCGACAGGCCAAGGGGTTACACCGTTTGAAGTACGTTGTAGCCCTTGAGAGAGGACTTGCATATTTGAGCCGGTGTAATTCAGGTTGGTACTGCCACACTGAACATAGAGTATTGCTAGACATCTCTTCCCGAGTTATTGAGATTAATTCACCACATCAAGGAGCCACTACCCTCTATCTACCTCAGCTGGAGTATCTGCACTCTTGTACTTATGCCATCACAAACATCAAAGTAAAAGATATTCCTGTAGTCTTTAAGTATCCCGATGTCTTTCCAGATGACTTGCCTGGAATGCCACCAGACAGAGACATCGAGTTTATTATCGAACTTCAACCTGGCACCGCTCCTATTTCAAAGAGGCCGTATCGCATGCCTCCAAATGAATTGGCTGAACTGAAAATCCAACTTCAAGATTTTCTTGACAAGGGTTTCATACGCCCAAGTGCTTCACCTTGGGGTTGTCCTGCTCTCTTTGTAAAGAAGAAGGACAATAGCCTAAGGTTATGTGTCGATTATCGCCCACTCAATGCGGTCACTATCAAAAATAAATGCGGTCACTATCAAAAATAAGTACCCTCTTCCCCGCATTGATATCTTATTCGATCAACTAGCTGGAGCTAAGGTCTTTTCTAAGATTGACTTACGCTCTAGTTATCATCAGATCAAAATCAAGCCTTGTGACATTCCAAAAACGGCTTTCTCGAGCAGATATGGACTATATGAATATCTGGTTATGTCATTTGGGCTTACTAACGCACCGGCATATTTCATGTATCTCATGAATTCAGTCTTTATGCCGGAACTCGACAAATTCGTCGTGGTCTTCATCGACGATATTCTGATATATTCCAAGACTAAAGAAAATCATGCCAATCATATACGTGTCGTTCTTCAACGACTACATGATCATCGCCTTTATGCCATATTCTCGAAATGTGAATTCTGGCTAGATAGTGTGAAATTTTTGGGACATACTATCTCTAGTGAAGGCATATCGGTTGATCCAACCAAAGTCCAGGAGGTTATGGATTGGAAGCCTCCAACTTCAGTCCATCAAATCCGAAGTTTCCTTGGATTGGCGGGATACTATCGCCGATTCATTCCAGACTTTTCCAAGATAGCGAAACCCATGACTGAGCTACTTAAGAAAGAAGTTAAATTCCAATGGGATGATAAGTGTGATGAAGCGTTCCACACCTTGAGAAAACTTCTAACAACCGCTCCAGTGTTAGCTCAGCCAGATAATACCCAGCCTTTTGATGTCTATTGCGATGCCTCTGGAACTGGCCTTGCTTGTGTTCTTATGCAAAACAACCGGGTCATTGCCTATGCATCCCGAGCGCTCTGAAATCACGAGCAAAACTACCCAACCCATGATCTTGAATTGGCAGCAGTTATTCATGCTCTCAAGATCTGGAGACATCATCTTATGGGTGCTAAGTGTAACATCTACACTGACCATAAGAGCCTCAAATATATCTTTACTCAAGCTGACCTGAATATGAGGCAAAGGTGATGCTTACAACTGATAAAAGACTATGATCTTGAGGTACACTACCATCCTAGCAAGGCCAATGTTGTTGCTGATGCACTTAGCCGCAAGTCACATTGTTATTGCTTATCTATAGAAACTTTCAATGACACTCTCTGCAATCAGATGAGGAAACTCAATCTAGAAATCATTCCTCAAGGTAGTCTGAATCTATTATCTATTGAACCTACTCTTCAAGATAGAATCATCATGTCGCAATTACATGATGAAGGTATCAAAATTATCAAGCTAAAACTATCTCCGGGAGAAGCCAAATACAAGTGTTTTCACACTGATCATCAAGGAGTTTTATGGTTCAACAATCGTATTGTTGTACCCAAAGATCATCAACTTCGTAAACAAATCCTCGATGAAGCACATCTATCTCAATTCTCTATTCATCTTGGTAGTACCAAAATGTATCAAGATCTTCGACAAAATTTTTCGTGGACCAGGATGAAAAGAGAAATTGCTAAATATGTATCTGAGTGTGATACATGCCAAAGGGTCAAAGCCAGTCATTTAAAAGCATCTGGTACACTCCAACCACTACCCATCCCGCCATGGAAGTGGGAAGACATTAGTATGGATTTCATTGTCGGTCTTCCTAACACGTCCCAAAAACATGACTCCATATGGGTAATTATTGATAGACTTTCTAAAACTGCTCATTTTCTTCCTGTGCATACCACTTATTCTGCTAAGAAGTATGCCGAAGTCTATCTTGATCAAATTGTATGGTTGCATGGTGTCCCCAAGACCATCATTTCTGATCGAGGGGCCCAATTCATTGCACGCTTCTGGGAACAATTGCAGTCTGCTCTTGGAACCAAACTAATTTGAAGCTCTGCATATCATCCTCAGACTGATGGACAGACTGAGCGAGTCAACCAAATTCTTGAAGACATGCTCCGAACTTGTATTATTCACTATGGTAGAAGCTGGGACAAGTGCCTTGCCTTGGCCGAATTCTCTTACAACAACAACTATCAATCTAGTCTTCAGATGGCTCCCTTTGAAACATTATACGGTCGAAGATGTCGAACTCCTTTGAGTTGGTCCGAGACCGGCGAACGCAAAATCTTTGGACCAGACCTAGTTGTCGAAGCCGAAGATAAGGTCAAGGTTATTCAAGCCAACCATAAAACAGCTCAGTCCAGACAGAAAAGCTATGCAGATAGAAGAAGAAAACCTCTGCAGTTCCAAGTAGGAGATTTTGTCTATCTCCGAGTATCTCCTACCAAAGGTGTTCAGCGTTTCGGCATAAAAGGGAAGTTAGCACCCTGATATGTCGGACCCTTCGAGATCCTTAAAGTCTATGGCCCAGTGGCTTACAAAATTCGCCTTCCATCTCAATTGGCTGCCATTCATGATGTTTTCCATATCTCTCAACTTAAGAAGTGTATTAAAGTACCCACGGAGATCATTGAAACCCGTGCCATTGAGATTGAACCTGATCTATCTTACACCGAACAACCTATCCAAATCTTGGATACCAAGGAGAGAGTCACCAGAAGGAAGAAGATCAAAATGTATAAGATCTTATGGGATCATCGTACCGAAGAAGAAGCAGCTTGGGAAACGGAATCCTATCTCCAACAAAATTTCCGAACCTTCCTTCCAACCAATTTCCAAATCTAATCATCCGATTCTATTCTGCTTCAGAATCTCGGGATGAGATTCTTTTTAGGGGGGGAGGCTATGACATTCAGGTAATTAGAAATATAAACACTAGGTTTTAATGTGAAAAGTATATGCTTGCTATGGTGTATGTGTGTAGTACAAAGGAATAGGGGTATAATTGTAATTCTATAAAATATAGACCCTTTAGTGATAATTGGGTAAGAATGGGAGATAGCATTAAAACCTAGGAAAAATATAACACTAGGTGTCAAATTTATATTACCATAGGAAAGAAAGTGCAAAAGATAGGTTAAATTCTAAGAACAATAGGTCTTTAAGTGAAAGCAGGGACCTAGATGTGATTAATGTAAAAATATGGGTTCTTTTATGCAAAATAGTTGAAATATGAAAGTAACTTTCAAATTTACTTAGGGCCAAAATGTAAGAATGCAAGTCATCATGACATCACATGAAAGCTTGTAAACACACCCAAAATTACATCAAATCCATCTTGGTAAGGACAAAAGTAATTCAAATCCACCTTTACTCAAAAATTTAACATGTAAAGCTGTAAACTTTGGCTTTTTGAACTTGAACCTTAAAACAATATTGTAGAGTTTGAAAAACTCTACAACTTTCATTTTGGGCATTTTCTCATTAAAACTCTAGATCAGTGGGAAATCTTTCTTTACCGAGAGGTCCCTGAAATTCTTGAGATTTCCAAACAGGTCCCCCGGACCCCTCCCCTCTCTTCTTGTTCCTCGGGCAGGTGCTCTGCTCTGCCTTCCCCTGCCGCCAGCGCAGTGCTTCGCCCCTGGCCGCCGCTCTACCGCCGGCGCCGCGCCACCTCCTGCTGGGATGACCCCCACGCGTCGTCCTCTCCCTTCCCCGGCCCTATTTCCCTCCCCTGCTGCCCTCCTCCGCACGCGCCACGAGTTTCCCGAGCCACCGCCGGCCGCCACATCATCGCCGCCATTGCAGCACCCCTCCTGGCCTTAACGCGCGCTCAATGACTGCTCTGTGATCTTGTGAACGCGTTGCCGCACTTCTTTTCCACCGCGTTCTTCTTTTCCCGAGCTCATCTCCTCACCGGACCTCCACCGCCCCCACTGCCCACCATCGTCAGCCGCCCTCGCTCCCTCTGAACCCCAATCCAGCGCTGCTAGAGCACTGCCGTGACCCACTGGTGCTCTCCAGCCCGATCAATTTCATCCTCCCGCATCTGAGCCTCGTCTTCCACAGCTCCGGCCAGCACAAGTTTCGCCGCCGCCTCCTGCTCGCCGTGGACAGGCCGCCTCAGTCATCCCCACACCACGACAACCCCCTAGCTAGACTCCTCTCGATCCCGTGAAGCTCTACAACCCCTCCATTGATTCCCTAGTGCACTGCATCAGCTCCCCGACGCTCGCCGGCGTTTACCTCCGCCGCCATCATCACCGCTCCCGCCGGTTGCCCCTAATCCGAAGCTTATGTTCCCAATTGATTGCACCAATACCTTCCCCACGACTTACTGGAGCTGATGCGCAGGTCCTTCACCGACGTCGGCCGCCGGAGCATCGCCGTCGTCGTTGACCCCTCCGCCGCCGCTTCGGGCTCTCGTCGAGATCCCCTTTCCCGACCACCGCTACCCTCGCCACGTGGCTCAATCTGACCGCCGTAAGCCCCTGAAGCTCTCCTTCCCCTCGGATCTCGCCGCCGGTGACCCTCCTCGCCGGAACACGGCCGTCCCACCCCTGCTTCCCTTTCACCTCTGGCCAAGGACCTCGGGATTAAAAGAATTGAAAGCCCAGGGGGCTATCTGCAAGGCTTAAGACTCATGTGAATAGTGCCTTAGGGACCCCCTTGTGTTACTCATGCTGTCAACTTTAAAATTCCATATCAATTCAAGGAAAAATCATAAAAATGCAAACTAAAATTTGTTGGAATCCTCATTTTAAGATCTACAACTTTTCTTATAAGTTAACTTTCAGTTTCTCAGTGGTTTGTGCTTTAATTTAAATGCTAAGTTTAATTAGTTGTAGGCTAAGAAAATGCATAGTAATTAGCAGAAAAATGTTAAAAATGTGAAACCAATTGTGTTAATCTTGTTTTGACATGTAGTACTTAGGAAAAATATTTAACATACTGTTTATATAATACTTTTGTAATGTTTAGGTTTAAACTTAAATAAAGCTTAAATGATTTAATGCATTCAATATGTGTAGTTTTAAATACTCAAAAGTCATGATATTATTTTGAAATGTTGGATTTGAATGGTGTAACTCATACACAAAAAGCTAGGATAAAGTCTTGCATGTGTATATGGATCTAAATAATATCTAATAAGTAGCTTTATTATTAATTATCCTTGTAGCACGATCCCTATAGAAATAAAATCTTGATAAGTTGACAATAAACTTGAATATAACTTAATCTATAATTAATAAAAATTTCAACCCAATGCTATAGAAATTTATTGGGCATGTTGCCTAATGACGCTAACTAAGTTAATGTACACCCGATAAATGACTGCCCAGTAGAGAAGTAAATGAAATGTGTAATAAGTAAATTATTTTTCTATTGGATTGCAACTTTATCGTGAAATAAAATAAAAGTATATGCAATCATTAACCTACATCCTTGCATATCATATAGAGTCGACGACCCTCACCGACGGGGACTACGAACTGATCCTAGAACAAGAAGTAGAGCTTTCTGAGGACCCGGGGAACGCCGTCGGAGATCTAACTGAAGCTCCGAACCAAAGTTCAGAAAACTTTGACACTACTGCCCCCAACCCCACTCAAGAAGGCAAGCCCCAGACATCACCCCTACTTTATTTACACTGCAATCTATATTATTTATTACCTATCTATGCATTATGTTCCTAGGAATTGTATGAGAAACCTTAGTTGCATTTTCCTAGGAACCAATGTATTGAATATTAGCACTTGAGTTCGATTAACCGCTCTGCTAATAGGACCGGTAGAAGTCAGGTCATTTCCTGTCACTCGCGCGATATAGGAGTTGTAATGTTTACATTCCTGTAATCACTATAAGGATGACAGACGGGATTTATGTGAGGTATCATGGTTGAGATGATACCCCGTCTGTGTTGATGAATTTGATAAGGTCGCAGTGTGTGGTAGTGGTGGTTAAGCGTTTGAAAGTACTAGCCACATGCCGCGAAATACGGTAAGTGGTAAGCCTAGTAACCAATCGGCCCGAGGAGTGGACATACCTTCCACCACTCATATTTGGTTTTTCCTGTTACTTGATTCGACATGTGGGAATATGTGTTGCAGGGCAACCAGGAGTACGGTCGTGTAGTCGCTCTACAGACGTACGTCCTGCACATTGGATATGCGTATGGTCCTGCAGTCGCTTGTGGTGGATCTAATCCATGAGTCGGAATGAAAGGCAAACGGTTGCTTCGGAACAATCGTTGAATGTTCCAAGCGTGTGAGTTAGGTTTACCTTGCAAGGCTGAAATTCGATTCAAGAATCGTCCGTTTCTCGCGGAAATTGAGACTGCTTGATCCCTTTGCCACATAGAGTAACAAGAGCAATTTTTGATTATCAAAGATGATGTTTGGCTAAAGATTCTACCATGCTTGAATAGTTATAGGTGCTTATCTAGAATGATTAATCACATAGAACTTGAAAGCTAAAATTTGACATTAAGGATCTACCCTTTGTTGCTTTTCAGCTGAAAATTTTACCCACAACCATTAAAGCCTTCATAAGTCTAGTTACATGGCTATGTATACCATGAACGGGTAAGCCTTGCTGAGTATTAGAATACTCAGTCTTGCATTGTGACTTTTTGTTCAGGTAATCCCCCTGATGACCCTGCTTTGCCTATGCCATGGCCTTACCCGCTGCCAGAAGATTGGTCCGTGGAGTGGGACCCGTCTCCGGCCAACGCAGATCCTACCGAGTGATATCATGCCAGGGCTAGCATGATATCTGTGCCGGCAATGTGTACAATGCCCATGTTTTAAACTCCGCTGCCATGACTTGAAACTTAAAACTGTTTTGTAATAATTTCCATCAGCTGGAAACTGATGCTACTTTAAACCCTCATGTAATATATATGCCTGTGCTGTAAAATGTAATGGCAATTGTATCTCTGAACTCGCCCTCGTGCGAGGTACCTTGTTTGATCCTGCATTCGGTAGTTTATCGGGACGTTACCCGACAGGACAAGGGGTTATACCGTTTGAAGTACGTTGGAGCCCTCAAGAGTGGACTCGCGTACTTGAGCCGGTGTAATTCAAGTTGGTTCTGCCATAGGCGGGACACTATCGCCGATTCATTCCAGACTTCTCCAAGATAGCTAAACCCATGACTGAGCTACTTAAGAAAGAAGTTAAATTCCGTTGGGACGACAAATGTGATAAAGCGTTCCACACCTTGAGAAAACTTCTAACAACCGCTCCAGTGCTAGCTCAGCCAGATAATACTTAGCCTTTTGATGTCTATTGCGATGCTTTTGGAACTAGCCTTGGTTGTGTTCTTATGCAAAACAACCAGGTCATTGGTTATGCATCCCGAGCACTCCGAAATCACGAGCAAAACTACCCAACCCATGATCTTGAATTGGCAGCAGTTATTCATGCTCTCAAAATCTGGAGACATCATCTTATGGGTGCTAAGTGTAACATCTACACTAACCATAAGAGACTGAAATATATCTTTACCCAAGCTGACCTAAATATGAGGCAAAGACGTTGGTTAGAATTGATCAAAGACTATGATCTTGAGGTACACTACCATCCTGGCAAGGCTAATGTGGTTGCGGATGCACTTAGCCGCAAGGCACATTGTCATTGCTCATCTATAGAAACTTTCAATGACACTCTCTGCAATCAGATGAGGAAACTTAATTTAGAGATCATTCCTCAAGGTAGTCTAAATCTATTATCTATCGAACCTACTCTTCAAGATAGAATCATCATGTCGCAATTACATGATGAAGGTATCAAAATTATCAAGCTAAAACTATCTCAGGGAGAAGCCAAATACAAGTGTTTTCACACCGATCATCAAGGAGTTTTATGGTTCAACAATCGTATTGTTGTACCTAAAGATCATCAACTTCGTAAACACATCCTTGATGAGGCACATCTATCTAAATTCTCTATTCATCCTGGTAGCACCAAAATGTATCAAGATCATCGACAACATTTTTGGTGGACCAGAATGAAAAGAGAAATTGCTAAATATGTATCCGAGTGTGGTACGTGCCAGAAAGTCAAAGCTAGTCACCTTAAAGCATCTGGTACACTCCAACCACTGCCCATTCCGTCATGGAAATGGGAAGATATTAGTATGGATTTCATTGTCGGTCTTCCTAACACGTCTCAAAAACATGACTCCATATGGGTAATCATTGATAGACTTACTAAAACTGCTCATTTTCTTCCTATGCGTACCACTTATTCTGCTAAGAAGTATGCCGAAGTCTATCTTGATCAAATTGTTCGGTTGCATGGTGTCCCTAAGACCATTAATTCTGATCGAGGGGCCCAATTCATTGCACGCTTCTAGGAACAATTGCAGTCTACTCTTGGAACCAAACTAATTCGAAGCTCTGCATATCATCCCCAGACTGATGGGCAGACTGAGCGAGTTAACCAAATTCTTGAAGACATGCTCCGAGCTTGTATTATTCACTATGGTGCAAGCTGGGACAAGTGTCTTGCCTTGGCCGAATTCTCTTACAACACAACAGCTATCAATCTAGTCTTCAGATGGCTCCCTTTGAAGCGTTATACGGTCGAAGATGTCGAACTCCTTTGAGTTGGTCCGAGACCGGCGAACGCAAAATCTTTGGACCAGATCTAGTTGTCGAAGCCGAAGATAAGGTCAAGGTTATTCAAGCCAACCTTAAAACAGCTTAGTCCAGATAGAAAAGCTATGCAGATAGAAGAAGGAAACCTCTGCAGTTCCAAGTAGGAGATTTTGTCTATCTCCGAGTATCTCCTACCAAGGGTGTTTAGCGTTTCGGCATAAAAGGGAAGTTTGCACCCCGATATGTCAGACCCTTCGAGATCCTTAAAGTCTATGGCCCAGTGGCTTACAAAATTCGCCTTCCATCTCAATTGGCTGCCATTCATGATGTTTTCCATATCTCTCAACTTAAGAAGTGTATTAAAGTACCCACGGAGATCGTTGAAACCCGTGCCATTGAGATTGAACCTGATCTATCTTACACCGAACAACCTATCCAAATCTTGGATACCAAGGAGAGAGTCACCAGAAGGAAGAAGATCAAAATGTATAAGATCTTATGGGATCATCATACCGAAGAAGAAGCAGCTTGGGAAACGGAATCCTATCTCCAACAAAATTTCCGAACCTTCCTTCCAACCAATTTCCAAATCTAATCATCTGATTCTATTCTGCTTCAGAATCTCGGGATGAGATTCTTTTTAGGGGGGAAGGCTATGACATTCAGGTAATTAGAAATATAAACACTAGGTTTTAATGTGAAAAGTATATGCTTGCTATGGTGTATGTGTGTAGTACAAAGGAATAGGGGTATAATTGTAATTCTATAAAATATAGACCCTTTAGTGATAATTGGGTAAGAATGGGAGATAGCATCAAAATCTAGGGAAAATATGACACTAGGTGTCAAATCTATATCACCATAGGAAAGAAAGCGCAAAAGATATGTTGAATTCTATGAAAGATGGGTCTTTATGTGAAAACAGGGACTTAGATGTGAATAAAGTAAAAATATGGGTCCTTTTATGCAAATTATTGAAGTATAAAAGTAACTTTCAAATTCACTTAGGGCCAAAATGTAAGAATGCAAGTCATCATGACATCACATGAAAACTTGTAAACATATCCAAAATTGTATCAAATCCATCTTGGTAAGGACAAAAGTAATTCAAAGTCCACCTTTGCTCAAAATTTAACATGTAAAGCTGTGAAATTTGGGTTTTTGAACTTGAACCTTAAAGCAATATTGTAGGGTTTGAAAAACTCTCCAACTTTCATTTTGGGCATTTCCTCTTTAGACCTCTACATCAGTGGGAAATTTTAGTTTACCAAGAGGTCCCTGAGATTTCTAAGATTTCCAAATAGGCCCCCCGGACCCCTCCCCTCTCTTCTTCCTCCTCGAGCACGTGCTGCTCTGCTCTGCTCCCTGCCGCCGGCGCAGAGCCTCGCCCCTGGCCGCCGCTCTGCCACCGCCGCCGCTCCACCTCCTGCTAGATCGACTTCCACGCGTCGCCCCTCCCCAATCCCGGCTCTGTTCCCATCCTTGCTACCCTCCTCCGCGCGCGCCACGACGTCTCGGGCCGTCCGCCGGCTGCCACGTCATCGCCGCCGCGTTCTATGCTCGTACCTACTTCCTCTCCTCTTCTCTTCTGCCCAACAGAACCAGGAGATCACAGTGACACCGTTTGCACCTCTTTTCCCCTTGCCGTGCACACCCCGAGCTCCAATCGCATCCGCCGCCCGCTCCTTCTCTCCGGTGAGCCACGGGTCGCCGTGGACAGCCACCACCGAGCGCCCATTGCTCTCACCGACCCCCTAACAAGCTTCCCCGACCCTTGCTCGTGCTCCCCAGCCCCCAGTCGCCCTTCAATTTTGGCCGGAGCACAGTGGCCGACGATCACCGTCCGCCGCGGCCTCCTGCTCACCGTGGGCCGACCACCTCAGTCATCCCCGCACCACGACAACACCTCAGGTAGACTCCTCTCGACCCCGTGAAGCTTTACGACCTCTCAATTGAATCCCTAGTGCACCTCACCGGCTCCCCGACGAGTGCCGGCGATCTCCACCCGCTGCCACTTTCTGTTCGCCGTGGAGCACCCTTCTTCGGGCCCCCACGATCCTAATTGGTCCCACACCGAGCTTCCCTACACTGTCTAGAAGCTCCCCGACCTCTTCCTCACCACCCCCGACCATCGGAGCGCCG
The DNA here is from genome assembly GCF_002211085.1 of Panicum hallii. Classification (NCBI taxonomy): domain Eukaryota; kingdom Viridiplantae; phylum Streptophyta; class Magnoliopsida; order Poales; family Poaceae; genus Panicum; species Panicum hallii. The sequence continues at coordinate 10,956,142 of NC_038049.1, forward strand.
TTCCCACCGTTCAACTCCACCGCCGGCCGCACTGTCCTCGCCGCGCCGCCGTTACCAGCTACCCCGACCCGATCCCGACCGCCCCCAGATGCGCGAGAACTCAGTGATGCTTCCCCACCCCTCCACCCTCGCCGCCGGCGATCGCCGTCGCCGGAACAGGCCGGTCAAACCCCTGTCTCCCCCTCTAACCACGGCTAAGTACCACAGGTTGAAAGACTCAAAAACTCAGGGGGCTGTCTGCAAAGCCAAGACACATATGAATAGTGCCAGAAGGACCCCTTTGTGTTATTTCTATTGCAGACTTTGAAATTCCATAACAATTCAAGGAAAAATCATAAAAATGCAAAACTAAAGTTTGTTGGATTCCTTATTTTAAGCTCTACAACTTTCCTTATGGGTTGACTTTCAGTTTCTCAGTAGTTTGTGCTCTAATTTAAATACTAAGTTTAATTAGTTGTAGGCTAAGGAAATGCATAGTAATTGGCAGAAAAATGGTAAAAATGTAAAACCAATTGTGTTAATCTTGTTTTGACATGTAGTACTTAGGAAAAATATTTAACCTACTGTTTATATAATACTTTTGTAATGTTTAAGTTTAAACTTGATTAAAGCTTAAATGATTTAATGCATTTAATATGTGTAGTTCTAAATGCTTAAAAATCATGAAATTATTTTGAAATGTTAGGCTTGAGTGGTGTAACCCATACACAAAAAGCTAGGATAAAGTCTTGCATGTGTATATGGATCTAAATAATATCTAATGAGTAGCTAGGATAAAGTCTTGCATGTCACGATAGAAATTTCAACCCAATGCTATAGTAATTTATTTGGACATGTTGCCTAATGACGCTAACTAAGTTAATGTACACCCGATAAATGACTGCCCAGTAGAGAAGTAAATGATATGTGTAAAAAGTAAATTATATTTTCGTTGGGTTGTAACTTTATCGTGAAATAAAATAAAAGAATATGCATCTCTTAACTTATAACTTTGCATATCATGTAGACTAGACTACTCTCGCCGATGGTGATTATGAACTAATCCCGGAACAAGGAGTGGAATCAGCTGAAGACCCCGGGAACGCCGTCGGAGATCTAACTGAAGCTCCGAACCAAAGTTCGGAAAACTTTGACACTACTGCCCCCAACCCCACGCAAGAAGGCAAGCCCCGGACATAACCCCTACCTTATTACACTGCAATCTATATTATTTATACCTATCTATGCATTACGTTCTTAGGAATTGTATGAGAAACCTTAGTTACATTTTCCTAGGAACCAATGTATTGAATACTAGCACTTGAGTTCGAATAGCCGCTCTGCTAATAGGACCGGTAGAAGTCGGGTGATTTCCTGTCACTCGCGCGATATAGGAGTTGCAATGTTTACATTCCTGTAATCACTATAAGGATGACGTACGGGTTTTATGTGAAGTATCATGGTTGAGATGATACCCCATCTGTGTTGATGAATTTGATAAGTTCGCAGTGTGTGGTAGCGATGGTTAAGCGTTTGAAAGTACTAGCCACATGCCGCGAAATATGGTAAGCGGTAAGCCTAGTAACCAATTGGCCCGAGGAGTGGACATACCTCCCACCACTCATATTTGATTTTTCCTGTTACTTGACTCGACGTGTGGGACTACGTGTTGCAGGGCAACCAGGAGTAAGGTCGTGTAGTCGCTCTACAGGCATACATCCTGCACATTGGATGTGCGTATGGTCCTGCAGTCGCTTGTGGTGGCTCTGATCCATGAGTCGGAAGGAAAGGCAAACGGTTGCTTCGGAACCATCATTGGATGTTCCAAGCGTGTGAGTTAGGTTTACCCTTGCAAGGCTGAAATTCGATTTAGGAATCATCCGATTCTCGCGAAGATTGAGACTGCTTGATCCCTTTACCACATAGAGTAATAAGAGCAACTTTGTGATGATCAAAGATGATGTTTGACTAAAGATTCTACCATGCTTGAATAGTTGAGGTTCTTATCTAGAAAGATTATTCACATAGAACTGAAAGCTAAAATTTGAAATTAAGGATCCACTCCTTGTTGCTTTTCAGCTAAAAGCTCTACTCACAACCATTAAAGCCTTCATAAGTCTAGTTACATGGCTAATTATACCATGAACGGGTAAGCCTTGCTGAGTATTAGAATACTCAGCCTTGCATTGTGACTTTTTGTTCAGGTAATCCCCCTAACGACCCTGCTCTGCCTATGCCGTGGCCTTACCCTCTGCCTAATGGTTGGTCCGTGGAGTGGGACCCGTCCCCAGCCAACACAGATCCCTCCGAGTGATATCATGCCAGGGCTAGCATGATATCTGAACTGGCGACGTGTACAGTGCCCGTGCCTTAAATTTTGCTACATGACTTGAAACTTAAAACTGTTTTGTAATAATTTTCATCAGTTGGGAACTGATGTTCTTTAAAACACTCATGTAGTATATCTGCCTGTGCTGTAAAATGTGATGGCAATTGTATCTCTGGACTCGCCTTCGTGCGAGGTACCTTGTTTGATCCTACATTCGGTGGTTTATCAGGACGTTACCCGACAGGCCAAGGGATTATACCGTTTGAAGCACGTTGGAGCCCTCAAGAGTGGACTCGCGTACTTGAGCCGGTGTAATTCAGGTTGGTTTTGCCACACCGAGTCAGGTGCAAGGAGGGAGAAGGCCCCAACTTGTGGGACCTGCTCGCTAGTGAGAGAACGGGGGAGAGGGGGAGAAGCAGGCCGCACAGAGGGAAGTGGGCCGGGGCGAGCTGCTGGGCCACGCGCAGGAGGAGAGAGGGGAAAGGCTAGCGGCTGCTGGGCCTCGCGGAGGGGCCGCGTGGAGGAGAAAGGGGAGATGGGCTGGGCTAGGCCGCAAGGGAAAAAGGAGAAAAAGAAAAAGAAAAGTGGGCCAGGCCCAACTAGAGAAAGAGAGAGAAAAATAAATGCATTCAAATGCATTTGAATTTAATGCATTTGAAATTTAAATTCAAATGGAAGACAAATAATAAAACAATGCAATGGGGCATGAGATGCACAAAACCTATAATTTTTATATTTCTTTTTATGGTTTAGTAAATTGCTATTAATTCATGGTAAATTTTCTAAAATCAAAAAGATGGAATTAAAACCTTATGGATCCTAAAGGAATTCTAGCAAAATTCATTTAGGTTTCTAAGTTAAAAATTAGGGTGTTACAAAACCTACCCCCTTTAAAAGGAATCTCATCCTTGAGATTTGGTTGGGCTAGCAAAGAGCTGGGGAAATTCTGCCTGTGACTCATCCTCTCGTTCCCAAGTAACCTCATCCTCTGTATGGTGACTCCATTGAACCCTACACATCCGTATCCTCTTACTCCGGGTGCTTCTCTCTGTTGTGTCTAGGATTTTGACTGGGTGCTCCGTGTAAGTCAAATCATCCTACACATTCAACTCCTCCAGTGGCAACTGTTCCTTTGGTACCCTCAAGCACTTCTTCAGCTATGATATGTGGAACACGTTGTGCACGTATGACAGTCACGCAGGTAGCTGGTAAGTTACCTCGCCTTTCCGTTCCAAGATCCTGAACGGGCCAATGTAACGAGGTGACAACTTCCCTTTGACCTTGAATCTGCACAAACCTCTGATAGGTGACACTTTCAGATACACATAGTCTCCTTCCTCAAAAGTCAACTCTCATCATCGAGTATCTGCATAACTTTTCTGCCTCAACTGAGCCACCTTCAAATTCTCACGGATAGCCTGCACCTATCTTTCGGACTCTTTAATGATCTCGGGCCCGAACAACTGACTTTCACCTGTCTCACTCCAATACAACGGAGTTCTGCACTTCCTGCAATACAATGCCTCGAACGGTGCCATCTTCAAACTGGCTTGATAACTCTTATCCCAACTGCCCCCATGTTTTAGGGCACAAGCCCTAAGCATATCCTCCAACACCTGGTTAGTTCTTTCTGTCTACCCATCAGTTTGCGGATGATAAGCGGAGCTGAAATTCAGCTTCGTGTACATCGACTCATGCAACTTCTGCCAAAATCGAGATGTGAATTGAGTACCTCTATCTGGCATGATCTTCTTAGCTACCCCATGCAAACACACAATTCGGGAGATCTATAACTCCGCTAATCGTGCCCAATGTAGGTAGTCTTCACTAGTATGAAGTGAGCTACTTTGGTCAAATGATCCACTATAACCCATATGGAATCATAACCATCTCATGTGTGTGGCAATCCCACGATGAAATTCATACCAATTTCTTCCCATTTCCATTCTGGCACCTTCAACGGCTGTAACAAACCAGCTGGTCTCTGATGTTCTGCCTTGACCCTCTAACACACATCACACAGTGCCACATGAGCTGCAACATCATGCTTCATGCCATACCACCAATATCTCTCCTTCAGATCCTGATACATCTTGGTACTGCCCAGATGGATAGAATAAGCTGAGTCATGAGCTTCCTATAAAATTTTCTCACGAAGATGATCCACATCGGGCACACATATCCTCTTTCGGAACCACACCGTTCCATGTGCATCTTCTGTGAAGTCAGGTGCCTTGCCTACTTCGATCATCCCCTTTATCTCCTGAATCTTAGGATCCTTAGGCTAACCCTTCCGTATTTCTTGCTCGAGGGTCGGCTCTACCTCTATAGTGACTCCCTCCGTATGAGCGATGAACCCAAGATTGAGTCATTCAAACTCCTCATACAACTCCTGAGGCATCTGGCTAACCATTGTCACGTTCATATAACTCTTGCGACTCAAGGCATTGGCAACCACATTTGCCTTCCCTGGATGATAGTGTATCTCCAGATCATAATCCTTTATGAGCTCTAACCATCTTTGCTATCTCAGGTTGAGGTCATTCTGAGTGAAAATGTACTTCAGACTCTTGTGGTCGGTATATATCTGACATCGGTGACCCAACAAATAGTGCCTCCATATCTTTAGAGCATGTATCACTACTGCTAACTCCAAGTTGTGTGTAGGATAGTTCTGCTCATGTTTCCTCAGCTGATGGGACGCATATGCAATCACGTGTCCCTCCTGCATCAATACATAGCCAAGAGCCTGTTTAGAAGCGTCACAGTACATGTTGAAACTATTGTGAATATCAGGCATAGCCAACACTGGTGCAGTAGTCTACCTTTTTCTCAACTCATCAAAGCTGTTCTGACATGCCTCTGACCATATAAACTTCTTGTCTTTTCTCTAGTAGTGATGTAAGGGGTTTCACTATCTTAGAGAAGCCTTCTATAAACCTCCTATAATATCCCGCGAGTCCTAAGAAACTCTGGATCTCTGACACTGTCGTTGGCCGTTCCCAATTCAACACATCTCTGACCTTCCCTGGATCCACTGCAATACCTCTGCCTATGATAACATGACCAAGAAACGAGACCTCTTTCAACTAAAACTCACACTTGCTAAACTTGGCATACAACTGATTATCCTTGAGTGTCTGCAGAACAAGCCTTAAATGTTCCTCGTGTTCCTCCTCATTCCTGGAGTATACCAAAATGTCATCAATGAACACCACCACGAACTTGTCAAGATACTCCATAAACACCTTATTCATTAGATACATGAAGTAAGCTGGAGCATTAGTCAACCCAAATGACATGACTGTGTATTCATATAGCCCGTATCTGGTAGTGAAAGCTGTCTTGGCAATATTTGAGTGTCGTATCCTCAGCTGATGATACCCTAACCTCAAATCAATTTTGGAGAATACTCTGGCTCCCTTCAACTGATCAAATAGGTCTTCTATACGAGGCAACAGGTACTTGTTCTTGATGGTAACCTCATTCAAAGCTCTATAATCAACACACATCGTCTGTGTACCATCTTTCTTTTCAACGAATATCACGGGTGCTCCCCAAGGTGAAGAACTAGGATGAATGAACTGTTTATCTTACAATTCTTTTAGTTGTTTCTTAAGTTCTTCTAGTTCACCAATTGATATTCTATATGGCCTTTTAGCAATAGGTGCAGTACCAGGTAAAAGATCTATAATGAATTCAATGTCACGTTCAGGTGGCATACTTGGCAAATCATCGGGGAAGACATCGGGTACTCACAGATGACTCTGATGTCCTCAATCGAATCTGCCTTCAATTGATTCACTGCACAGTCTGCTGCCGACGGAAGGGTTGCAACGAACTCAAACCGTTCACCTTCTGGGCTTGTGAGAAGTACTGATCTTTTGGCACACTGAATCATTGCATCAACCTTGCTCAGCCATCCCATCCCGAGTAATGAAACGGATGCAGGGGCTGAGTTGACGAGAAACATACCGAACACAACGTCCTGAGCCTCCTGAGCGGTCTCCGCGGCCACATGATTCACACACCCGTGGATGAAGTTCTGCTGGCCCTTGTTGTTCTGTGGCGTCTGGTTGTTGTTCCTGGGCTGTTGCTGCTGGGGAGTCTGCCTTTGTCGACTGTTGTTGAACTGGCCTGGAGTATTCTGGACGTTCCTCTTGGGACAACTATTGGCATAGTGTCGCACCTCACCACATCTGAAGCATGTATTACCACCGGTGGGAGTAGGGGCATTGTTCCTCATAGGTGTTCCAGTAGGGGTGCCCTAGTGATTCTGCGGAAAGTTGGGACGCTACACTGATTGACCGGCACGCTGAGCTTGCTGCAGCTGTTGACCCTGTTGGTTGGGGCATTGGAACTAATTCTGCCCGTAGTTGACATTTTGTCCTCCAGGGCGGAAGGGTACTCCTTGCGGGGGTGCGAAACGGGGGCGGGAGTTGCTGCTGAACTGCCCTGATGACTCAAACTTTCTCTTGTGCTCACCCATCTCCTTGTGAGCATGCTCCACCAGGATGGCATTGTCCACCATCTTCTGGAAATTCTTGAAAGTATGCACCATCAACTGATACTTGATAGGACCAATTAGACCATCCCTGAAGTGATCTTGCTTTTCTGCATCATCTGCTACATCTGTGGGAGCGTAGTGAGACAATTGGATGAACTTGTCCCGATACTCACTCACAGACATGGATTCCTATTTTAGCGCAAGGAACTCTTGCTTCTTGAGCTTCATCAGACCCTTGGGTAGGTGGTGCTCCCTGAACTGGTTCCTGAACTCCTGCCAGGTGATGGTGTTGGGGGTGTCATGGGCTGTGGTGTAAGCATCCCACCAATCTACAGCGGTCCCTTCCAATCTACCTGATGCATAAAGGACCTTCTCCCTGTCAGTACACTGGACAATGTTCAACATCTTCTCCACTGTCTTGATCTAGTTGTCTGCTTGCAAAGGATCAGTTGAGTGAGAAAATGAGGGAGGTTTGTGGCTCATGAACTCCCTGTGCTTGTCTCTTGTTGGCGGTGGTGGAGGTGGTGGAGCTTGGTTCATCTGAGCCTGCATATTGGTGATAGTATTCGCCATGTTGTTAAGTAGCTGAGTCTGGGCGGCGAGAAACTGCTCCATCCCTGCAGGTGGCGCCTGGTGTGGTTGACTTTATTGAGGATTGGGGTTGGTATTGTTGCTCGTCCCCTGTCATGACACTGCAGGCTGATCAACTCCTGAACTGGACCTGGTGTTCACCATCTGATCGGTTAGAAAAACGAGACTCATGAAATTAATCATGGAAAAAGGGTAGGAGCAAAGATAAGATAAAGATAGTAAAGAAGGTAGACAACCCCAAGTTTTACTAAACTATCTATCTTTATTATAAACTTGATATAATTGTGGTCATCACTCCACAATTTATCGCAATCATTACAAAGATCCAAATCATATTGTTCTCACAAAACCAAGCACACTTGCACATTAATCTAAATTAAACACACTATAAAGACCGTCCGAACTAGCGATTACAAAAGACTCCTAGAAAAACTTCTATCCTAGTAATACTCCTAACTTAACTCCTAGATCCATCATCTCTACGATAGCGGGTGCAGTAGCCGGGCTCTTCGTAGTGGACGCACTTGCGAGGAGGTGACTCTGGCAGGTACTCAATGGACTCATCGCTATCGTACTCTTGGGGTAGCTCTGGATCTCCCCTCAGTCGAACTTCCAGAATTGCCTTGCCCCTGATGGTCTTCATCAGCTTTCTCTTGACCTCCTGGATCTCTGCTTCGACAGCATCCAAGTCCATGCTGAGAGCGGTGACCAACTCCTGCGTAGTGTCCATGAGCAAGCTTCCTTCCCTAGGGGGCGGGGCAAGAATCTGCGCACAGGTGGCGCCCCTCTTGCGCCGTGGAAACAGCTGAAACTCAGTGCCCTGAAGTTCCTCCCTGTAAGCGTGGTAGAGATAGTAGAGCGCTCTCCTGGCGGCCTCACTAGTCCCTGCGTCCAAGGTCCTCCTAGGCACATCATCAACGTGCTTGCAGTACTCCACCCGGCTGCCATGTCTCTCATCCAGAACACTGATCACCACTGCCACCAACCACTCCTCCTGCTGCTGGGCATTCTTGTACAAGCGGGCTTCATAGTGTCGCATCAGCGGGAAGCCAATTCTCTGCATGGCCCTCCAGAGAAGCTCGGGGAATGGACTGTCACATCCGGTTTAGAAAAGGTAACCGAATGCATCCCATATGTGCGCCAGGATCAAGTTCCGCACATACAGTAGACGTCACAAGTGAATATCCGAAAAAATGCATTAACAAAATAGAGTATAATAGTACTTTATTACATGACCGACAGTCTTAAATCTTAAATGAATAAATAAACATTGATAAATAGCAGCGGACTTCAACTTCACAGGCAGATGACTGGGAGACATACGCCTAGTATTCTTCAAAATCATTGGGGAACACCGGACAATTATCTTTCTCTAAGCAGCATTATTTTTAATAAAGCAAGTGTGAGTACACTTATGGTTGGTACTCAGCAAGTGGAGTAAATTATATGACATGCAAGGCTATGATCAAGGTAAAGCTGACATGGTCTCACTGCGATAAGCATTTTTAGTTGGTCAAGTTTTAGTTAAGCAAGCTTTAGCTAAGTGTAAGTATATACCAACTCTTAAATTAATAAAGAGATAAATCAACAACATAGATGAATAAAGAACATTGATTTAGATCATCTTTAAATTTAATTATCATGTGAGTGTCCAAGCCGCTCTTAACCGTGAGCACGGCTGATATATCAGTTTTCACTCTGCAGAGGTTGTACACTTTACCCACAATTCATGTCTCACTTCATGCCCGGGTTTGCAAGGCCCTTAAACACTTCCGAGGTGAGTGGCAGAGATTTACTACGAGGCCTTTACAAAGATTCCCTAACCTGCAACGGTCCGCTAAGGTTTCAGGCCGCAGTGGTCATAACCCTCCCTAATGAGGAAGATGCCTTACCTAGGATCATATCTATGCCTCAAGAGGACCGAGCTATACCCCATCAACGCACTCCCCTCTTGCCCTTTCGGTAAGACCATTACAAGCTAAAGTTTCTAATTAATTAGTTAAGACCAAAGCCATGTAGTATTGTGGTTGCACTGTTTTCCTGGGTGATTCTCCATGTTCCAATTAATTCAATAATCTTAATTATTACCAATAAAATATTCCAGAACATGAGTAAACTATCTTGTAAAGCTGCAAACTTTGAACTTCTGAACTTGAGCCCTAAAGCATTTTTGTAGAGCTTGAAAAACTCTACAACTTTGATTTTGGGCACTTTTTCATTTGAGCTTTAGATCAACGAGGAATTTCACTTTACAGAGTAGTCCTTGGATCTTTTCAATTTTTACACATGAGTCCTGTGACAGTTCATGTGTTTGTAAACTAGGCATATAATTTGTTAGTGTGAAATATGTATTGTTTATATAAAGCTTATGTGAGTTTATGTGAAACTTTTGAAAATTTAAAAGTACAAGTTAAAAGGGTATTTTTGTAATTACAGAAAAACCTAGGGTTGTTTTTGCAAAATGTATTTGGGAAAGGATAATTTTAAAATAAGTGAAAGGTGGTTTTGTAAACATATTTTCCTTATTTTATCTCTTGTAAAAACATATATATTTATTTACTCAAAAAGTTGCATTTGAAATGCATATGTTGAAGTGGGTAAAAAGTTAGGGTAAAATGGTAGAAATAAGGGTATTTATATAATTTTATAAAAGTGCAAGTCCTTTTATGCAAATGTTGGATTTACAAAAGTAACTTTCAAATTTACTCAGGACTAAAGTGTAAAAAGTGCAAGTCATCATGACATGTCTATCCAACCATTATGACGAGTTTATCCCGTCATTATGACGTATCATAAATGCTTGCATTTAGGTCCTGAATTTTATAAAATTACACTTTAAGGACAAAAGCAATTCAAATCCGACTTTTGTTCAAAGATTCGCGTGTAAAAATATAAGTTTTGAGTTTTTGAACTTGAGCCCTAAAGCAATGTTGTAGAGTTTGAAAAACTCTCCAACTTTCATTTTGGGCATTTCTTCATTTGGGTTTTAAATCAATGGAAAATTTTGGTTTTACAAACAAGTCCCTACAGTTTTTGGGATTTACGCAAAGGTCCTTGGGGAAAGCTGTTCATCCTTCTCCTCTATTTCTTTTCTCCCCTGGCGTCTGTGTCTTATCCATTCCTGCCGGCAGCAGCACTATCAAAGTTCCTTTTTCCCTCCTTCTTTTCTCTCTGTTTATCTCCTATTTGGCCTCCTCCTTCATTCACTGGCGTCTGTTTCTGTTTTTCTCTCTCTCCCGTCTACCCCCCTCATCCAACCAAACAGCACAGGCAGCAGCAAGCTCGGGCGCTCGGGCGGCGCCACAGGAGCAGGCGCGTGGGCGAGCAGCGCGCGCAGGCGGCGGTCCCGAGCGGGGCCCGAGCGGCGCGGCTCCTAGCGCGGGCTCGGGCGGCTAGCAGCGGCGGCTGCGGCGGGAGCCAGGGCGGCGAGCCGCCCAGGCCAGGCGGGGCGCGCGCGGGCGAGCGGCCGCACAACCCAGGCGCACTGGCGGCAGAGCAGCTCGGGGTTGGAGCGGGCCCGAGCAGCGCGGTGGGTCGGGCGCGGAGCAGGCGGAGAGCGGCCGACGCAGGTGGGCGTGCGGGCCGGCGCTGGGGCGCGAGCGCGCGGCTGGCGGAGCAGAGGCAGGTGGCGCGCACGGGGATGGCTCGGGCGTGGAGGCGAGCCCCTGGCGGTGGCGCGCGGCTTGACCAACGGCATGGAGGCGCGCGGAGCGGGACCAACCCGAGCGGCGAGCGGCCCACGCGGGCGGAGCGCACGGACGCGCGGCCCAGGCGCTGGGCGTTGGAGCGACGGCAGCTCGGCCCGAGTGCGGGTGAGCGAAGACGCGTGAGACCGGAGTGAGGCGGAACGGCGCCTGAGCGAGCGCATGGCAGCAGGTGGCTCGGCTCTGGGCGAGCGTGGCCCTAGACGATGTAGCTGGCGCGGAGCGCGCGGTGGCTCGGGAGTAGCGCGGGAGCCGGAGGTGAGCCAGCAGCTTGGGTAGGTAGAGCAGGCCCAGGTGGGGCGAGCGGCGCGCGGCACTAGCCGTGGGCGCGCAGATGAGATGCGCGTGGGAGCAGGCAAGCCCTAGCGGCGGTTGCGGCGCGTGGGGTGGAGCGGAGTGGCTCAGGTGGCGTGAGCCGGAGCGGCGTGTGGATGTGGGGCATTGGAGAGCTAGCGGTCGCAGGCGCCAGTGCGCAGCGCGTATGGATGAGCGAGAGCAGAGCTAGCCCGGGAGTGGCTACGGCAGCAGGCAAGATGGTGCGGGCGCTGACGCAGGCGTACGGATGGAGCAGTCACGCGGGCAGGGCGACACGGTGTGCACGGGCGGCTCAGCGGGAGCGCGGATACAGGGAGCCGGTGAGGGTGCGGCAGATGCGGGCGCACGGGTAAAGCAGCACGTGCGCGGCGGAATCGGTGCAGGTGCTGGAGCGGCAGGAACATGGGCGGCACCGAGCGAGTGGCGCGAGCATGTGCGTGGTGGCACGCGGGAGTTGGCGGTATGGGCAGGTGTTGAGCGGCCGGAGAAGAACGGACCCATGGGCACGAGCAGATAGTGTTGGGGTGCGACGTGCCGAGCAACGGCACGCGCAGGAGGAGTTGCGGTGAAGTGTTTCTGCGCGAGATGCAGGAACGCGACGGCCGTATCAAGGACGCAGCTCAAGTGTTCGATGAAATGCCGATACGCGTGCTGCTGGAGGACGCGAGGGTCCTGCCGTTGGGCGAGGTGTCAAGGGTACAAGACGCCGTCGGGCGGATGTTACGACGGTGTGCAGAGCAACGGTGTGCCGATGCAGCACGACAAGGTCAAGGCAACGCCGGTCCAGCAGATAAGGAGGAAGAGGAGCAACAGCACGAGGTGGTTGAGGCGGAAACACGGATTTAACAGCGGTTAGTCCGCAAACGGCACAACGTCCAGCAGTCCCTACCTTCATTGGTCGCTCAACCGTTATCACCACGAATCGCCGCAAGAACTACTTCTTCGGCCATTCTCTAACCACTACAATTCCCGATGAACTTCTTCGTCAACCACGGAATCTCGTCATCGTCGAGCTCATCTTATCATCGCCAATCCTATTCACCCCGGGAATTCTCTTCCATTTGTTCTTCTCCACAACCAAGGTTTGCTCTGATTCTTTGAATCTTTCTAATGCCGGCGATTCCTTTGCCGGAATATCGTCATTAATTTCCTGTTATCTGTTTTCCCGAACCAGGGACTTGATTGCTACGTTTTAGAAAGTTCTAGGATGTTCCTTGTAAAATTTCCAAAGCTTTCTGTATTTCAAATCGATGAACTTCTACATTTCATAGATTTTCATAAGAAGTTCATACAAATGTAAAATCAGTTTCGTTTGAAACCCTAAGTCAAAACCTATAAGTTTATTGTTGTGATCTTGAGTGAAAGTCTTTAATGTGTGGTTTAGGTCAAATGTTAGAGAATGAATGTTTTATTGTGCCTTATATTGTATGCTTGTGTTATAGCTAGAAGATAAATTATAGGGTGTATGTTTTAAGTGGAGAAGTGTGATAGTTAGTTAATCCTATCACCCTAGAGCTCATATCCCTATTATCAAGACATTGTCCTCATCTTGATTGCCGTTTCTTTAGGTTCCTTGTCGTATAAGGATCCCCGTTAGTTCTTGTGTGTCTGCTGCTTAGCCAAAACATCTCTGCGGCTATGCTTCAGCGTTGCCTATCAGTTCAGCTGCTAAGCATCCGCTTTCCTTGAGTCTAGGATGTTTCTGTATAACAGCAGTCAGTCGATACTTCTATCATCGACCGATTAGCTGATATGGTTGTTACCTTTCTAGTATCGGCTACTGCCGATACAATTCTTTTGATCTGTTCTGTATCGACTGCACAGAGTCGATGTATCGGAGAAACACACACGATCTTAGGGTTTTTGCCATCGGCCGACCCAAGCCGATTTTGATTGCTTTTCCATATCGGTCAAACACGGCCGATCGATCCCTAATTTCCCCATCCATATCCACACACTTCTATCAGTCGATTTATCGACTGAGAGATCGGCTATCTATACTTATCGGTCACACACCCTTAACCACACTCCATTCGGCTATGCGTCACTCAATAGTTGTGCTGACGTAATCGAGTCGATACAACCACACCAAGTTACCTAGAAAAACACTTAAGCACATCTCAGTTAAGACAACTGCTTTAGGAATCATCCTTCTGCCAAAGTAATCGATGCTTCCATCGATCGTCTAGGAACCCGATACACTCGTCAATCAGCTAAACCCTCGTTGTTTCCAACCAGCTCTGTTGTAACTCTCAACATGTAGCTTATTCTGATTAATTATCTCCCTAAAGCTTCACCTAAGTTTAGTTTCAGATCTCTTTTGATTGTTATGTGAGTAGCTTGTTAAATGAATGTTGAATTGCAACTTTGTTGTGAAGTAAAATAGTTTTGTATGCACATTTGAATGTAATGTTGCATTACATGTAGATACGACTACTTTCAGCAACGGTACCTGCGAGATCTCCCAGAAGTCTACGGAGGATGTTCCTGAAGACCAAATGAACGTCACCAAGGAATTAACTGAAGCCCCGAACCAAAGTTCGGAAGATGTTAACATTTCTGACTTCAGTCCCACCAGTAAAGGCAAGCCCCGGACATATCCCACTATTTTATTTACACTGCAATCTATGTCTATCCATATTATATCTTGCATTAAGTCTAGGAATTGAAGTGAAACCCTAGATGCATGAATTCTAGGAATCCAATGTAATGCTCCCGAGTCCTTAACGGATAGATGCTCCGCTAATAGGGCCGGTAAAAGTCGGGTGATTTCCTGTCACTCGCGCGATATAGGAGTTGTAATGTTTACATTCCTGTTACCACTATAAGGATGCCGGACGGGAGTTTTGTGCGGTATCATGGTTGAGATGATACCCCGTCTGTGTTGATGAATCTGATAAGGTCGCAGTGTGTGGAAGTGCGGGTTAAGTGTTTGAAAGTACTAGCCACATGCCGTGAGTTATGGGTAAACGGTAAGCCTAGTAGCCAATCGGCCCGAGGAGTGGACATACCTCCCACCACATGTATTTGGTTCTTTTGGTTACTTGGTTCGACTGGGGAAATACGTGTTGCAAGGGCAACCAGGAATACGGGTTTTGTAGTCGCGCTACAGACGTATGTCCTGCACACATTGGGTGTGCGTATGTTCCTGCAGTCGCTTGTGGTGGACCTGTCCACGAGTCGGAATGAAAGGCAAACGGTTGCTTCGGAACTATCGTTGGATGTTCCAAGCGTGTGAGTTAGGTTTACCTTGCAAGGTTAAATTCGATTCGAATCGTCCGCTTCTCACGAAGATTGAGACTGCTTGATCCCTTTTCCACATAGAGTAACAAGAGCAATATTATGGTTATCAAAGATGATGTTTGACCAAAGATTATACCATGCTTGCTTAGTTATAGGTGCTTACCTAGAATGGATAATTAACTAGAATCTGAAAGCTAAAACTTGAAGTTAAGGATCTACTCTTAGTTGCTTTTCAGCTGATACTAAACCCAGAGCTGTTATAAGCCTTCATGAGTCTAGTTATGGGCTAAGTATACCCAATTCCGGGTAAGCCTTGCTGAGTATTAGTATACTCAGCCTTGCTAGTTGTATGTTTTTCAGGTGACATCTGTGAAGACCCTACTCTTCCCTGCCTTGGCCCTGTGCTCTTCCAGAAGGTTGGTCCGTGGAATGGAATCCGTCCTCGGCCAACATTGGTGATACCGAGTGATGTCGTGCCTGGGCTTAGCATGACATCCGTCTTGTCGACGTGCTATAGATCATCGCGTATGTTTTCCGCTGCTAAAGGTCTTAGCTTAAATAGTTTGTATTGTTTTCTCTAAGTTTGAAACTTTGTACTACTTTTATATCTCTTGTAATGTAATCCCCTGTTATGTAAATTGTGATGGTGATTGTATCTCTGGACTCACCTTCGTGTGAGGTAACCTTATTTGATCCTGTGTATCGGTGGTTTATCGGGACGTTACCCGACAGGCCAAGGGATTATACCGTTTGAAGCACGTTGGAGCCCTCAGGAATGGACTCACGTACTTGAGCCGGTATAATTCAGGTTGGTTCTGCCACAGCTGGTATCAGAGCTATAAGGTTACCCTGGAGATACATTTTACCTTAAAAATGATTTCAGTATAAAAATTTGACCAACAAAGTATTTGGCAAAACTACGTTGGTCTCGTTAAGGATTATGAATAGTACGTAAGGCCCTAGGGTAATGTTTATAAGGGAAATAGAGGTGGCTATAGTATATATATAATCCTAACTACCAGCATTATTTTTCTGTCAAAACTTAAATTCATGCACAACCCAACCTTACTTTCTGTAACGACATCTTCGATCGTGAGGTAAGGAGGTAAGGATCCTCAGCCAACTGAGGGAGCTTGGCCTTCCCGTCGGTGATGCGAACCGAACGCTGTTTCTCAAGCAGTGGCCTACTTGAGATGCTGCCAATGTACCAACTTCGGTTGACTACATTGGGAGTATATGGTTCGGCGCAGGGTATGGCGATCGCAGATCATACCCCCGCATTTTGCGGTACCCCCGTGAATACGTTATCTTGATAACGTATGTTAACGTTGTCTGTACGGCGGTAATTGTACAGATGCTGTTTCTATAGTGAACAGTAATGTTTGGGAACGCTTTCATGACATGCTGGCATGAAAGGTTCAGTATATACATATTGTGATTTTCTGCAGGTATGCTAACCTCGTTACGTAAGCTTGAACGTAAGAACGACTAGTATATATATAGGGAGAGACGTATTTATATGATGCCACCGTAACTAACCACGTAAGACCAAGATTACTTGGCAGTTATTTTTATTTGTGAGGACGTGTAGAACGTGCATATATCATGACATCTTGGATTGACCTGATTGCCTTGGTTGTTACGTTGATGTACTGAAATATGTGCTTGTACTGAATGTCTGTTTTGACTCTGTGCGGTAGAAGCCAACGTAATCTGATAGGCTAATTTAGAGTTGAGAGTGCCTTTTGTGAATCAAGTGAATTGGGTTATGTTTGAACCCAATCACCGATCTAGCTTGACCGTTAAATCAAATCCTTGATGTTGCTTTAAATCTATTTTGGCAGAACCATCGAACTTCTCCTTTGATGGTTAAACCTTGATGATTATCCTCAAACCCTTCAATCCATCATCTAGTGGTCTATCTATCCTCTCTTGGTGTTGTACCTTATATCGTTGGCTATTCTGGTTACAACATCTGAGAGTCGCACCTTCAATTTTTGCTCAGATGATTTTGGATAAGTTAAAAAGATGTATGACAATAATTACTTTTGGAATACAATTCTCCCGGCAAAAGTCATGCATCATAACACATACCATTCTAGTCAGTGCATGGTTTTGCATCGTCATCAACGATCCGTAGACTAACTAACGGGTATGCCTCAGGTGCAACCTTGGGTTCTCTTCGGTTTCCTAAGTCTTTCTTGCTGCTTTTGGCACTACAAGGTTGTCATTCCTCTTTTGTGGTGGTGTTTAATCACATGACCATGATGCCGTGTCGGAACCTAAGGCCTCATGTGCACTGCAGTCACATGATTGAGTCATTAGGGGCGCACTGGTGACTAGGTACATGTGACGTAACAACACTGCAATCTCTTCTTATGCAACCTTACTAGTGTCCTAACTTCTAATCCTTGTCTAAGGATATAGAGCTACCCAGGTGTTCGTTACGAGAGAACGGCTGTAGAGTGCGACTCATATGCATCATTAACTCATAAGGGTATGCATCATACTTCATGCATTTCATACGTGCATACATTGCAAGTATCATCATCCTTGCATCATGGTGTATGCATCATTTGGTCAGCATCATGATAATTGCCTTGTGGCATATGCACCATTTCAGTCGTGCATGGAATCCTCCATTCTCGTGTTGCACCATTATTGTAATCATAAAACTCAAACAATGCATCACGATCATGGATGGAGTATTTTGTCATTATTCCTTGATTGCATCGGTCTCAATAGGCATGTTTTGCAATAACATCATCTAAAATTATTTAAGTAATAAACTCTGAGCAAGAATATTTCAAACATCACTTTGTCAATCCCTTGTACTATCCTTACTTATTGTCCATGAGTTTTGTGATGAATGTCATCGACATTTATCGTCCTTATGTATAATCTCTTATCTTGTTAAACTCATCTATGTACCATCTCTTCATGTTTTCGTTATACTCATCTCATCATACTCTCGTCATCAACCTCAATCTTCTCTGGTATGTTTGTTTCCTGTTACTTTCGATGAGTGAAATGTTTCTCTTCCCTTAAAAGTCTTTCGTCCGAATCTCGGGACGAGATTCTTTTTAGGGGGGAGGGCTGTGACAGTTCATGTGTTTGTAAACTAGTCATATAATTTGTTAGTGTGAAATATGTATTGTTTATATAAAGCTTATGTGAGTTTATGTGAAACTTTTGAAAATTTAAAAGTACAAGTTAAAAGGGTATTTTTGTAATTACAGAAAAACCTAGGGTTGTTTTTGCAAAATGTATTTGGGAAAGGATAATTTTAAAATAAGTGAAAGGTGGTTTTGTAAACATATTTTCCTTATTTTATCTCTTGTAAAAACATATATATTTATTTACTCAAAAAGTTGCATTTGAAATGCATATGTTGAAGTGGGTAAAAAGTTAGGGTAAAATGGTAGAAATAAGGGTATTTATATAATTTTATAAAAGTGCAAGTCCTTTTATGCAAATGTTGGATTTACAAAAGTAACTTTCAAATTTACTCAGGACTAAAGTGTAAAAAGTGCAAGTCATCATGACATGTCTATCCAACCATTATGACGAGTTTATCCCGTCATTATGACGTGTCATAAATGCTTGCATTTAGGTCCTGAATTTTATAAAATTACACTTTAAGGACAAAAGCAATTCAAATCCGACTTTTGTTCAAAGATTCGCGTGTAAAAATATAAGTTTTGAGTTTTTGAACTTGAGCCCTAAAGCAATGTTGTAGAGTTTGAAAAACTCTCCAACTTTCATTTTGGGCATTTCTTCATTTGGGTTTTAAATCAATGGAAAATTTTGGTTTTACAAACAAGTCCCTACAGTTTTTGGGATTTACGCAAAGGTCCTTGGGGAAAGCTGTTCATCCTTCTCCTCTATTTCTTTTCTCCCCTGGCGTCTGTGTCTTATCCATTCCTGCCGGCAGCAGCACTATCAAAGTTCCTTTTTCCCTCCTTTTCTCTCTGTTTATCTCCTATTTGGCCTCCTCCTTCATTCACTGGCGTCTGTTTCTGTTTTTCTCTCTCTCCCGTCTACCCCCCTCATCCAACCAAACAGCACAGGCAGCAGCAAGCTCGGGCGCTCGGGCGGCGCCACAGGAGCAGGCGCGTGGGCGAGCAGCGCGCGCAGGCGGCGGTCCCGAGCGGGGCCCGAGCGGCGCGGCTCCTAGCGCGGGCTCGGGCGGCTAGCAGCGGCGGCTACGGCGGGAGCCAGGGCGGCGAGCCGCCCAGGCCAGGCGGGGCGCGCGCGGGCGAGCGGCCGCACGACCCAGGCGCACTGGCGGCAGAGCAGCTCGGGGTTGGAGCGGGCCCGAGCAGCGCGGTGGGTCGGGCGCGGAGCAGGCGTAGAGCGGCCGACGCAGGTGGGCGTGCGGGCCGGCGCTGGGGCGCGAGCACGCGGCTGGCGGAGCAGAGGCAGGTGGCGCGCACGGGGATGGCTCGGGCGTGGAGGCGAGCCCCTGGCGGTGGCGCGCGGCTTGACCAACGGCATGGAGGCGCGCGGAGCGGGACCAACCCGAGCGGCGAGCGGCCCACGCGGGCGGAGCGCACGGACGCGCGGCCCAGGCGCTGGGCGTTGGAGCGACGGCAGCTCGGCCCGAGTGCGGGTGAGCGAAGACGCGTGAGACCGGAGTGAGGCGGAACGGCGCCTGAGCGAGCGCATGGCAGCAGGTGGCTCGGCTCTGGGCGAGCGTGGCCCTAGACGATGTAGCTGGCGCGGAGCGCGCGGTGGCTCGGGAGTAGCGCGGGAGCCGGAGGTGAGCCAGCAGCTTGGGTAGGTAGAGCAGGCCCAGGTGGGGCGAGCGGCGCGCGGCACTAGCCGTGGGCGCGCAGATGAGATGCGCGTGGGAGCAGGCAAGCCCTAGCGGCGGTTGCGGCGCGTGGGGTGGAGCGGAGTGGCTCAGGTGGCGTGAGCCGGAGCGGCGTGTGGATGTGGGGCATTGGAGAGCTAGCGGTCGCAGGCGCCAGTGCGCAGCGCGTATGGATGAGCGAGAGCAGAGCTAGCCCGGGAGTGGCTACGGCAGCAGGCAAGATGGTGCGGGCGCTGACGCAGGCGTACGGATGGAGCAGTCACGCGGGCAGGGCGACACGGTGTGCACGGGCGGCTCAGCGGGAGCGCGGATACAGGGAGCCGGTGAGGGTGCGGCAGATGCGGGCGCACGGGTAAAGCAGCACGTGCGCGGCGGAATCGGTGCAGGTGCTGGAGCGGCAGGAACATGGGCGGCACCGAGCGAGTGGCGCGAGCATGTGCGTGGTGGCACGCGGGAGTTGGCGGTATGGGCAGGTGTTGAGCGGCCGGAGAAGAACGGACCCATGGGCACGAGCAGATAGTGTTGGGGTGCGACGTGCCGAGCAACGGCACGCGCAGGAGGAGTTGCGGTGAAGTGTTTCTGCGCGAGATGCAGGAACGCGACGGCCGTATCAAGGACGCAGCTCAAGTGTTCGATGAAATGCCGATACGCGTGCTGCTGGAGGACGCGAGGGTCCTGCCGTTGGGCGAGGTGTCAAGGGTACAAGACGCCGTCGGGCGGATGTTACGACGGTGTGCAGAGCAACGGTGTGCCGATGCAGCACGACAAGGTCAAGGCAACGCCGGTCCAGCAGATAAGGAGGAAGAGGAGCAACAGCACGAGGTGGTTGAGGCGGAAACACGGATTTAACAGCGGTTAGTCCGCAAACGGCACAACGTCCAGCAGTCCCTACCTTCATTGGTCGCTCAACCGTTATCACCACGAATCGCCGCAAGAACTACTTCTTCGGCCATTCTCTAACCACTACAATTCCCGATGAACTTCTTCGTCAACCACGGAATCTCGTCATCGTCGAGCTCATCTTATCATCGCCAATCCTATTCACCCCGGGAATTCTCTTCCATTTGTTCTTCTCCACAACCAAGGTTTGCTCTGATTCTTTGAATCTTTCTAATGCCGGCGATTCCTTTGCCGGAATATCGTCATTAATTTCCTGTTATCTGTTTTCCCGAACCAGGGACTTGATTGCTACGTTTTAGAAAGTTCTAGGATGTTCCTTGTAAAATTTCCAAAGCTTTCTGTATTTCAAATCGATGAACTTCTACATTTCATAGATTTTCATAAGAAGTTCATACAAATGTAAAATCAGTTTCGTTTGAAACCCTAAGTCAAAACCTATAAGTTTATTGTTGTGATCTTGAGTGAAAGTCTTTAATGTGTGGTTTAGGTCAAATGTTAGAGAATGAATGTTTTATTGTGCCTTATATTGTATGCTTGTGTTATAGCTAGAAGATAAATTATAGGGTGTATGTTTTAAGTGGAGAAGTGTGATAGTTAGTTAATCCTATCACCCTAGAGCTCATATCCCTATTATCAAGACATTGTCCTCATCTTGATTGCCGTTTCTTTAGGTTCCTTGTCGTATAAGGATCCCCGTTAGTTCTTGTGTGTCTGCTGCTTAGCCAAAACATCTCTGCGGCTATGCTTCAGCGTTGCCTATCAGTTCAGCTGCTAAGCATCCGCTTTCCTTGAGTCTAGGATGTTTCTGTATAACAGCAGTCAGTCGATACTTCTATCATCGACCGATTAGCTGATATGGTTGTTACCTTTCTAGTATCGGCTACTGCCGATACAATTCTTTTGATCTGTTCTGTATCGACTGCACAGAGTCGATGTATCGGAGAAACACACACGATCTTAGGGTTTTTGCCATCGGCCGACCCAAGCCGATTTTGATTGCTTTTCCATATCGGTCAAACACGGCCGATCGATCCCTAATTTCCCCATCCATATCCACACACTTCTATCAGTCGATTTATCGACTGAGAGATCGGCTATCTATACTTATCGGTCACACACCCTTAACCACACTCCATTCGGCTATGCGTCACTCAATAGTTGTGCTGACGTAATCGAGTCGATACAACCACACCTAGTTACCTAGAAAAACACTTAAGCACATCTCAGTTAAGACAACTGCTTTAGGAATCATCCTTCTGCCAAAGTAATCGATGCTTCCATCGATCGTCTAGGAACCCGATACACTCGTCAATCAGCTAAACCCTCGTTGTTTCCAACCAGCTCTGTTGTAACTCTCAACATGTAGCTTATTCTGATTAATTATCTCCCTAAAGCTTCACCTAAGTTTAGTTTCAGATCTCTTTTGATTGTTATGTGAGTAGCTTGTTAAATGAATGTTGAATTGCAACTTTGTTGTGAAGTAAAATAGTTTTGTATGCACATTTGAATGTAATGTTGCATTACATGTAGATATGACTACTTTCAGCAACGGTACCTGCGAGATCTCCCAGAAGTCTACGGAGGATGTTCCTGAAGACCAAATGAACGTCACCAAGGAATTAACTGAAGCCCCGAACCAAAGTTCGGAAGATGTTAACATTTCTGACTTCAGTCCCACCAGTAAAGGCAAGCCCCGGACATATCCCACTATTTTATTTACACTGCAATCTATGTCTATCCATATTATATCTTGCATTAAGTCTAGGAATTGAAGTGAAACCCTAGATGCATGAATTCTAGGAATCCAATGTAATGCTCCCGAGTCCTTAACGGATAGATGCTCCGCTAATAGGGCCGGTAAAAGTCGGGTGATTTCCTGTCACTCGCGCGATATAGGAGTTGTAATGTTTACATTCCTGTTACCACTATAAGGATGCCGGACGGGAGTTTTGTGCGGTATCATGGTTGAGATGATACCCCGTCTGTGTTGATGAATCTGATAAGGTCGCAGTGTGTGGAAGTGCGGGTTAAGTGTTTGAAAGTACTAGCCACATGCCGTGAGTTATGGGTAAACGGTAAGCCTAGTAGCCAATCGGCCCGAGGAGTGGACATACCTCCCACCACATGTATTTGGTTCTTTTGGTTACTTGGTTCGACTGGGGAAATACGTGTTGCAAGGGCAACCAGGAATACGGGTTTTGTAGTCGCGCTACAGACGTATGTCCTGCACACATTGGGTGTGCGTATGTTCCTGCAGTCGCTTGTGGTGGACCTGTCCACGAGTCGGAATGAAAGGCAAATGGTTGCTTCGGAACTATCGTTGGATGTTCCAAGCGTGTGAGTTAGGTTTACCTTGCAAGGTTAAATTCGATTCGAATCGTCCGCTTCTCACGAAGATTGAGACTGCTTGATCCCTTTTCCACATAGAGTAACAAGAGCAATATTATGGTTATCAAAGATGATGTTTGACCAAAGATTATACCATGCTTGCTTAGTTATAGGTGCTTACCTAGAATGGATAATTAACTAGAATCTGAAAGCTAAAACTTGAAGTTAAGGATCTACTCTTAGTTGCTTTTCAGCTGATACTAAACCCAGAGCTGTTATAAGCCTTCATGAGTCTAGTTATGGGCTAAGTATACCCAATTCCGGGTAAGCCTTGCTGAGTATTAGTATACTCAGCCTTGCTAGTTGTATGTTTTTCAGGTGACATCTGTGAAGACCCTACTCTTCCCTGCCTTGGCCCTGTGCTCTTCCAGAAGGTTGGTCCGTGGAATGGAATCCGTCCTCGGCCAACATTGGTGATACCGAGTGATGTCGTGCCTGGGCTTAGCATGACATCCGTCTTGTCGACGTGCTATAGATCATCGCGTATGTTTTCTGCTGCTAAAGGTCTTAGCTTAAATAGTTTGTATTGTTTTCTCTAAGTTTGAAACTTTGTACTACTTTTATATCTCTTGTAATGTAATCCCCTGTTATGTAAATTGTGATGGTGATTGTATCTCTGGACTCACCTTCGTGTGAGGTAACCTTATTTGATCCTGTGTATCGGTGGTTTATCGGGACGTTACCCGACAGGCCAAGGGATTATACCGTTTGAAGCACGTTGGAGCCCTCAGGAATGGACTCACGTACTTGAGCCGGTATAATTCAGGTTGGTTCTGCCACAAGTCCTTGGAAGTTTTCCCCTCTCATCTTCTTCCTCTGAGCCCCTTCTGCCTTCTGCTCCCCTGCTCTGCTTCCGACTGCCGCCGATGCAGCCCCCCGGCCGCCGCCGCGCAGGGCGCCGCCCTCCACCTCCTGCTCGCCCTCTCCACGCGTCGCCCGGTCCTTCCTCCCAGTGCCCGCATCACCCTCGCTGGCCATCCCTTGCCCCTCCACGTCGTGTAGACGCTCCCGCGCGACCGCCACGCAGTTCCGATGAGCTCTCGTCGCCGTCCATCCTTTCCCCTTCAAATTCTTCTGCCCAGAGCCGTGTGAAACTTTCCCCAAGCCTTTCCCCCACTTCTCAAGCTAAACCAACAGCTCTCCTCGCCGAATTTCAACCCTTGGCTTGGTTCTGTGCGCCGCCACCGATCCCCTCCGGTGAGCCCTGCTGTAGGAGCGGGATTAGCCCTGGATGTGCAATGTTCCCAGTGATTTGTGGGCTTGTGGTGCTTCAGGACTCATGGGTTGGCTGGGACGTCGTAGCTTGGGCAGGAACACGGCTTGCGCCGCCGTGCGCCGCAGCACCATGGCGCCGCCGTGGGGACCTTGGGTCCGACCGCTGCGAGGCGTAGCCCCTTGCTTGACCGCGTTCCTAAGGGGGTGTGGATGCTCCTTGTGCTGATCCCGATGTCTGGGATGCTTGGGGATCGCCGGAACAGGGACGCCGCCGTGACCGAGCAGCTGTAGCTGCGGGCGGCTGAGTCTTGCGCCGAGGGCTGCCCTGCGAGGGGGAATAGGAGAGGAGGGAGTTATCTTGGGTCGCCAGGCAGGCCGTTGACCCAAGGCTGGGAGCCGGGAAGCCTCGCCGCCGGCAAGGCTTGTGACGCCGCCGTCCTGGCGTCTCGGCCATGGCCGTGGGCAAAGGGGGGGAGGAGAAGAAACCGGAGACCCCACCTGTAAGAGAAGATCAGAGAGGGAGGGGTGGATGTGTAAAGGGAAGAGAGTTTCTGAGGGGTTTTCTACAAAAAGCTGTAGTTAGATTTCTTTCCAATGGCTGAAACATGTTTAATTTGGTATAAATTGTAGAAAAATCTAAAAATTGAAAACTAGTTTTGTTGGAAACTAGATTTCAAGCCCTACAACTTTTGTTAATGAAGTTTAGTATGAAACTAAATATTTTTGTGTTTATTTTAAATCTAAAGTTGAGAGGTATTTTTGTGTGTAACTTCTACACCTTAATCTTGTTTCTTATGATTTTTGGTATGCAATTGCTATGAGTCCTATGTGAACTTGTGTTGAAGTTTTAAACTTAACTTTGTTTTGTAATATAAGCTCTTTTGAGTTTGGGGCAATTCAAATTTTGAAATAATTTAAAATTAGTTAAGCATGTTCTCTAGGCTTAATTGATTAAATCTTTTTATCATAACCTAAAGTGTTGATAATTAGTATGTAATTAAACCTTCAAAAATTTTATGATCCTATTTACCTAAGTTGTGAATTTAAACTTGGAATTTAAATCCAAATGCAAATGCTATGGTTCCTGTTTGCAATAAATCCAGTACTATGATCATGGCTCAATTATAAATAGTAATTCAAGTCTAAACCCCTATGTTTCATGAACTCTTGTGTATTGACTTGGTTGAATTGCAACTTTTGTGACATAAGATCTCAAATTCAAATCCCGTCTTACTTAAATTGTTGCATATCATACAGAATCAACGACGCTCGACGACGGAGATTACGAATTGGTCTTAGGGCAAGACCAAGGGTTTTCTGAAGACTCAACACAAGTCATCGAGGAACTAATTGACGCCCCGAACCAAAGTTCAGAAGCCTCTGACACTCCTGCCTCCAATCCCACTCAAGAAGGCAAGCCCCGATGCATATCCCAATATTTCAAGTTATTACCATTTCACTTATACATTATATATAATGCATTACGTCTAGGAGTTGGAGTGAAACCCTAATTGCATGAGATCTTAGGAATCCAATGTATTGTACCTGAGTCCTTATCGTTTAGATGTTCTGCTAAATAGGACCGGTAAAAGTCGGGTGATTTCCTGTCACTCGCGCGATATAGGAGTTGCTTGTTTACAATTCGGTAACCATTATAAGGATGATGGACAGGGTCATGTGCTGTATCATGACCTGAAGATTACCCTGTCTGTTTTGATAAAAGTTTTAAGGTTGAAATGTGTGGTAGTGTTGACTAAGCATTTGAAAGTACTAGCCACATGCCGCGAAATATGGTAAGCGGTAAGCCTAGTACCCGATTGGCCCGGCAAATGGACACGTTTCCACCACTCGACTTTTATTTTATGTTTACACGCACCGACGTGTGGGAGTACGTTCTGCATGGCAGACAGGGATACGGGTTTTGTAGTCACGCTACAGACGTATGTCCTGCACAATTGGTGTGCGTACAGTCCTGCAGTCGCTTGTGGTGGCCCTGATCCATAACCCGGAATATGAGGGAAACGGTTGCTTCGGAACGATCTTTGGATGTTCCAAGCGTGTGTGTTAGGTTTACCTTGCAAGGTTAAATTCGATTCAGAATCGTCCGCTTCTCACGAGGATTGAGACTACTTATTCCTTCTGCCACATTGAGTAAAAAGTGTAATTATTGATGGAATAATTTTGATGGATGATAATATCTATCTTGCTAGTTTAGTATAGGTGCTTACCTAGTGTCACACCCGATTTATAAGAACATAAATCGAGCAATCATATATGCACCAGGATCAAGTCACGCATATATACAACAGATTATCAAGATATCACCACACATGTCACGAATAAAAGCGTATAAATTATAAAATGAATATCTTTATTACAACTGAATCAAGAATCAGTTCCAGGAATGCGGAAGCGTAACATGAAATACATGAAGAGCTGGGCGCCACAGGGACGTGGACTGGGAGACAAACGCCTAGAAGTCGTCGAAGCCGCTGACGTAGTCCTCCACGTTGCCGGGCACTGAGCAGCAGTCGAAGATATCCGAAATGGAACAGAAGAGTAGAGAGGCAAGGGTGAGTACAAACTAGTACTCAACAAGTATAACACAAACTATGAGGCTCTAGGTTGGCTGACCCAACTGCATTAGCTTTTAGTCTCGACAAATTTTATTAAAACTATTTACTATCGGTGGATGACTTACCATAAACCCAGATTGCATAAGAAATTAATCAATATTAATTAAGAACTACTGAGAACCATCCAAACCAAAACCACCCGGGGAATCTCCCTAATCAAAGGTTGATAACCCCACTAATCAAAAGGAGGATCTGGGCCGCTCATGACTGTGAGCACAGCTGATATATCAGTTTTACACTCTCGAGAGGTTGCACAACTTTACCCACAAGTCGTGAGCTACGCTAGTTGTTCATCACACTTCCTTAGGTGAGATGGCTAGCAAGCACACTACGAGACCGTTACAAAGGATCACGTTGGTAAGGTGTAACCGCTAAGGATTCTGGATCAGCAACGATGGGGCCCACCTCCAGGGGTACAAGACACACAGCACAGACCAAGCCGGAGGAGCAGGGACCATTGAAGCTTACCACCCCTCTTGCCCACGCAGGTAAGTTACTCTCGAACCAACACGACCTAATTAGTAAGTCAAGACCGTCCCATTCCAGTCTTGTGGTTGTGCGGTTGTCCCAGGTTGTCGCTCTATGAACCGGTCCTTAGGGAGAGTGGCCAACCAAGCACTAAGCACCGTGCTGGCCCCCTAAACCAAGTTTCTAACAAAAACATATTTTAAGGATGCGCAAACCACTCAAGCACACAGCACAGAGGGTCGGCTCCAGAATTAAGTTGCATAAGATCATTAACAAATTAATTAAAAAGGACCAAGATATGTTATAGCGTAGCAACCTAGCACAACTAACCAAAATGCAACCCAAAGGACATATATATAGGATATAAAGTGGCTAGGAAAGTCCTTATAGGCATACAGTATTAAAATGCAGTATGAAATTGTATTTAAAAGTGATAGGGGGATTCATGTTATACTTGCCTTCCTCGTACTCTCCCGGCTGCTGCTCGAACTGCTCGGAAGATGGCTGCTCCTGGTACTGGTCCAAAGGCTCCGCGTCTACTCACGATCATCAAGCATAGTCCACACATACACACATGCACAACCATAGCAAACTATAAGAAACAGTACAACATTACATAGAAACAGCACACAAAACTATTCTAAAGCTATTCTACGCGTTACAACGATCGCGTGGACATAAAGAACACCTAAAACGGAGCTAAGACGCGAAAACTACACTTGAAACAAGGTCCAGGGACCTATTTGTAAGAAAACTGGACTACAGGGGGGTTCTGGACAAAAACCAGGGACCTAAACGCAAATAAAGGGTAGACACAGGGGCTAACACGTGAAAACACTGGATATGGACTGCGGGTACTAATTCCAGGAAGCTCAGGGGGGTCCATGCAAGAAACAGGGCTAATATTGCAATTATTATTGAACTGAAATGGACCGCGAGTTGATTTCTCTAAAAGACAGGGGCTCTTTAGCAGGAACGCCCGGCCGAACCGGTACATTTTAATCTGGGCCGCCGGATCTAGCATCTACGGCTCAGATTAGATCCTAATAGCGAAGGGGTACGCGCTAACCACGGCCATCCGATCTAAATCGAACGATCCGGACCTATACTTAAATGGATCTAATCTAGACCACCTATTCCAGATCTGACGGCTCCGATTCATCCCTACCCCGAACCGGTACGCGCGATTTAGATCCCTTGGATCTCGATCTCACGGCTCAGATCTAAGCGTGCGCGATCTAATCTCATCCACCCGTCCCGGATCTCACGGCCAGGGATGAAAGGACGCACAGGACGGCGGAGGAGGTCGCCGGAGCTCCTTCCCGCGACGGCGCTTCGCCGGAGCGGGCCTAACTTGGTGCCCCGGGCTCGGTGGACTTACCCGCGGCGGTGCTCCGGGGAAAATTCGGACTGAGGAACGGGCCGAGGTCATGGGTGAAGGGCGCTGGAGCTCCGGGGTGGTGAGGCGGTGCTGATGCGCAAGCTCTCGCGGGCCGTGGCGCGGTGGAACGGCGTGTCCACGGTGGCGCAGAGGAGATGGTGCGGCGGAGGAAAAGGGGCGGCGGCGCTGGAGGTCCTCGGGCGACGCAAGAGTAGGGTTAGGGTTCGGGGGCTCAGGGGGTTCCTTTTGTAGGGCGGCGGCGCGGCCTTGGCGTGCGGGCCCAGGGGAAAGGGCTCGCCGGGGATGTCGGAGGCCGTTGCGCCGGGGAGGAAGAAGGAGAGGGGGAAGAGAAGGACGCTGACACGCGGGTCCCAGCTGCCAGAGAGAAAAGGGAGAGGGAGGTGGCGCTCGGGCTGAGGGAAAAGGTGGGTCGGGGCTCGGCCCACGCGGGAGAAAGGAAGGAGGGAGGGGGTGCTGGGCCTCGGGGGGAAACTTGGGCCAGGGGGGAAGAGAGAGCCCGTGAGGGAGAGAGGGAGAGGGTTTTGGGCTGGGCTAGGCTTCTTTTCTTCCTCTCTTTTCCTTTTTCTTTTCCTTCTTTTTTTCTATACTCAACTAATTCAAACAAATCTAATTGAATTCAAAATAAGTTTGAATTCAAACCCTATAAATTCAACACAAGGAAAATAATGCTCCAGCATGAATGCACAAACATGTTGACCTTATAATTAATTTTATTTTCTTGTGTTATAAATTGCTTTAAATGCCACAAAAATTAAAGAAAAGCCTGGAAATTTCATTTGAGCCAAAATAAATTCTTTAAAATTAGGAAAAATTACATTAGGGTGTTACACCTAGAATGGCTAATCAAGCTAGAATCTGAAAGGTAAAACTTGAAAGTAGGTTATACTCTTAGTTGCTTTTCAGCTAAAAATAACCTAGAACCTTTGCAATGCCTTCATGAGTCTAGTTACGGGCTAAGATATACCCAATCCCGGGTAAGTCTTGCTGAGTATTAGAATGCTCAGCCTTGCTAGTATCTGTTGCAGGTATAACTTTCGAGAATCCCATGGACAACCCTGCATGGCCAACGTCCGTTCCTTTTGGCTGGTCCGTGGAGTGGGACCCGTCCCCGGCTGGCAGTGACCCTCCTGAGTGACCCCAGGCCTTGGGCTGAGCTTGGTGTCCATTTTCGCGACGTGTGTAGTCGCGTAATATTTTCTTTCCGCTGTGAATTTGGACAAGCTATTCTGCTTGTCAGTTTAAACACGGTTTGTATAAGTTTACTTAAGTTTGAACCTGGTTTGTAATAATGTTTGAATATCTGGAAATTAAAAGTTGATGAGCTGTTCTGTGATTGTAAACTCACCTTCGTGCGAGGTAAGCCTGCTTCGATCCTGTTGAACCGTGGTTGTATCGGGCGGAGACTCGACAGACCAATGGATTGTTCCGTTTGAAGTGCGTTGAGTTAATGACAGCTGCATAGTGATCATTAGCGCACTTGAGCCGGGATAATTCAAGCGGTTCTGCCACAGCTGGTATCAGAGCTGTAGGTTTACTCTTACATCGGGAAAAGCTCTTAAAAAGTGTTTTCAGGATAAAATGGGCCAACAAATGAGTTTATAAAGTACGTTGGATCCGTTAAGGTTGATGCCTAGAACGTAAAGCCCTAGGGACTTATATGGGAAATATCAGGTGGCTATTAGCATCTATATATGTATAGATAGTTCTGACTTGCAGCACTACTTTCTATAAAATTTAAATTTATGTACAATTCAACTTTATATTTTGTTACGACGCCTAGGATCGTGAGGTAAAAAGGTAAGGATCCTCAGCTAACTGGGGAGTTAGCCTTCCCGTCGGTGATGCGAACCGAACGCTGTTTCTCAAGCAGTGGCCTACTTGAGATGCTGCCAATATATCAACTTAGATTGATTATATTGGGAGTATATGGTTCGGCGCAGGGTATGGCGATCGCTGTTCATACCCCCGCATTTTGCGGTACCCCCGTGAATACGTTGTTTCGATAACGTATGTTAACGTTGTCTGTACGGCGGTAATTATACAGATGCTGTTTCTATAGTGAACAGTACTGTTTGGGGACGCTTTCATGTCGTGCTGCCATGAAAGGTTCATGATATATATATGTGTGTTCTTCTGCAGGTACACTAACCACGATTAAGAGGTTAGGACGAGTAGGATTTATCGATTAGTTATATAGTGAGAGACGTATGGGTATGCCACCGGAATTAACCACGTAAGTCCGAACATATTCGGCAGTTGCTTTGGTTGTGAGGACGAGTAGTACGTGCATGCATAGCCTGTTATTAACCAAAAGAATGTACTATGTGTTTGATACTGCTAAGGAGGAGTGATATGTTGTTTGGTTTCTAGAATGGGTTGATAGAGTTCTGATGGTATTTTTTTTAAGTGGGGTGTCTTAAAGTACCTTAGGCTTTCATATTATTTTCAGTCCTTGCTGTTATCAGAATTGATTATCTCGTTCTATTTATCTTGTACTTTCTCAAGCAAGGTAAAAGGTCTCACCATTTGCATTTTTGTTGCAGATGGCAGCCCCTCCTAACATCTTTCGGGATCCGGCAGGGCATCTCCATACAAATGCCCTACATTGGGAGGGTTTTCCTCGTTTGCTTTGGGAATCCTTAAGGTCGTTTGGCTATACCGACCCTCCATAGTATGATGCAATGGAGTATCAGGAAGAGGGTGTTTATCGAGGCCGAGTCAAAATGACTATCCCTCAACACCCTCATCGTTCCCAATGGCAACCCATTGAAATTGAAGTAATGGGTTATTGAATTGTGGATACCATTGAAGGAGCAGCACTGGAAGCTATCTATGTTTTCTATAATCAGCACCCCGGGGAAGTCGCAGGACAACCCATTGGTTTATTTGCTACGACAGATCCTAATAAGCCAGAGTGGAATCTCAAGATAGTCCCTTAGAGTTATAGACTGGAAGGTCCACCGGAAGAAGCACTTCGAGGTGTGATGTGATTTATGAATGTGCAGTATCATTACCAATTGTTACTGCGTCGTGAGATGGGCCAATTGGTTAATGCTGCGCGAAGTCTCTATAGGGAAGCTGATAGACATATCACCCAAGTGGATCAACTTCGAGCTTTGGTAATTGAGAAAGATGGAATCATTGCTACCTAAAATGAGACTATTCATCATCGCGAAGATCAAATCAATGAGAGTGATGCGACAATCACCCAACGCAACACAATCATTGAATTTCTTCAAGAGCAGATTCATGATCTTATCCTCGAAGTTGATGATGCTAATGCACACATAAATGAGCTTCAACAGCAGCCTATATCTCCTGCAATACCGGCACCTGATGCAGAAGAAGAAGACCCCGAAGAAATTGAGGGAGTCTCCGAGATTGACTCTGAGCACAGAGATCCTGTTATCAGTCCCCATCATTCCTCTTCGGGTAGTCAGTCATCAGTAGGCAACTTTGATGACTTTTAGTTGTGGTTGAGTGGGTGATAGTTTAGTTGTAACTAATGTAGAAAAATGTGACATAGGCGGTGTGTAGTCTATCTAGATGTAGAGCCACTTGTTGTATATGTGGCATGTGCTTTTAGGCAAAGGTTTGTAGTGGTTTGAGTGTGTTGATGTAAGATGTAAGGATTACTAGTGTTTACATAGCAATCTAAATCTTGTGTTTTGTTATTCTGTTCAATGTCCTTGCATCTGCTTTGAGTGGATCAAATGGAGCGTATGAATTACATTTCTATCTGGTATTCGTGTATCGTCTGAAATTGGAGTAAGAATATGGTTGATAATGGATATCTCCTTTATTTCAGATGGTTGGAGCTACTCGCGGAACCCCGGAAGGATTCCGGGCACATCAGCCCAGTGGTTCTCAGCAACCGCCACCGCCACCGCCACCTCCAAATCTGGCTAAGGTTATGGCCCGACAAACAGAGCTTCTCAACCAACTTGTGCAAGCTCAGATGGGCCACTTCCATCAGCAACCCCGAGGCCGAGATGAACCCCTGTCAGCCAGTTACCAAGACTTCCTCAGCACTCAACCTCCATTATTCCTTAAGGCAGATGAGCCTCTGGACGCAGACGCTTGGCTTCGAACTATCGAATCCAAGTTCGCCTTATTATCTGCTTCGTGTTCAGATGAAAACAAGACGCTTTTCGCAGCTCAACAACTCCGCGGCACAGCTCGCCTATGGTGGGATCATTTTTACGCCATGCAGCCTGCCGATCATGTTATCACCTGGGATGAATTCCTGACCGCCTTTCGAGCGCACCATATACCTGAAGGACTCATGAAGCGCAAGCTCAATGAATTTTTGAACCTGACTCAAGGCACCCGCACCGTCATGCAATATGCACAAGTTTTCAATCACTTGTGCCAATATGCGGGATACCATGCGGACAGTGATGCCCGCAAAAGGGATCGTTTTCGCCGAGGCCTGAATACCAAACTTAAAGAACGATTGAATTTGGTACGGGGCGACAATTTTAATGAGTTGGTCAATATGGCCATCACTCAAGAAGGTTGCATCTCCGCTCATAAAGCAGAAAAGAAACGGAAGGCACCTACAAGGCCTGCAACTCCACAATCGTCAAGGTATCGGTTGGTCCCGAGTAACGCCCCTCGAGCTCCACCTCGAGGCAATTTGCCTGGTAGATGGTTAGCCAGACCACCTCAACAGGCACGATTCAACCGACCACCGACACCACAAATTCAACAGCAACCTCAACAAGGTCCGCGGCCGAGCTTTCCGCCAGCCACTCAAGGAAACAGCAACTATAGTTGTTTCAATTGTGGAAGCCCGTCCCACTTTATCAAGGACTGCCCTCAACCGAGGAAATCTTTCCAAGGGCAGACATCTAGTCCGATTAATAAGGGTAAGGGCAAGAGACAAGTGGTCCAAGTCCGCCAAGGAAGGGTGAACCTCACCACACTCTCCGAACTCCCCGAAGGGACACCGATAATGACGGGTACATTTTCTATCAACCATCACCTCATTAATGTTCTTTTTGATACTGGTACAAAGTTTGGAACTAAAATAGGCTTGGATATTTATCCTGTTAGTGGAGTATATATGATAACAACTCCTGGTGGTAACATCTCCTCAAACCGCATTTGCAGATGCGTGCCAATTCAAATGGGTAATAATCTGATGAGGGCAGATTTACTATTACTAGACCTAAAAGGAATGGATGTTCTTTTAGGAATGAATTGGATGACCCAGTACCATGTGTCTTTAGATATCTCTTCTCGAACCGTGGAGATAAATTCACCAGAAAACGAGCCTACCATTCTTTATCTTCCACAACCAAAATACTTCAACTTTTGCACCTATGCTGCATCTGGGATCAAGCTAAAGGATATTCCAATCGTCAATGAATATCCAGATGTCTTTCCGGACAATTTACCTGGAATGCCCCCAGATAGAGATATCGAGTTCATTATAGAACTCCAACCTGGCACAGCCCCTTATCTCTAAGAAATCCTATCGCATGCCTCCTAATGAGTTGGCTGAGTTAAAAATCCAACTCCAAGACCTCTTAGACAAAGGTTTCATTCGTCCAAGTGCATCACCATGGGGTTGTCCAGCCCTGTTTGTGAAAAAGAAGGACAATAGCCTAAGGCTGTGTGTGGACTATCGTCCTCTCAATGCGGTAACTATCAAAAACAAATATCCCCTACCCCGCATTGACATTCTTTTCGATCAACTAGCCGGAGCTAAGGTATTCTCTAAAATTGATCTTCGTTCCGGCTATCATCAAATTAAGATCCGACCAAGTGATATTCCAAAAACAGCTTTCTCCACTCGATATGGTCTATACGAGTATCTAGTCATGTCGTTTGGTCTTACTAATGCTCCAGCCTATTTCATGTACCTCATGAATTCTATCTTCATGCAAGAACTCGACAAATTTGTTGTAGTCTTCATTGACGACATCCTAATCTACTCTAAAACTCCAGAAGATCATGTCAAGCATCTCCATGTCATCCTTCAGCGATTAAGAGACCACCACCTGTATGCCAAATTCTCCAAGTGCGAGTTTTGGTTAGATACAGTAAAATTTCTGGGCCAAACCATTTCTGGTGATGGTATATCCGTTGACCCCAGTAAGGTACAAGAAGTGATGGATTGGAAACACCCAACTTCAGTCCATCAGATCCATAGTTTTCTTGGCCTAGCAGGCTATTATCGTCGATTCATCCCGGATTTCTCCAGAATAGCCAAACCTATGACTGAACTACTAAAGAAAAG
The DNA here is from genome assembly GCF_002211085.1 of Panicum hallii. Classification (NCBI taxonomy): domain Eukaryota; kingdom Viridiplantae; phylum Streptophyta; class Magnoliopsida; order Poales; family Poaceae; genus Panicum; species Panicum hallii. The sequence goes on from NC_038049.1 coordinate 10,990,882, forward strand.
TGTTAAATTCGCTTGGGATCAAAAATGTGATGATGCATTTCACATTCTCAGATATCATCTTACTACTGCTCCAGCCTTGGCTCAACCCGATGTGTTAAAACCCTTTGACATCTATTGTGATGCATCAGGAACTGGACTTGGTTGTGTACTCATGCAAAACCACCGAGTAATTGCATATGCCTCACGGGCACTCAGAGTTCATGAACAGAACTATCCTACTCATGATCTCGAGCTAGCAGCTGTCATTCATGCCTTAAAAATTTGGAGACATCATTTAATGGGTACAAAGTGTCATATATACACCGACCATAAAAGCCTCAAATATATCTTTACACAAGCAGATCTAAATATGAGGCAAAGATGCTGGCTAGAACTAATCAAGGATTATGATCTAGAGGTGCATTATCATCCAGGCAAGGCCAATGTCGTTGCGGATGCACTCAGTCGCAAAGCACATTGTTCTTGCTTATCTATTGAAGCTCTCAATGAAACTCTTTGTTCGGAAATGAGAAAGCTTAATCTAGAAATTGTGCCCCAGGGTGATTTGAACCATCTCTCAGTTGAAGCCACGCTTAAGAATGACATTGTTCTAGCTCAGCAGCGCAGTAAGGGAGTTAGGATCATTAAGCAAGAGATAACACAAGGAGAAGGGAAATATAAGTGCTTCCAAGTGGATCCAGAAGGAGTATTATGGTTCAACAAACGTATCATTGTACCCAAGGACCATAAACTCCGTAAACAGATAATGGATGAAGCCCATCTATCTAAATTTTCTATACACCCTGGCATCTAAAACAAAACTTTTGGTGGACCCGTATGAGATGAGAAATCGCCAAGTATGTCTTAGAATGTGATATCTGTCAAAGAGTCAAAGCCAGTCATCTGAAAGCTGCTGGTATCCTCCAACCTCTACCCATTCCCTCTTGGAAATGGGAAGATATCAGTATGGATTTTATTGTTGGTCTGCCTAATACTTCTCTGAGACATGACTCTATTTGGGTAATCGTTGATCGATTAACCAAAACTGCACATTTCCTTCCTATACACACTACATGTAATGCCAAGAAGTATGCCAAGATTTACTTAGATCAGATTGTTCGTCTTCATGGCATACCTAAGACAATCATCTCCGATTGTGGGACACTATTCATCGCACGGTTCTGGGAGCAACTCCAAGATGCTCTTGGAACTAAGTTAATTCGAAGCTCCGCGTATCACCCTCAGACAGATGGGCAGACTGAAAGAGTAAATTAGATCTTAGAAGATATGCTCAGGGCTTGTGCCCTCCAATATGATAAGCATTGGGATAACAGCTATCAGACCAGTCTCAAGATGGCCCCATTTGAAGCATTGTATGGTCACCGTTGCAGAACTCCTTTGAGTTGGTCACAAACCGGCGAGCGTAAAATCTTTGGACCAGACCTTGTCAATGAGGCAGAAAAGAATGTAAGGATTATACAGACGAATCTGAAGGCAGCTCAATCTCGACAGAAAAGCTACGCTGATATACGAAGAAAACCATTACAGTTTCAAGTCGGAGACTTCGTATATCTTCGAGTATCTCCTGTTCGAGGTATTCAAAGGTTCGGCGTAAAAGGGAAACTTGCTCCTCGATACATCGGACCCCTTGAAATCCTTGAAAATTGTGGACCCATAGCTTACCGTCTTCAACTTCCTTCTTAGTTAGCGGCCATCATTATATCTTCCATGTGTCCCAACTCAAGAAGTGTGTTAAGCTTCCTACTGAAGTCATCGATTCCCAAACCATCAAAATCGAACCTGATTTGACCTATACAGAACATCCACTCAAAGTGTTGGACACCAAAGAAAGAAGCACTAGGAGAGAAACTATTAGGATGTTCAAGATTCAATGGAATCATCACACTGAAAAAGAAGCGACCTGGGAAACCGAATCTTATCTTCAGCATAAATTTCCGGATTTCTTCCAAGCCAACTTCCGAAAGTAATCATCCAAATTCCTCTGCTCCGGAATCTTGGGACGAGATTCTTTTTAAGGGGGGAAGGCTGTGACATTCAGGTAATTGGAAAACATGGACACTAGGTTTTGGTATGATATATGTATGCTTATATGTATGCTTACAATGTTATATGTGGGTAGTACAAAAAGGCTAGGGGTATATCTGTAATTTCTATAAAATATAGGCTCTTAAGTGTTATTTGGGTGAAATAGAAGGTAGCACTAGAACCTAGGAGAAAAATAATACCAAGTGCTAAATTTTTATCTTTATAAGAAGGAAAGTGTAAAAGGGAGGTTAAATCTTAAGAACAATGGGTTTGTGGTGTAAAGATAGGGACCTATGTGTAATTAAAACAAGAACTATAGGGCTTTTATGTAAAATAATTGATGTATAAAAGTAACTTTTATGTTTACTTGAGGACTAATATGTAAGAGTACAAGTCATCATGACCTTCCAATAACTTTTGCAAATGTGTTTAAAATTTGATCAAATTCACTTTGGTAAGGACCAAGGTAATTCAAATGTAACTTTTATTTAAAACCTATCTTGTAAAGCTGCAAACTTTGAACTTCTGAACTTGAGCCCTAAAGCATTTTTGTAGAGCTTGAAAAACTCTACAACTTTGATTTTGGGCACTTTTTCATTTGAGCTTTAGATCAATGAGGAATTTCACTTTACAGAGTAGTCCTTGGATCTTTTCAATTTTTACACATGAGTCCTTGGACGTTTTCCCCTCTCATCTTCTTCCTCTGAGCCCCTTCTACCTTCTGCTCCCCAGCTCTGCTTCCGACTGCCGCCGATGCAGCCCCCCGGCCGCCGCCGCGCAGGGCGCCGCCCTCCACCTCCTGCTCGCCCTCTCCACGTGTCGCCCGGTCCTTCCTCCCAGTGCCCGCATCATCCTCGCTGGCCATCCCTCGCCCCTCCACGTCGGGCAAACACTCCCGCGTGACCGCCACGCAGTTCCGAGGAGCTCCCGTCGCTGTCCATCCTTTCCCCTTCAAATTCTTCTGCCCAGAGCCGTGTGAAACTTTTCCCCAAACCTTTCCCCCACTTCTCAAGCTAAACCAGCAGCTCTCCTCGCCGAATTTCAACCCGTGGCTTGGTTCTGTGTGCCGCCACCGATCCCCTCCAGTGAGCCCTGCTGTACGAGCGGGATTAGCCCTGGATGTGCAATGTTCCCAGTGATTCGTGGGCTTGTGGTGCTTCGGGACTCATGGGTTGGGTTGGGACGTCGTAGCTTGGGCAGGAACGCGGCTTGCGCCGCCGTGCGCCGCCGCACCATGGCGCCGCCGCGGGGACCTTGGGTCCGGCCACTGCGGGGCCTAGCCCCTTGCTTGAGCGCGTTCCTGAGTGGGTGTGGATGCTCCTTGTGCTGATCCCGATGTCTGGGAAGCTCGGGGATCGCCGGAACGGGGACGCCGCCGTGACCGAGCAGCTGGTTGAATAGGAGAGGAGGGAGTTACCTTGGGTCGCCAGGGAGGCCGTTGACCCAAGGCTGGGAGCCGGGAAGCCTCGCCGCCGGCAAGGCTTGTGACGCCGCCGTCCTGGCGTCTCGGCCAGGGCCGTGGGCAAAGGGGGGGGGAGGAGAAGAAACAGGAGACCCCATCTGTAAGAGAAGATCAGAGAGGGAGGGGTGGATGTGTAAAGGGAAGAGAGTTTCCGAGGGGTTTTCTGCAAAAAGCTGTAGTTAGATTTTTTTCCAATGGCTGAAACATGTTTAATTTGGTATAAATTGTAGAAAAATCAAAAAATTGCAAAACTAGTTTTGTTGGAAACTAGATTTCAATCCCTACAACTTTTGTTAATGAGGTTTAGTATGAAACTAAATATTTTTGTGTCTATTTTAAATCTAAAGTTGAGAGGTATTTTTGTGTGTAACTTCTACACCTTAATCTTGTTTCTTATGATTTTTGGTATGCAATTGCTATGAGTCCTATGTGAACTTGTGTTGAAGTTTTAAACTTAAATTTGTTTTGTAATATAAGCTCTTTTGAGTTTGGGGCAATTCAAATTTTGAAATAATTTAAAATTAGTTAAGCATGTTCTCTAGGCTTAATTGATTAAATCTTTTTATCATAACCTAAAGTGTTGATAATTAGTATGTAATTAAACCTTCAAAAATTTTATGATCCTATTTACCTAAGTTGTGAATTTAAACTTGGAATTTAAATCCAAATGCAAATGCTATGGTTCCTGTTTGCAATAAATCCAGTACTATGATCATGGCTCAATTATAAATAGTAATTCAAGTCTAAACCCCTATGTTTCATGAACTCTTGTGTATTGACTTGGTTGAATTGCAACTTTTGTGACATAAGATCTCAAATTCAAATCCCGTCTTACTTAAATTGTTGCATATCATATAGAATCAACAACGCTCGACGATGGAGATTATGAATTGGTCTTAGGGCAAGACCAAGGGTTTTCTGAAGACTCAACACAAGTCGTCGAGGAACTAACTAAAGCCCCGAACCAAAGTTTGGAAGCCTCTGACACTCCTGCCCCCAATCCCACTCAAGAATGCAAGCCCTGATGCATATCCCAATATTTCAAGTTATTACCATTTCACTTATACATTATATATATTGCATTACATCTAGGAGTTGGAGTGAAACCCTAATTGCATGAGATCTTAGGAATCCAATGTATTGTACCCGAGTCCTTATCGTTTAGATGCTCTGCTAAATAGGACCGGTAAAAGTCGGGTGATTTCCTGTCACTCGCGCGATATAGGAGTTGCTTGTTTACAATTCGGCAACCATTATAAGGATGATGGACAGGGTCATGTGCTGTATCATGACCTGAAGATTACCCTGTCTGTTTTGATAAAAGTTTTAAGGTCGAAATGTGTGGTAGTAGTGACTAAGCGTTTGAAAGTACTAGCCACATGCCGCGAAATATGGTAAGCGGTAAGCCTAGTACCCGATTGGCCCGGCAAATGGACACGTTTCCACCACTCAACTTTTATTTTATGTTTACATGCACCGATGTGTGGGAGTACGTTCTGCATGGCAGACAGGGATACGGGTTTTGTAGTCGCGCTACAGACGTATGTCCTGCACAATTGGTGTACGTACGGTCCTGCAGTCACTTGTGGTGGCCCTGATCCATAACCCGGAATATGAGGGAAACGGTTGCTTCGGAAGGATCTTTGGATGTTCCAAGCGTGTGTGTTAGGTTTACCTTGCAAGGTTAAATTCAATTCAGAATCGTCCGCTTCTCACAAGGATTGAGACTGCTTATTCCTTCTGCCACATCGAGTAAAAAGTGTAATTATTGATGGAATAATTTTGATGGATGATAATATCTATCTTGCTTGTTTAGTATAGGTGCTTACCTAGAATGGCTAATCAAGCTAGAATCAGAAAGCTAAAACTTGAAAGTAGATTATACTCTTAGTTGCTTTTCAGCTAAAAATAACCCAGAACCTTTGCAATGCCTTCATGAGTCTAGTTACGGGCTAAGATATACCCAATCCCGGGTAAGTCTTGCTGAGTATTAGAATGCTCAGCCTTGCTAGTATCTGTTGCAGGTATAACTTTCGAGAATCCCATGGACAACCCTGCATGGCCAACGTCCGTTCCTTTTGGCTGGTCCGTGGAGTGAGACCCGTCCCCGGCTGGCAGTGACCCTCCTGAGTGACCCCAGGCCTTAGGCTGAGCTTGGTGTCCATTTTCGCGACGTGTGTAGTCGCGTAATCTTTTCTTTCCACTATGAATTTGGACAAGCTGTTCTGCTTGTCAGTTTAAACACGGTTTGTATAAGTTTACTTAAGTTTGAACCTGGTTTGTAATAATGTTTGAATATCTATAAATTAAAAGTTGATGAGCTGCTCTGTGATTGTAAACTCGCCTTCGAGCGAGGTAAGCCTGCTTCGATCCAGTTGAACCGTGGTTGTATCGGGCGGAGACCCGACAGACCAATGGATTGTTCCGTTTGAAGTGCGTTGAGTTAATGACAGCTGCATAGTAATCATTAGCGCACTTGAGCCGGGATAATTCAGGCGGTTCTGCCACACATGAAATGCACAAACCTATGGTTCCTTATATTTCTTTTTACTGTTTTATTTAATTGGTATTAATTCATGATAATGCTCTAAAATCAAAATAAGGAGATAAAACCCTTAAGGTTCTAAGAGAATTCTAGGCAAAATTCTTTTAAGTTCCTAAATTAAAATTAGGGTGTTACATGGACCTTCAGTAAAGTCCAAGCAATGTATCTGCTTCTCATAGTGGGGTTCAGGTGGCGGTGGGCTTGCGGCGACAGCTGGCTCTGGATAATCATATGGGTCATTGTCACCACCATCGGGTGCAACTGAGTCATCACCACCATCCTCATCCTCATCTCCGCCTGTGGCACCTAGATCAGCATCGTCTCCTCCTGCAGGATCCTCATTGCTGCCACTTGAGACCTCAGGGTGGTCCTCAGGCAACTCCATGGGCTCCTCCTCGGTGTCAGTGTCCACCCAGCCTCCTTCATGGTAGCCGTAGTAGTCATCATCGTTTTCTTCGAGTATCACGTACTTGGGCTCCGGCTGCTCGGACTCCTCCTGGTCGGGCACTTCCTGCGGATGATGGATCGGATGCGGCGTCCACGGGTGCTCTTGCAGGTGGTCTGCTTGTTTCTGGACATCTGTAGCAAAAGTGAGGACAGCGCAAGATAGAGGATATTTAGAAAATGCTATAGGAGACCTTAAAGCAAGATTGCATTTTGAAAAATACCAACACACTTGAGACACAAGCATGAAGCCAAGGAGGGAATAATAGTGACATAATCAACAAATAAGCAGTTTTCAAAAGCAAGCAAGCAGAAGCTAGGTTACTAAGCAAGATGAGCCTTAAAATTCGACCATTACTAGCTAGGCTAACATCCTATAGTCAACATTACTCTGATACCACTTCTGTCACACCCGTTTAGAAAAACGTAACCAAATGCATCCCATATATGCTCCAGGATCAAGTTCCGCACATATAGTAGACGTCACAAGTGTATACCCGAAACAATGCATTAACGAAATAGAGTATAATAATACTTTATTACATGACCAACAGTCTTAATCTTAAGCGAATAAATAAATGTTAATAACTAGCAGCGGACTTCAACTTCACAGGCAAATGACTGGGAGACATACCCCTAGTGTTCTTCAAAATCTTCAGGGAACTCCGAACAATTATCTTGTTCTGAGCAGCATTGTTTTTAATAAAGCAAGCGTGAGTACACTTATGGCTGGTATTCAGCAAGTGGAGTAAATTATATGACATGCAAGGCTGTAATTAAGGAAAAGCTGATATGGTTTGACTGCGATAAGCATTTTTAGTTGTTCAAGTTTTATAAAGCAAGCATTAACTAAATGTAAGTATATACCAAATCTCTTAAATAAATAAAAACAATAAGATAACAACAACATAAATAAATAAAGAACATCGATTCAGATCATCTTGAAGTTCAATTACCATGTGAGTGTCCAAGCCGCTCTTAACCGTGAGCACCGCTAATATATCAGTTTTCACTCTGCAGAGGTTGTACACTTTACCCACAATTCGTGTTTCCCTTGATGCCTGGGTTTGCAAGGCCCTTAGACACTTCCAAGGTGAGTGGCAGGGATTCACTACGAGGCCTTTACAAAGATTCCCTAACTTATGACAATCCGCTAAGATTTCAAGTCAAAGTGGTCATAACCCTCCCTAATGAGGTAATGCCTTAGCCAAGGACCACATATATCAATATGTCTCAAGAGGACCGAGCCATAACCCGACGATGCAACCCCTTTTGGCCTTTCAGCAAGATTATCATAAGCTAAAGATTCTAATTAATTAGGCAAGACCAGAGCCATGTAGTATTGTGGTTGCACTGTTTTCCTGGGTGGTTCTCCATGTTCCAATTAATGCAATGGTCTTAATTATCATCAATAAAGTATTCCATAACATGAGTAAGCCAGTGTAACATGATTTCTAGGTTATCCAACCAAAATCTAAGTAAAAGCAACTAGCGTAGCTACAACATAAATATAATAACCCAGGTTTAATCAAGAAAGTTCAATAGAACCTAAGAACATCCTTAGTTTGGGATCCATCATATTCTAGACACATGCATGCATATAAAGTAAATGTATGTGTTTATAAAGTTATTAGGACTAAAGTATGATCAGGGACCACTTGCCTTCGTCAAAGAACTACTGCTGCTCGAGAACATCTTCAAAGCTTGACTCTTGCAGACCCTCGAATTGCGTACCGTCTATCGTAACACACAAGTACATACAAGTAAACAAATACAATAAATAAGAAATAGTACCAATCAATATAAACAGAGCAAAATAACATTATAAAGCTACTATATATGTCACAAGGATCGTGTGAGCGCAAGAATCGACGAAAACGGAGTTAAAACGGAGAAGTTAGGGCTAAAACGTGATTGTAGGGGCTAATTTGCAGAAGATTTGAAACTAGAAGGGCTCTGACCAAAGAAACCGAGGGCTAGATCATAATTAAACCTTTGTCCTAGGGGTTAGATTGTAAAACAGAAGGATCTAGGACTGCGGGTTTTATTTTTGAAAAAGATAGGGGTCTAAATAGAAGAAAAAGGATCTAATCATGAATACTTTTGAACTAACATGGACTGCGGGTTGATTTCTACAAAACTCAGGGGCTAAAGCACAAAACTGCCTCGGGTTGACTGGTTTCTGGTTCTATTGACTCGGGTTAGATCTAATCTAACCCGTTGGATCTAGATCTAACGGCTTGGACGCGGGGGGCGGCGCGGTGCGGCAGTGCTAAGCGCCGGCGGCGGAGCAGTGCGGCGGCGAGCGGTGGCGCTTTGCCAAGATAATGTGTAAACGCATTCCCGGCCTCGATTTCGAGCGCGGGTTGCACTGGGAGGTTGCGGGCGTCACGGATAATCGATCTAGGGGCTTTGGGGGTGGCGGTAACGGCCGTAGATGGCGGCCGGCGGCGAGGGCAGCTCGGGATCGACGGCGAGGTCGCGTGGACGCGAGAAGGCAAGGGGGAAGAGGGTAAACGGCTGGCAAGAATCCTTATGCCACTGGTGCTCCTGTGGCAGCTTATGAAGGGAAGAAGCGGCGGCGCGACGGGCGGCCCAAGCTCGGCAATGGCGGGCGTCGGTGGAGCTGGGTGGCGGGCGGCGGTGGCTGCGGCTTGGGGAGAGGCGCTAGGGCACGGGGGGCTTAAATAGGGGCGGCCAGGTGCCTGGGCGTGCGGGCCTGAGGCCCCGCATGGCTGGAATGGGGCCATACACCGGCCGGACTCGGACTCGAGTCCGAGTCGGGCGCGGGGAGGGAGAAGGCCCCGACATGTGGGACCCGCTCGCTAGTGAGAGAATGGGGGAAGTGGGAGAAGTAGGCCACGCGGAGGGAAGTGGGCCGGAGCGAGCTGCTGGGCCGCGCACGGGAGGAAAGAGGGGAAAGGCCAGCGGCTACTGGGCCGCGCGGAGGAGAAAGGGGAGATGGGCTGGGCTGGGCCGCAAGGGAAAAAAGAGAAAAAGAAAAAAGAAAAGTGGGCCGGGCCTAACTAGAAAAAGAGAGAGAAAAAGAATTGCATTCAAATGCATTTGAATTTGAATTTGAAATTTAAATTCAAATGGAAGACAAACAATAAAACAATGCAATGGGACATGAGATGCACCTATAATTTTTATATTTCTTTTTATGGTTTAGTAAATTGCTATTAATTCACGGTAAATGTTCTAAAATCAAAATGATGGAATTAAACCTTATGGATCCTAAAGGAATTCTAGCAAAATTCATTTAGGTTTCTTAGTTAAAAATTAGGGTGTTACAAAGTGTGAGTACACTTATGGTTTGTACGCAGCAAGTGTTGGGAATTTTATGATATGAAGGCCAGAATCAAGGAAAGGCTGACCGGCTTACTGCAATAAGCAATTTTAGTTGGTCAAATTTTATTAGCACCTGATTATTAAGGTATAAGTTTGTCCCAAAACCCACATTAGAAGAGATAGAAGACATACAGCATAAGCATAACCATATCCATAAACATGGTCCACGATTTAATTCATTTTCAAATTCAATTATGATGTGAGGGTCAAAGCCACTCGTAACCATGAGTACGGCTGATATATCAGTTTTCACTCTGCAGAGATTGTACACTTTACCCACAATTCGTGCCCCACAATTTGCCCGAGGTAGCTAGCCTCTTAAACACTTCCGAGGTGAGTGGCAAGCGATTCACTACGAGGGCTTTACAAAGTTCCCTAACTTATGACAATCCGCTAAGGTTTCAAGTTAAAGCGGTCATAACCCTCCCTACTGAGGTAGTGCCTTAGCCAAGGACCACATATCATAAAGCCTCAAGAGAACCGAGCTATACCCCAACGATGCAACCTCTCTTGCCCTTTCGGTAAGATTATCATAAGCTAAAGTTTCCAATTGATTAGCCAAGACCAGAGCCATGCAGTATTGTGATTGCACTGTTTTCCTGAGTGATTCTCCATGTTCCAATTAAAATATATTGTCTTGTGATTAACAACACAAAGAGCATGAACATGGATAAAACAGGTGTAACATCATCATTATTGTCATCTTGGTTACATATTATTCTCAAATCAGTTATAGCAACTAAGCAATAGCTACCAAACATAAAGGTAAAACCCAGGTTTACAAGGAATGATCATAAAGACAAGGCATATCCTTAATTAGGATCTATCAAAATTATGACACATGCATGCATATAGAAAAAAGTTATATTTATTGTGATTATTAGGACAAAAGAATGATCAAGAAATACTTGCCTTTCTTTTAAAGAATAGCTACCTTTCTTTTAAAGAATAGTTGCTCAGAGTCTTCAACTCCTGTTCTTAAAATTCTAAATCTTCAAAGCTCTTAGATTACGCTCCTTCTAATGTCACACAAGCATCGGGTCCAAGCATACAAGAAAGCAAACAAATAAGAACGACTAAGAATAGATACACCAAACAAAAGGAAAGCTTTAAAAGAGCGTACAAAAGGATGGGGCTCGTTGCTAGGATCACAAGAGCGCAAGAAACGCGGATAACGGAGCTAGGGTTGAAAAGAATGAGCGGAAGATTTATATTATAAAAGAAATAAAAGCACTATATGCTTTCATTTATTTTAATTTAGAAAACTAATGTAAAAGATATTCAAAAGAGAATATCCCTAATTATAATGAACACATATTATATTTGCATTTATAAAGAAGAGGTACAATTTAGTCAAATTTTATATATAATTGTCTATGTACGAATTATCCGAATCAAATAATTAATTAGAAAAAAACTGGTGTGAGTACCTAAACGTCGAACTTTATGGTTCGTATTGAACTAAAAAATTAAATTACAAATACATTTAAGCCGATATTAATCAAATTAACATTAAGTAAGAAAACCCAAGTAAAGACTTAATTGGATTTTGATTGGAAAAAGCTAGATGAGATGATATTAATCAAATTAAATTGATATTTAGTTTTAAAAACAGGAACTACGATACAACAATGATACAAAATGATAGCTTAGGGTTTTAGTAGGCAGGTAGGGTGCACCGGGGAAGGATGACGGTGGTGCTCTGGTGTCACACCTGGTTTAGAAAAGGTAACCAAATGCATCCCATATGTGCGTCAGGATCAAGTTCCGCACAAACAGTAGACGTCACAAGTGAATATCCGAAATAATGCATTAACGAAATAGAGTATAATAGTACTTTATTACATGACCAACAGTCTTAATCTTTAACAAATAAATAAACATCGATAACTAGCAGCGGACTTCAACTTCACAGGCAGATGACTGGGAGACATACGCCTAGTATTCTTCGAAATCCTCAGGGAACACCGAACAATTATATTGTTCTAAGCAGCATTGTTTTTAATAAAGCAAGTGTGAGTACACTTATGGTTGGTACTCAGCAAGTGGTGTAAATTATATGACATGCAAGGCTATAATCAAGGAAAAGCTGACATGGTTTGACTGCGATAAGCATTTTTAGTTGTTCAAGTTTTATTAAGCAAGCATTAACTAAGTGTAAGTATATTCCAACCCTTAAACAAAATATCAGAGGTAAATAATTCACAACATAAATAAATAAATAAATAACATTGATTTAGATCATCTTTAAGTTTAATTATCATGTGAGTGTCCAAGCCACTCGTAACCGTGAGTACGGCTGATATATCAGTTTTCACTCTGTAGAGGTTGTACACTTTACCCACAATTCGTGTTTCCCTTGATGCCCGGTTTGCAAGGCCCTCAAACACTTCCAAGGTGAGTGGCAGGGATTCACTAGGAGGCCTTTATAAATATTCCCTAACTTATGATAATCCGCTAAGGTTTCAAGTCAAACCGGTCATAACCCTCCCTAACGAGGTAATGCCTTAGCCAAGGACCACATATATCAATATGCCTTAAGAGGACCGAGTTATACCCCGAGGATGCAACCCCTCTTGCCCTTTCAATAAGATTATCGTGAGCTAAAGTTTCTAATTAATTATCCAAGACCAGAGCCATGTAGTATTGTGGTTGCACTATTTTTCTAGGTGGTTCTCCATGTTCCAATTAATGCAATGGTCTTAATTATCCTCAATAGAGTATTCCATAACATGTGTAAAACAGTGTCACATGATTTCCAAATTATCCAACCAAATTCTAAGTAAAGCAACTAGCGTTACTATGGCATAATTATAATATCCCAGGTTTAATCAAGGAAATTGAAAAGAAACTAGGCACATCCTTAAATTGGGATCCATCATATTCTAGACACCTGCATGCATATAAAATAAATGTGTGTATTTATAATATTATTGGGACTGGAGTATTATCAAAGACCACTTGCCTTCGTCAATGAACTGTTGCTGCTCGGGAACGTCTTCAAAGCTTGGCTCTTGCGGACCCTCGAACTGCGTACCGTCTATCGTAACACACAAGTACATACAAGCAAACAAATACAATAAATAAGAACAGTACACCAATCAATATAAACAGAGCAAATAATGTAATAAAGCTACTGCATATGTCGTAAGGATCGCGTGAGTGCAAGAATCGACGAAAACGGAGTTAAAACGGAGAAATTAGTGCTAAAACATGATTCTAGGGGCTTATTTGTAGAAGATTTGAAACTAAAAGGGCTCTGACCGAAGAAACCGAGGGTGTCAGACCCGGGGCCACCGGGCTGGGCATATAACGTAGTTTAAAGAGGTCTAAGAGATTAAGTCCGTCTTATCCCTTATTCATCTTGTTTATCTCTTATTTATTCCGTTTAAATAGGAGATAAGGCTAACCGATACAGAAGGAATCTACTCGGGATATATTCTGGTACGATTCCTTAGCTGGTATTGGTTGGTATCTTTGTAACCCTGGCCTCTCGGATATATAAGGGAGGTCAGGGACCCCTCTCAAAATAGAAGATCATTAGGTCATTCTACACCAAAGGCAATACAAACCACCATACAGGACGTAGGGTGTTACGCATCTTGTGGCCCGAACCTGTCTAAGCTTTGTGTTCCTTGCACCTTCGAGTTCCTGATCTCGGCGTTCCTTCACCCAAAACCTACCACCTTGGGTATATCCCACGGTGGGCAGCTGGTTAAACACCGACAGCTGGCGCGCCAGGTAGGGGAGCGCGTCGAAGATCCACCGGCGAGCTCGATGGCATCTTTCAGTTTCATCAGGTCAGTTCCCTCTCAGGGTACGACATTCGTTTTTGGCTCGTGGGTTTGCATCGCAGATGGTGCGGGCAACTTTTGGCAATTCCTCGTCGACATGAAGCCAAAAACCTTCACTGCGGATCCTTGCAGCGGCCTCGACAAGTTTGTCGACGAGCTCGACAACTTGCCGCTCCATACTTCCGCAGCACAGATCGAGATGGAGTCTGCTCCAGGCTCGACTTCTTCTGGTGTTGCGACAACTTCCCCTGGTTTGGGCTTGTTCCAATCTAGGGATCCGCATGGTCGATCTCAACTCGACTCATGCAAACCGGCCACTGATCTTCAGGAGGCCAACGTCGCTGGGTCCCTCTCCATGTTAGAGAAGGATCTGGACTTGCTGCTCCAGGACAAAAAGCCTGAAGCCACCGCGTGTCGGGGGGCTTCGGGTTGTTCCGGTCCTGGTGATTTGGAGATCACCTCTCTGCCGAAGGGGCGCATTGTGCATTGGAGGGGCATGGTGCTCTCCGATCTACTCGAGGCTGAAAGGATCGATGGACCAAGAGGGGGGGTGAATTGGGCCTTTTTCAATTTCTAAGACAAGATAAAGCAACCTTAACCTATGCAAAACTAGAAAAGCACCAATTCACCAACCGGGTAACTAAACTACCTACGCAAGCTAGGAAAGATAAAAAGAGGTAAAGCCTAGCAAGGTAGAGCAGAGTAATGATCTCTAAATCAAGCACATGAATAAATTGCATGAAAGATAATGCTTGAATAAGTAAAGTGGACAAGGGACAACCGGATTTTTTTCCGTGGTATCGATGTGTTGGCACACACCCCTAATCCACATTGTGACACTCACAAAGAGTATTGTCACCTCCCAAGTCACCAAGACGAGGGCGCTCACTAAGAGTCTCCGTTCACCATCCCGGTGTGGTGGAGATCAAGCCACGTACAATTTTCTTCTCCGGGCTTCCACAATCCTTGGCAAGCTCCGCGAGAATCACCTCGATCACCAAGATTGCCTAGGTGATGCCAATCACCAAGAGTAACAAGCTAAGGCCTTCACTTGAGCAAGAACCGATCACAAAGAATGGATGCACACAAGCTTCTCTCTACTCAAGTCCTTAATCTTGCTTCTTGAAAGATTGAATGAACAAGTGTGTGAAATGATGAAGCTCAAGGTGGCTCTTGACTATAGTATGAGTGTTTGGATGTTGCCTGGTGTCAAGAGTAGGTAAAATGACCCATTGGAGGGGTATATATAGGCAGTTCACACGAATAGAGCCGTTGGAGAAAAAGCTGCCAGAAAACTGCGTAGCGCCGGTTAATCCGACGTCCCTCCAATAGTCATCGTCGGTTTAACCGGTGAATGTAAACTACCCCTTCTGAAAACTAGCCGTTACAGTTTGGGCAGATTAACCGACGTATCATCGGTTTAACCGGTGAGTGTAGTCATCCACTGATCAACTGAAAAACCAAGTCTCTGGACAACTGCACCGACGTCCAATTTCAAATATCGTCGGTTTAACCGGTGTATTGACTTGTCCAGACTCTGCTGACCTCGTTTAACCGACGTATAGAAAAGTTGAGGCGTCGGTTAAACCAGTGTTAAGGATTTTTCCTGATTTTGCCTTTTCTGATTTGAGTCTTGAATGAAATCCAAATATTCTTGAGATATAAGTTGAGAACCACTTATTTGAGCTTCTAGAAACCTGAGTGACCATTGTGTGCATCCATTTTCAAATGACCATGTCCATGCTCAAGTTACTAAGCCTAAACCCCTCTTAATAGTGCGATCACTACAAAACTATAAAACCTATACTAACCTAAGTGTCCTTCTCAACCTTATGACACTTAGGACTAGAAAGATCCTTAGTCTTGACATATTATTGAGTTGAAAGCCGAGATCGCCTTTTTGAATAATGAAAATTAGGGGCCTCTTTTGACATATGACCAAATGAGCGATAATGATCTATAAAGCTGCACAAACTCATTAGTCACAATAATGGTTGTCATTAATCACCGAAACATACCTTGAGGGCCTAGATGCTTACAGAGGCAGAGAGACGGCTTGTCACTCACCTCAAGCCATTGCCCTTCCAAGAGGGCAGGCCTTTGGCCACTATGGCGGAGGGATCAACTGAACTAGTCGACGAAAGCTCTCATGACCTTTCCTCCCACCAGGTGCTGATGGCCGAAGAAGGCGAGGACGATGGGGATCTTCCCATCGTCATCTTTGAAGCGATCTCCGAAGATGAGATCACGGCCAACGCTGGCGACGAGAACGACGCCGATCGTGAGGCACGGAGGGCCAGGAATAGGGCCCGCACAATTAGGCGGAGAAGGGCTAATGAGCGTAGGCGATCTATGCATCGCGAGCTTGACCCAGAGTTCGCCGCCGTAAGCGAGCGGGGTTTTAGGACTCCGGTGGCCAACATCGCCAGGGTGACGGCCATCCTCGAGCGAAGCCATGATCCGGAGGTACGTCAAGCACTTCTCTACGCGGAGAGGGCTTGGATCTAGTTGGATCAATACAATCCAGCGTCCACCATCCGGGAAGAACGCGTGGACGAGAGTCGAAGTCAGGCTCGCAGTCGAACGGCTGGTGGCCGTCTTCAGCACCAGATCAGCAACGACAACGCCCGTGGGAGCCAGGCCCCTGGCGGGAGGCAGCAGCCACCGCAAGGCGGTCACCTGCGCCAACACATCAATGAAGGTCGCGATGCACGGACCGTGATCTCCTCTAGACGCAAGACTCGCGAAGAAGTCAAAACTGAAGGTACTGACTGTAGCGACCGATTCCCTGCTTTTTCTGCTCGTTTCAGCAGCTACAAGTACCCAGAGGGCTTCAAGCCAATCGGTATCACCAAGTACGATGGCAAGCAGGCTCCCCAGCAGTGGCTCTGTTGCTACTCCACGTGTAACATTCCTGTAATTAGAAGTATAGACACTAGGTATTAGTGTGTTGTATTAGGGTTGTACTGAGAACTAGGGGTATATTTGTAAATTATGAATATTATAAGTTCTTATATGCAATTGTGGAAAAATGCTCTTAAATGTCAAGATCAAATATTTATAGTGAAGAAAAGTACAAATAGTAAGTCAAAACCTAAAAGAAATAAACTTTGTATGAAACCAAGGGTCTATGTGTAATTAGCACAAATATAAGGGTTACATTTGAAATGGTTGGAATATAAAAGTCAAATTCAAATTTACTTAAGGGTTAAGGTGTAAAAATACAAGTAATCATGACAGGTCAGAAAATTTGTAAACATGCCCAAAATTTGATCAAAATTAGGTGGGCAAAGATAAATTTAACTTAAATTCCATCTTGTTTCAAAATATAATCCAAATATCTATAGACTTTGAGTTTCTAAACCTAAGCCCTAAAGCAATATTGTAGAGTTTGAAAAACCCTACAACTTTCATGTTGAACACCTTTTCATTTGACCTTTGTAGCAGTGAGAAGTTTTAGTTTACAGAGAGGCCCCTGAAGTTTTTAGGAATTGCAAACTAGTCCCCCTGACACCTCCCTGCTTCGTCTTCCTCTGGCACAACGCTTCCCCCTCTGCTCTCTGCTCCTGCCACCGCCGCTCACCGCCGACGCAGGCCCTCGAGCTCCACCTCCAGCTGCTACACCTGTCCACACGTCATCTCCCCTCAATCCCGACCTCTTTCCTCTCCCCTGGTGGTCTTGCGCACGCGCGCCACGACGCCCCGAGCCATCTCCGGCCGCCACCTCCTCGTCGCCGTGGACAGCCCACTGCCGCACCTTAATTCCCTCCCTCTCGCGCGCAGTAGCACCACTTCAACACTTACACGCTGTTCTGCTACTCCCAGCACCCAATTCCGAGCATCTGAGCCACATTTTCCCCCGCCGCCGTCCTCTTCCGCTCCGGCCGCGCACGGCCGCCCGTGGGCAACCCACACCGGACCCCCTCCGCCTCAATCAACACTTGCACAAGCTTCCCCGTTGTTTGCTCGTGCTCAACGACCAACTGTTGTCATCCAATTCCCACTGGAACCTCGTCTCCGACGAAGCGCCGCCGCTGCCACCTTCGGCCTCACCGTGGGCAGCTCGCTCTGAGCCTCTCCACGCCACCACTATACCCTAGCCAGCACCACATCATCCCTGTGAAGCTCCCCGACCCATCCAGTGACTCTCTAGTCCACCACTGCGCCTCCCCGACGCTCGCCGGCGTTCTTCTTCGTCGCCGCCGCCTCTGTCTCCGTCGGTCACCTCTGATCTAGTGTATTTTCGTTCAATTGGTTGCACGTACACGTTCCCCGTGTCTCACTGAAGCTCGTGCGCAGGCTTGCTGCCGACGTTCACCGCCGGAGCACTGCTGTCGATGGTGACCCCTCCGCCGCCGCCTCGGGTCCTCGTCGAGCTCTTCTATTCCGGCCCTTCCAGTCCTCGACAAGTAGTGCAACAAGACCACAGTAAGCCCCTGAGTCCTCTCCTGCCCTTGGACCTCGCCGCCGGTGACCACCGTCGCCGGAACACGGCCGCTCCCGCCTCGCCCTGCTCTGGTTCATGGCCAAGGACCTCGGGTTAGAAGGAATAGAAACCCAGGGGGTTATGTGCATAGCCTTAGACTCAGAGAAATAGTAACCAAGGACCCCCTTGTGTAAATATTGCTGTCAACTTAGAAATGCTATAGCTATTCGAGAAAAAATCATAAAATTGCAAACTAAATTTTGTTGGAATCCTTAGATAAAGATCTACAACTTTACTTAAAGGGTCAACTTCAGTTTCTGAATGTTTGATAATCAAATTTAATTGTTAAGTTTAATTACTTGTATGCTTAAGAAATGCATAGTAATTTATAGAAAAATGATAAATTAGTGAAACCAGTTGGGTTAATTTTCTTTTTACATGTAGAATTAAAAAAAATAATTATCCTAGTATTCTAGTATTATTTCCTTAATGTACAAGTTTTATTAAAAATAATGTGTAGATTCCTTTATATAATCAATAATTACACCTTTAAATGTTCAAAAATCATGAAAAATATATTAGGGTTCTGTTCTGTAATATTATAGCATGTTATTAAGTTTCCAACCAAGGATTAGGTGTTAAATAAATTGGATATAATATAATTGATCTATAATGTAAGAGTAACCTAAGTTCCATGTGAATAATTAATATAACAAATAACTATAGTTATTTAAAATAAGTATTAGGAACCACCCCACTTTGTTGCTCCATGCTATTAGTTAGAAAATTAAATGTAATCAACCCCGTTGTCTAATGGGTTTAGATAAAATAACTAATACTCGATAAATGACTGCCCAGTGCAGTGTAGTTAGATCATTATCGTAATGTAATGTTCTTTATATTGGATTGCAACTTTATCGTGAATTAAAATAAAAGTGTATGCACCCATTAAACTTCATCTTGCATATCATGTAGACTCGACCACTCTCGCTGACGGGGATTATCAGCTGATTCCAGAACAAGAAGAAGTTTATTCTGAAGACCCGGGGAACTTTGTCGTGGATTTCTCTGAAGCCCCGAACCAAGGTTCGGAAGAAAATAATTTGACTAACCCCAACCCCACCAGCGAAGGCAAGCCCCGGACATAACCTACTATTTTTATTATACTGCACTCTATATTTATTTATGTATTCTATGCATTAAGTTTATAGGAATTGTTTGAAACCCTAGATGCATGAATCCTAGGAACCAATGTATTGAATAATAGTACTTGAGTCCGAGTAGTTGCTATGCTAATAGGACCGGTAGAAGTCGAGTGATTTCCTGTCACTCGCGCGATATAGGAATTGTGATGTTTACTTTCATGCTATCACTATAAGGATGACGGACGGGAGTTTTATTCGGTATCATGGTTGAGATGATACCCCGTCTGTGTTGTTGAACTGGATAAGGCCGCAGTATGTGGTAGCGGTGGTTAAGCGTTTGAAAGTACTAGCCACATGCCGTGAAATATGGTAAGCAGTAAGCCTAGTAACCAATCGGCCCGAGGAGTGGACATACCCCCCACCACATGTATTTGCTTCTTTTGGTTACTTCGTTCGACGTGTAGGCATACGTGTTGCTGGGCAACCAGGAGTACGGGTTTTGTAGTCGCGCTACAGACGTACGTCCTGCACTTTGGAAGTGCGTATGACCTGTAGTCGCTTGTGGTGGCCCTGATCCACGAGTCGGAATGAAAGGCAAACGGTTGCTTAGGAACGACCCTTTGGTGTTCCAAGCGTGTGTGTTAGGTTTACCCTTGCAAGGTTTTGAATCTCGATTCAGGAATCGTCCGCCTCTCACGATGATTGAGACTGCTTACCCCCTTTACCACATAGAGTAACAAGAGCAACTTGTGATTACCAAAGATGATGTTTGATTAAAGATTCTACCATGTTTGACTAGTTATAGATGCTTACCTAGAATGGTTAATCCACTAGAACTTGAAAGCTAAAAGTTGTAAATAAGGATCTACTGTTTGTTGCTTTTCAGCTGAAAACTCTACCAAAAGCTAAAAGCCTTCATGAGTCTAGTTATGGGCTAAGGTATACCCAATTCCGGGTAAGTCTTGCTGAGTATTAGTATACTCAGCCTTGCTTTTTGTTGATTTAATCCAGGTAATCTCCCTGATGAGCCAGCTTTCATTACGCTATGGCCCTACCCCTTGCCTGATGGTTGGTCCGTGGAGTGGAATCCGTCCCCGGCCAACACCGATTCCGCCGAGTGATATTATGCCAGGGCTAGCATAATATCTGTAATAACGACGTGTACAATGTTTACGCTTTAAAATTCCGCTGCCTGACTTATAACTTAAACCTGTTCTGTAATAATCTCCCCTCAGTGGGAGCTACTGATACTTTGTAAAATTTTTGTATTATATCTGCCTGTGGTGTAAAATGTAATGGCATTTATATCTCTGGACTCACCATCGTGTGAGGTACCTTGTTGGATCCTGCGTTTGGTGGTTTATCGGGACGTTACCCCACAGGCCAATAGGATTATACCGTTTGAAGCACGAGGTAGCCCTCCAGAGAGGACTCGCGTACTTGAGCCGGTGTAATTCAGGTTGATTCTGCCACAGCTGGTATCAGAGCTAACAAGGTACACTGGAGATATAAAGTGCCTTAAAAATACTTTCGGTATAAAATTTGACCAACAAAGTATTTTGCAAAAGATACGTTGGATTCGTTAAGGTTGTGCTTAGTACGTAAAGCCCTAGGGTAATATTATTAAGGGGATTAGAGGTGGCTGTACTATATATATAAATCTAACCTCCAGCATTACTTTTCTGTTGAAACCTAAATTTATGCACAACCCAACCTTACTTTCTGTAACGACATCTTCGATCGTGAGGTAAGAAGGTAAGGATCCTCAGCCAACTGAGGGAGCTTGGCCTTCCCATCGGTGATGCGAACCGAACGCTGTATCTCAAGCAGTGGCTTACTTGAGATGCTGCCAATGTACCAACTTTGGTTGACTACATTGGGAGTATATGGTTCGGCGCAGGGTATGGCGATCGCTGTTCATACCCCCGCATTTTGCGGTACCCCCGTGAATACGTTGTTTCGGCGACGTATGTTAACGTTGTCTGTACGGCGGTAATTGTACAGATGCTGTTTCTATAGTAAGCAGTAATGAATGGGGACGCTTTTATGACATGCTGGCATGAAAGGTTCATTGAATATATATATATATGCATTGTGGTTTTCTGCAGGTACACTAACCACGATTACGAAACTAGGACGGATAGGGCTTATCGACTAGTTATTAAGGAGAGACGTACGTATTATGCCACCGAGATTAACCACGTAAGACCAAGATTACTTGGCAGTTATTTTTGGTTGTGAGATCGCGTAGTGCGTGCATGCATAATCCACTAATCAACTAGAATGAATGCTTAATTTTGTTGCTTTAAGAAATAAGTAACCTGTTGGTATTTCTTAGTTGGGGAAAATAGCAATCTTTAGCTAAGTCCCTTAAGTATCCATCTGATTTCCAGCCTTTGCTGTTCTCAGAATCATCTATCTTAATCCATTTACCTTGTAAGCTTTCCGCAGGGTAAATATATCTTACCATTTGCATTGTTGTCGCAGATGGCTGCTCCTTCCAATGCCTTTTGGGATCAGGAAGGGCACTTCCACACCAATGCTTTACATTGGGAAGGGTTTCCTCGTCTCTTGTGGGAATCCCTAAGTCTGTTCCACTATACAGAGCCTCCTCAATACGATGGGGTAGAATATCGTGAGGAAGGAGTTCCTCGGTGCAGGGTTAAGATGACAATTCCTCAACACCCTTTCCGCTCCTCATGGCATCCCATAGAAGTGGAAGTGGTTGGATATCATCTGGTTGATACCCTTGAAACTGCTGCCTTAGAAGCCATCAAACTTTTCTGCACTCAGCATCCGATGGAAGTTGCTGCATCTCCTATTGGGTTATTTTCTACCATTGACCCTGATAATTCGGAATGGAATTTTCGGACAGAGCATCTTGGTCATATGCTAGGAGATCTGGCTGAAGAAACCGTCTGTATCCTTACCAGGTTCATGGATGTGCAACATCACTACCAGATTCTACTGCGTCACGGTGTGAATCAGATAACTGGTGTGGCTCAAAGCCACTATCGGAATGCTGACCGCCAAGTGACCCAAATAGTGGAATTACAAGCTTTAGTGACTCAGAAAGATGAGATCATTGCAGCAAGGGATGAGACAATCCTCCATCGTGAAGATCAGATCAATGAGAATGATCATATTTTCAGCAACTCACTTGGATCCTGCACCGCTCACTTGGCTAGAGAGCCTCGGCAGCAACTCCATCGACTCCTGGGAACGACTTAAGAAGGTCTTCATCGACAATTTTCAGGGAGCGATTACCCGTGCAGGTACTCGACACGATCTTGCCCAGTGCAAACAAGAATGTAGTCCTACACGCGTCATTTTTTCGACGTTCGCGCCACCATCGCGAACATCTCGGAGGACGACATCATCGATTGCTTCTACAACGGCATCACCGACCCGGGCATATACAGGGATTTCGGGCAGAACAGGCCGAAAACTGTTGCGGGCCTTTATGATATGATGCACGATTGGTCCGAGCAGGAGGAGAAGATGCGGGAGCGGTTCCCGCGGTGTCAAGATAGCAATCTGCAGCGCCCAAACGACAACCGCAACGACAAAGGCCAGCGGGACATTTCGGGACCACCCCGGAAATGAAAGCCACATGATGTCATCGCGGCTATCGATCATCCTTCGCGGGGCAAGAAGTCGACGACGCAGGAGGAGTTCGAGAAGCTCCTGCAGAAGAAGTGCCCATGGCATCCGGGCGCCAGCCACGCCGCCATCGACTGCTATCACCTTCGAAGGACGTTCAGCAACTCCGGTGGCGGAAAGAAGAACAAGAAGCCCGCTGACAAAGAACCCGAGGATGATGATCAGGAGGATCACGGGCGCAACCCAAAGTTTCAAGACGCGTCAAAGGTTGTCAACGTCATCTTCGGGGGAGACGAGGATTTTTGTTCCAGACAGGATCAGAAGCTGCTCCTCCGGGAGATTTTGTCCATCGCGCCGGCAGTACCACGACCACTCCGTTGGTCGGAGGTCCCCATCTCGTTTTCCCGTGATGACCAGTGGATGAGCTTTTCAGAGCCCGGTAAGTTCCCCTTGGTCCTGGACCCCGTGGTGGCGGAGGTCAAGCTCACCAAGGTCCTAATCGATGGCGGGAGTAGGCTCAATCTCATCTTCGTCAGCACTTTGAAGAAAATGGGCCTGGATTTCAAGGACATGCTGGTTCCCAGTAAGTCTCCCTTCTACGGCATCATTCCAGGTAACGTGGCACACCCGCTGGGTACGGTGGTCCTCCCAGTCACCTTCGGCACGCGGGAGAACTATCGTACCAAGTCATCAAATTCGAGGTGGCTAACTTCGAATCTTCTTATCATGCCATATTGGGTCGCCCGGCACTTGCCAAGTTTATGGCAGTGCCGCATTATGTCTATCTGCTTCTTAAGATGCCAGGACTCAGTGGAGTACTCACCCTCCGTGGCGACTTGAAGAAGTCATACGACTGCAATCAGGAGGCGATCCAATACGCTTCGACTACTCGCGTGCCAGATGCTTCGGGAGAAGTACTCGCGGCCGCGCAGCAGCTTTCCCAGTCCGGGCTGGAGATTCCTTCCAAGAAGGCCAGCAAGTTGAACATCCAGTCGACTGATGATGTGGCCCTCAAGACGATCCAACTTCAGGAGGGAGATTCATCTAAGACCGCTGTCATCGGTGTGGGTTTAGGTGCCAAATAGGAACTCGCGCTCGTCAGCTTTCTTCGGGCTAACCGAGACATATTCGCATGGAAACCAGTGGATATGCCAGGGGTGCCCAGGGAGTTGATCGAGCATGCTTTGAATGTACACCCGAAGGCTACGCCTAAGAAGCAACGCCTACGGAGGTTTGCCCACGACAAGCGTGAGGCCATTAAACGGGAGATCGCTAAACTTCTCGCGGCTGGATTCATTAAAGAAGTAATCCATCCAGAGTGGGTAGCGAATCCCGTTCTTGTAAAGAAAAAGAACAATGAATGGAGAATGTGTGTCGATTACACTGACCTCAACAAGCATTGCCCAAAAGACCATTTTGGGCTGCCGCGCATTGACCAAGTTGTCGATTCGATGGCGGGTTGTGTCCTTCTTTGTTTTCTTGATTGTTACTCAGGTTATCATCAGATCGCGCTCAAGGAGGAGGACCAAATCAAGACTGCTTTCATCACCCCGTATGGGACTTACGCCTACAAAATAATGTCCTTCGGGTTGAAGAATGCAGGAGCAACCTATCAACGTGCGATCCAGATGTGTTTCGCGGATCAGCTGCACCGGAATGTTGAGGCTTATGTGGACGACGTCGTCATCAAGACCAGAGTATCCAGCGACTTAATTGCAGATTTGGAGGAAACATTTAGCAGTCTGCGCAGATTTCAGTGGAAACTCAATCCCACCAAGTGCGTGTTTGGAGTACCTTCAGGGAAATTGCTCGGGTTCATCGTCAGCAACCGGGGCATTGAAGCCAACCCTGTAAAAATCACGGCCATCACTGATATGGAGGCTCCGGCCACAATCAAGGATGTGCAGAAGTTAACAGGTTGTATGGCGGCCCTAAACAGGTTCATCTCCCGACTCGGGGAGAGGGGACTACCCTTCTTCAAGCTCCTGAAGCGCCAAGATAAGTTCCAATGGACGGAGGAGGCTGAGCGGGCCTTGCAGGATCTGAAACATCATCTTCAGTCACCTCCGATCCTCTCGGCACCGTTGCTCGGGGAGGATCTACTACTTTACATTGCGGCGACAACCCATGTTGTTAGCAGTGCTATCGTAGTCGAGCGAGGCGAGGAAGGCCATGCGTTTGGAGTGCAGAGGCCTGTCTACATCGTCAGCGAGGTCCTCTCCGAATCCAAGGTACGGTATCCAGCTATTCAAAAGCTCTTGTATGCAATCTTAATCACATCAAGAAAGCTACGCCATTACTTCGACGAGTACAAGATCACTGTGATCACGGACTTCCCGCTGGCGGATATCCTTCATAATCAAGATGCCACGGGGCGCATATCCAAGTGGGCAGTGGAGCTGGGGGCTTTGTCAATCGACTTCAAGCCACGCACTGCAATCAAGTCACAGGCTCTAGTCGACTTCATGGCTGAATGGAGGGAGAATCAAGTCCCAACCCCAGTAGACAAGCCAGAGCACTGGACCATGTATTTTGATGGGTCCCTCAAGCTCGACGGCGGTGGCGCTGGTATTCTACTTATTTCTCCACGAGGTGAACAGTTGAAATATGTCCTTCAAATCCTGTGGGCGGTATCCAACAATGAAGCCAAGTATGAAGCGTTGCTTCACGGGCTCCATTTGGCGATATCACTAGGGATCAAGCGACTACTTGTATATGGCGACTCTCTTCTTGTCATTCAGCAGGTCAACAGGGAATGGGACTGCAACAAGGAGACAACGGATGCTTATGTACAGGAAGTGCGCAAATTGGAAAGCAAATTCTCCGGCCTGGAGGTTCATCATGTATTGCGGGAGCACAATGTTGGCGCGGACACCTTGTCCAAACTGGGGTCCACGCGTGCCTAGGTTCCGTCGGGAGTCTTCATCCAGGAGCTCAAACAGCCATCCATCAAGTCTTCTCTGCAGATAACCATCGACGTGGGTCCCCAACAACCCGATCGAGAGGTTATGGTGTTGCAGGAGGACTGGAGAGAGGTTTTTATCGACTTCATTCGAGACCAACGGCTACCAGCGGGAATCGACGCCAAGAGCGCAGAAGCAGCATGTGTCTTATGATGAAGCAAGGGCTTCGTCCTGGTCGACGGCAAGCTCTATCGGCGTGGCGCTCAGTCAGGAGTTCTCATGAAGTGCGTCACAAAGGAAGATGGTTACGACATACTGCAGGAGATCCACGAGGGCGTCTGCGGCAACCATGCAGCTTCAAGAACGCTGGTGGGGAAAGCATACAGGGCCGGTTTCTGGTGGCCCACCGCAGTGACTGACGCGGAGGATCTCGTGCGCAGGTGCCAAAAGTGTCAATTCTTCGGCAAACAGACTCATGTTCCCACCCATAGCCTCATCACTATACCGCCATCTTGGCCCTTCGCTTGCTGGTGTCTCAACATGATCGGGCCCTTCACGACGGCGCCAGGCGGCTTTACCCATGTGCTGGTGGCCATCGACAAGTTCACCAAGTGGATCAAGTACAAGCCCATAGCCAAGCTCACGCTAGATCGGGTCGTCGACTTCATCTCAGATATTTTGCATCGTTTCGGCTTCCCCAACACCATCATCACGGACTTGGGATCAAGCTTCACGGCAAACCAGTTCTGGGAGTTCTGCGAGAATGCTTGCATCGCAGTTAAATATGTCTCGGTTGCACACCCAAGGGCCAATGGACAAGTCGAAAGGGCGAACGGCCTGATCATTGACAGCCTCAAGAAGAGACTTTATGATGAGAACAGCAAGAAGGGAGGCAAATGGGTGCACGAGCTATCACACGTCGTCTGGGGGCTTCGGACTCAGCCGTCCAAAGCCACAGGCCAAACACTTTTCCTCCTTGTGTATGGATCTGAAGCCATTCTACCAGCCGATATCATGTGGAGGTCTCCAAGGGTCGAAATGTACAACGAAGGCGAGGCGGACGAGGCGCGGCAGTTAGAGCTCGATTCTGTGGAAGAAGCTCGTTGCACCGCTCTTGTTCAGTTAGCTCGGTACCTGCAGGGGATCCGGCGATATCATGATCGCAACGTCAGGGAGCGTCATTCAATGTTGGTGAATTGGTCTTGCGTCGTATTCAAGACGAATCTGGCCTACACAAGCTAAACTCAAGATGGGAGGGCCCGTTCGTCGTCAAGCAGGTTACAAGGCTAGGGTCTTATCGACTACAATTTCCTAAGGGTCACGATGTCCCGAACTCCTGGAACGTTCAGAACCTGCGCAAGTTCTACCCTTAAGTCAAGGCCCGGCGATCGCTGAATCCCCGAGGGCTCAGAAGGTCTCCTTTCCCCGATTCAATTTGGAGGCTATGAGCCACATGACCCGGGTTGTACATTCCTTTTTACTTACACGACGGCCATGGTCGCGTGCAGACACAACTATAAATCGACTTCTTGTCGTGAATGATACGGGGGCTACGGCCACGATCATCTCCTTTCGACTCCCGTTCCTGACGGAACCCTCGGCTCCGGCCAACCCCTCTACATATCGAGTTCCGCCGCGACCTTGGATGGTCGCACGCGACAGCAGTCGCATTTTTCCGACACAGTCGATCCGCTCGACTGGCTTACACCTAGTACGCTGGAAAGGCTCGCATAAAGAGCTATCTCGACTACATCTTGAGTGGCCGCACTCAGAACAGTCTTGTTTCTCCCAACAAGAATGGCAAACCCGCGGCATCGCCCGCACCTGCTCCTAGCAAGCTCGATCCGTCCGTCCGGGTCCTGCCTAGCTTACGGAGCATGCTCACAGCAGGAGCGACTTTCGACTACACTCAGAATCGCCGCACTCGGGGTAGTCCTGTTTTTCTGCCCTACGCACGGCAACCTCGCGACGATGCTCGCGTTCTTTCCTAACAAGTTTGGACCCGCTCGATCGAGTTGTGGTTAATCTGTTAGACGAATATTAGCTACCCTTCGGGTCGTTGCACCCAAGGAGAGTCTACTACTTAAGTCTTGTAAGCCTGGACCCCAATTCAGCTAAGGCACGCAAACAAGTAGAGATATCGCGTGAAGCATTCACCTACAGGAACAATTATTTGTTTCTCATACCCTAATCCTGCAGTACACTGTGTACAATTCGTTCTGCTACAGGTTGGGCCTCTCACCGGTACTCCTCGAATCGCTCGTCCGTGCAGTCCACCGCCATCCCCTGCGCAAAAATGTCTAGCTGCGCGTTTGGCAAGAAGGATTTCACATACGCGAGGGCATTACTCACGCATGCGACTGGAGCCTCGGATAGGAACTTGACCACTTTCTTCGGGGCTTCGCGAAGTCGCTCCAGCAGGGGCCGCGGGCTCGCTTCGCCTTCTTCTGGTGGATCCACCATGTCCACCAGCTCCTGGGCGGCCCCCTGAGGTCCTCCAGCTCCTTCCGCTGCTGCTCGTCCTTCTCGCCCAGCGTTTTGATTTGCTGAAGGCAGTCGACGAACTGTTGTTCAGTGTCGCCAATCACCGTCTGCAGCCTTTCGACATCATCTGTACATCGATACAGCATATTTTTCACGTCAGTAAGCAGCTCCTCTTTGTGTTTTATTACTTTCTTAAGCTCTGCGGTGAAGATATTTTAGCAACTAAGGGAAGTTACCAAGGCAAAGTACTCGAGGGAAGCGAGGGCCTACCTTGGTGTGCTTTCTTCTCTGCCTTGAGCTGCTCCTAGTACTCCGCTTGTTGCTCCTTGAGCTGTTTTTGGAGCTTGGAGTTGGCCTTCTCGAGGTTTTGCAGGTCATTCTTGAGCAGCCAAGTCTCTCGAGTTCTTTCATGCTTCAGCATATCCAGCTCTCGCTGCAGATAGCAGTTGTTCGTAATTTCTTCGGAGACGCGCTTGTCCAGGGCAGCTACCTCTCGCGCATCACTCACAACCGTGCTGAGCTTCTCTGATTTTTTCTGGGACTTCGTGATCACATGCTGCGCAAAAGGCGGAGATTGAGTCAAAACAACTCATCAATATGCACAACCGGAACATCACCCAAGTATTACCATGGAAAAATCGTATAACTCCTTGAAGGTGCTCTTGAAGGTCCTCAAATTCTCCGCTGTCAGCAGGGGGTCGTGCACCTTTCATGGCAGCACGACATGAACCTTAGTGTACCTGCAGAAGAATACACATATATATATCTCATGAACCTACCTAAGTTGGTATATTGGCAGCATCTCAAGTAGGCCACTGCTTGAGAAACAGCGTTCGGTTCGCATCACCGACAGGAAGGCCAAGCTCCCTCAGTTGGCTGAGGATCCTTACCTTCTTACCTCACGATCGTAGATGTCGTTACGGAAAGTAAGGTTGAATTATATAAGAATTTAAATTTTGACAGAAAGTAGTGCTGCAAGTCAGAACTATCTATACATATATAGATACTAATTGCCACCTGATACCTTCCCCATATAAATCCCTAGGGCTTTACGTTCTAAACATCCACCTTAACGAATCCAACGTGCTTAGAAAACTCATTTGTTGGCAAATTTTTACCCTGAAACACTTTCAAGAGCTGTTCTAGATGTAAAGGTAAACCTACAGCTCTGATACCAGCTGTGGCAGAACCGCCTGAATTATTCCGGCTCAAGTGCGCTAATGATCGCCGTACAACTGCAGTCAGCTCAACGCACTTCAAACGGAATAATCCCTTGGTCTGTCGGGTCTCCGCCCGATATAACCACGGTTCAATAGGATCGAAGCAGGTTTACCTCGCACGAAGGCGAGTTCACATCACAGAATAGCTTATCAACTTTTAATTTACAGACATTCATACAGTATTACAACCGGGTTCAAACATAAATAAATTTATACAAATGGTGTTTAAACTGACAAGCGTAACAGCTTGTCCAAACTCACAGCGGAAAGAAAAGTTGACGCGACTACACACGTCGCGAAGGCGGACACCAAACTTAGCCCAGGGCCTGGTGTCACTCCGGAGGGTCACTGCCGGCCGGGGACGGGTCCCACTCCACGGACCAGCCATAAGGAATGGACGTTGGCCACACAAGGTTGTCCGTGGGATTCTCGAAGGTCATACCTGAAACAGATATTGGCAAGGCTGAGTATCCTAATACTCAGCAAGGCTTATCCGGGTTTGGGGTATACTTACGCCCGTAACTAGACTCATGAAGGTACTATATGGGGCTCTGAGTTTATTTTCAGCTGAAAAGGAACAAAGAGTATGAACTACTTTCAAATTTTAGCTTTCAGATTCTAGTTTGATTAGCCATTCTAGGTAAGCACCTATACTAAACAAGCAAATATAGATTACCATCCATCAAGATTATTCCATCAACAATTATACTTTTTACTCGATGTGGCAAAAGGGATAAGCAGTCTCAATCCTCGTGAGAGGCGGACGATCCGAATTGAATTTAACCTTGCAAGGTAAACCTAACACACACGCTTGGAATACTAACAGGGTATTCCGAAGCAACCGTTTCCCTCATATTCCGGGTTATGGATCAGGGCCACCACAAGCGACTGTAGGACCGTACGCACATCACTCGTGCAGGACATACGTCTGTAGCGCGACTACAAAACCCGTATTCCTGTCTGCCATGCAGAACGTACTCCCACACGTCGGTGCGTGTAAACATAAAATAAAAGTCGAGTGGTGGAAGCGCGTCCATTTGCCGGGCCATTTCGGTACTAGGCTTACCGCTTACCATATTTTGCGGCATGTGGCTAGTACTTTCAAACACTTAGCCACCACTACCACACATTTCGACCTTAAAACTTTTATCAAAACAGACAGGATAAACTTCCAGGTCATGACACAGCACATGACCCTGTCCGTCATCCTTATAGTGGTTGCAGAATTGTAAACAAGCAACTCCTATATCGCGCGAGTGACAGGAAATCACCCAACTTTTACCGGCCCTATTTAGCAGAGCATCTAAGCGATAAGGACTCAGGTACAATACATTGGATTCCTATGATCTTATGCAACTAGGGTTTCATTTCAACTCCTAGACGTAATGCAAGATATATAATATAATAATGGAATTGTAATAGATTGAAATACTGGGATATGCACCGGGGCTTGCCTTCTTGAGTGGGGTTTGGGGCAGGAGTGTCAGAGGTTTCCGAACTTGGGTTCGGGGCTTCAGTTAGTCCCTCGACGACTTGCGCTAGGTCTTCTGAAAAGCCTTGGTCTTGTCCTAAGACCAACTCGTAGTCTCCATCGTCGAGCGTCGTTGATTCTATATGAGATGCAATAAATTAAGTAAGGTAAGATCTAACTTTAGGACCTTATATTACAAAAGTTGTAATTCATCAAATTAACACACAAGAGTTCATAAAATAAAGAGAGTTTAGGTTTGAAACACTATTTATAAAGGAATCACAAAGATATTGCGGAGTTTGTTGCAAACAGGAATTAAAATATTTAAATTTGAATTTGAAATGAACCAAAATTTAATTTCAAAATTTTAAATAAAAGATCATAAGATTTTGGAAATTTAATTATACACTAAACATTGAACAATATCACATTAGAGAATGACAATAGATCTCAATTAGAAAGGGTTATACAACAGGTTTAGCTAATATTTTTCAAATTCGAAATGCCCAAATCAAAAGAGGTTAAGTTTAAAACAAATTTGAGTTTGAAAATTTTAACACAAGGTTACATATAGCTTATAGAACATTCATGCCAAAATTCATAAGCAACAAAGCAAGAGATATAAAGGTTAAGCATAAACTACCCCTTCATCTTAGGTTTAAAATAGAGGTAAAAGTATTTTGTTTCAAACTGAACTTCATTAACAAAAGTTATAGAGTTTGAAATCTAGTTTCTAACAAAACTAATTTTGCCATTTTTGAATTTTTCTGTGAATTGCTATGAATTTTGCAAGACAGAGAATACACCCACATGAAATAACAGCCACCCCTTTACAAACCAGTCCCTAGTTTTAACAAAGAACCCCCTGGAAAGAATGCAATCGATGCAATTGGGTCCAAGGCCATGGCCGGCGGGGGAGGAGCTCGGGTCCAGCCAAATTCCGGCCATAGGGCTCGCCGGCGATGAGGGGCAAGGGGAGGGAGAGCACGAGGGGACCTCAGGCTACCCACTGGTGGTCTTGGAGGGGCTCGAGGTGGCCGGAGGAGGGCTGCCCACGGGAGACCGAGCCGGCGGCCGGAGGTGAGCGGCGGCGGTTGCGCTCCGGCGTCCGGGGGAGGGAAAGGCCGGGCTGGGGAGATGCAGTGGAGGATGAGGAAGCTGATGGTGCTACCGGTTTGGGGAGGGAGAGGGCGGAGGGGAGAGCTCCACGGTGGACCGAGGTTGGCGGCGCTAATGGAGGGCGGCGGGGCACTAGCGCGTGCGAGCAGGTCCGGGCGGCCCTTTTATAGGCACTCGGGGTGAAGGAGGGGAGCCAGGGCGAGCTGAACTTCAGCTTTGAGCCGCTACGGGGGGGGGGGTGAACCATAGAAGTTCGGCGGTGGCAGAGACGCCGGCGGCGGCGCTGCAGTGCCGCAAGCGGCGTGGCGCGCAGGCAAGGCGCCAGCAGGGGGGGCTAGAGCGGTGGGAAGGCAGTGAGACGACGCGTGGGCGGGGGCGAAGCTGGAGGTGGACGGCGGCGGCCGGAAGCAATGCACTGCACCGGCGGCAGAAGCGCCAGGGGAGCAGAGCAGAGGGCAGAGGCGCAGGGAGGAAGAAGGGGGAAAGAATGGAGCCGGGGACTGTTTTGCAAAATCAAAGAAACACAGGGACTTTACTGAAAAGAGCTTATAACTTTTAAACCAGTGCTCAAATGGAGATGGTCCAAAAAGCAAAAGTGCATAGTTTTTCAAACTCTACAACTTCTCTTTAAGGTTCATCTGCAGTTGAGCAATAGTTTTGAAGATACTATAAACTTAGTAATATTTTCAAATTTTATGTAAATCCTATGGATAAAATTACTTTTACGTATATACCCAAGGGTAATTTCTCATATTTTTGCAATTTGACCACAGGTTACCATCTTTTGCAAAACAACCCTTATGCTTTTAAACTTCTCCCTCCATATCCACCCATTTTGCATAAAAGGACCTCTAGTTAAATTTAATTACATAATTAACACTTTTTCCTTAACATTGCACATATTAAGCACACTTTTGCCATACTTTGCACATAAAAGCATACCAAAACTCTAGGGTGTGGCCAAGGTATTTACCTGAGTGTCACAGCCTTCCCCCCTAAAAAGAATCTCGTCCCGAGATTCCGAAACAGAATGGAATGAGATGATCAAGTTCGGAGGTTGGCTTGGAAGAAGTCGGGAAAGTGATGTTGAAGATAGGATTCGGTTTCCCATGTTGCTTCTTCTTCCGTATGATGGTTCCACTGAATCTTGTACATTCTGATGGTTTTTCTTCGGGTGCTTCTCTCTTTAGTGTCTAGTACCCTGATTGGATGCTCGGTATAGGTCAGATCTGGTTCGATTTCGATGGTTTGGGATTCGATGATTTCGGTAGGGATCTTGACACACTTCTTGAGTTGAGATACATGGAAGATGTTATGAACGGCCGCTAATTGAGGAGGAAGTTGAAGACGGTAAGCCACGGGTCCGCAGACTTCAAGGACTTCAAAGGGTCCAATGTACCGAGGAGCAAGTTTTCCCTTTACACCGAATCTTTGAACACCTCGAGTAGGAGAAACTCGAAGATATACGAAGTCTCCAACTTGGAATTGTAAGGGTTTCCTTCGTACATCAGCATAGCTTTTCTGTCGAGATTGTGTTGTTTTGAGATTTGCCTGTATAATCCTTATTTTCTCTTCTGCCTCACTGACAAGGTCGGGTCCAAAGACTTTACGCTCACCGGTTTGTGACCAATTCAAAGGAGTTCTACAACTGTGACCGTATAATGCTTCAAATGGGGCCATCTTGAGACTGGCTTGATAACTGTTATTGTATGAGAATTCTGCCAGTGGTAGACATTTATCCCAATGCTTATCATATTGGAGGACACAAGCTCTAAGCATATCCTCCAAGATCTGATTTATTCTTTCCGTTTGTCCATCTGTCTGAGGATGATACGCCGAGCTTCGAATTAATCTAGTTCCAAGAGCATTTTGGAGTTGCTCCCAGAACCGAGAAACAAACAACGTCCCATGATCGGAAATGATTGTTCTAGGTATACCATGAAGGCGAACAATTTGATCCATGTAAATCTCGGCGTACTTCTTGGCATTACACGTAGTGTGTACAGGAAGGAAATGTGCCGTTTTGGTTAATTGATCAACGACTACCCAAATAGAGTCATGTTTCCGAGAAGTATTAGGTAGTCCAACAATAAAATCCATACTAATGTCTTCCCATTTCCAAGAGGGAATGGTTAAGGGTTGGAGGGTACCAGCAGTCTTCAGATGACTGGCTTTGACTCTTTGGCAAATATCACACTCTAAGACATACTTAGCAATTTCTCGTCTCATACGGGTCCACCAAAAGCTTTGTTTCAGATCTTGATACATCTTTGTACTGCCCGGATGTATAGAAAATTTGGATAGGTGGGCTTCGTCCATGATTCACTTCCGGAGTTTATGGTCCTTAGGTATCACAAGACGTTTGTTGAACCACAAAACTCCCTCAGAATCCACCTGGAAACATTTGTACTTTTTCTCTCCCTGTATTAGCTTCTGCTTAATAATTCCAACTCCCTCACTACACTGCTGAGCTAGAACAATGTCATCCCTAAGCGTGGCTTCAACCGAGAGATGGTTTAAGTCACCTTGGGGAATGATTTCTAAATTAAGCTTTCCCATTTCCCAACAAAGAGTTTTGTTGAAAGCTTCGACAGATAGGCAGGAACAATGTGCCTTGCGACTAAGGGCATCTGCAACGACATTAGCCTTGCCTGGATGATAATGTACTTCCAAGTCATAATCTTTAATCAGTTCTAGCCAGCGCCTTTGCCTCATATTCAAATTTGCTTGGGTAAAGATATATTTGAGGCTTTTGTGGTCAGTATAGATATGACACTTTGCACCCATTAAATGATGTCTCCAAATTTTCAAGGCATGGATGATAGCTGCTAATTCGAGGTCATGGGTAGGATAGTTTTGTTCATGAACTCTGAGTGCCCGTGATGCATATGCAATCATTCGGTGGTCTTGCATAAGAACACAATCGAGTCCAGTTCCAGATGCATCGCAATAGATGTCAAAGGGTTGTAACACATCGGGTTGAGCCAAGACTAGAGCAGTGGTAAGACGGTCTCTGAGAATATGGAATGCATCATCACATTTTTGATCCTAAGAGAATTTGACACATTTCTTTAATAACTCGGTCATAGGTTTGGCTATTCTGGAGAAATCTGGAATGAACCGACGATAATAGCTTGCTAGACCAAGGAAACTACGGATCTGATGGACTGAGGTTGGAGGTTTCCAATCCATCACCCACTAGCCACAACTAAAAGTCATCAAAGTTTCCTACTGATGACTGACTACCAGAAGAGGAATGATGGGGACTGATGACAGGATCCCCGTGCTCAGAATCTAGTTCTGAGACTCCTTCAATCTCCTCTGGATCCTCTTCTTCAGCCTCAGGTACTGCAGGTGCAACGGGAGGGATCGGAGGCTGCTGCAGTTCTTCAATATGAGCTTGAGCATCATCAACCGCAAGGATCAAATCTTGGACTTGTGCTTGTAGAAATTCAATAATAGTATCACGCTGAGTGATTATGTGATCACTCTCATTGATCTGATCTTCCCGATGGTGGATGGTCTCATCCCGTGCTGCGATAGTCTCATCCTTTTGAGTCACTAAAGCTTGAAGCTGATCCACTTGAGTATTTTGTCTATCAGCTTCTCTGTAATGACCTCGAGCAATATAGATCGCTCGGCCCAACTCACGACGCAAAAGTAGATGATAATGGTATTGCACATTCATAAACCGCATCATTCCTTGGAGTGCTTCCTCCGGTGGGCCATCCAATCTATGACTCTCTGGAACGATTCTAAGATTCCATTCTGGCTCATCGGGATTCGTTGTTGAGAATAACCCGATGGGCTTCCCTGCAACTTCTTTCGGATGCAGAATGCAGAAACGATAGATTGCCTCTAATGCCGCTGCTTCAACAGTATCCACAATACGATAACCTATCACGTTAACTTCGATGGGCGGCCATTGGGAGCGAAATGGATGCGGTGGAATGATCATTCTGACATGAGCTCTATGAATTCCATCCTCCACAAATTCGACAGCATCATACTGAGGAGGCTCCGTATAAAGAAAAGACTGTAAGGATTCCCAGAGCAGACGAGGAAACCTTCCCAATGGAGGGCATTAGTATGAAGATGCCCTTCCGAATCCCAGAAAACATTAGAAGGGGCTGCCATCTGCAACAAGAATGCAAATGGTGAAACCTTATACCTTGCTTGAGAAAGTACCAGATAAATAGAATGAGATAATCAATTTTGATAACAGCAAAGGCTGGAAATCAGATGGATGTCTAAAGTACCTTAAGATACCCAGCTTAAATCTATCATGAGAATCCCTATCAACTCCTTCTAAAGATAAATAACATACTATTAATCCTTAACAGGTTTTAAACAAACATTACATTCGTTTGTTCCGTGATGAATTATGCATGCACGTACTACTCGTCCTCACAACCAAAACAACTGCCGAGTATCCTCAGACTTACGTGGTTAATTCCGGTGGCATAACCATACGTCTCTCACTATATATAACTAATCGATAAACCCTACGCGTCCTAGTTTCGTAAGCGTGGTTAGTGTACCTGCAGAAGAATACACACATATATATCTCATGAACCTTTCATGGCAGCATGACATGAAAGCGTCCCCAAACAGTACTGTTCACTATAGAAACAGCATCTGTACAATTTCCGCCGTACAGACAACGTTAACATACGTTATCGAAACAACATATTCACGGGGGGTACCGCAAAATGCGGGGGCATGAACAGCGATCGCCATACCCTGCGCTGAACCATATACTCCCAATATAATCAACCTAAGTTGGTATATTGGTAGCATCTCAAGTAGGCCACTGCTTGAGAAACAGCGTTCGGTTCGCATCACCGACAGGAAGGCCAAGCTCCCTCAGTTGGCTGAGGATCCTTACCTTCTTACCTCACGATCGTAGATGTCGTTACGGAAAGTAAGGTTGAATTATACAAGAATTTAAATTTTGATAGAAAGTAGTGCTGCAAGTCAGAACTATCTATACATATATAGATACTAATTGCCACCTGATACCTTCCCCATATAAATCCCTAGGGCTTTACGTTCTAAACATCCACCTTAACGAATCCAACGTGCTTAGAAAACTCATTTGCTGGCAAATTTTTACCCTGAAACACTTTCAAGAGCTGTTCCAGATGTAAAGGTAAACCTACAGCTCTGATACCAGCTGTGGCAGAACCGCCTGAATTATTCCGGCTCAAGTGCGCTAATGATCGCCGTACAACTGCAGTCAGCTCAACGCACTTCAAACGGAATAATCCCTTGGTCTGTCGGGTCTCCGCCCGATATAACCACGGTTCAACAGGATCGAAGCAGGTTTACCTCGCACGAAGGCGAGTTCACATCACAGAATAGCTCATCAACTTTTAATTTACAGACATTCATACAGTATTACAACCGGGTTCAAACATAAATAAATTTATACAAACGGTGTTTAAACTGACAAGCGTAACAGCTTGTCCAAACTCACAGCGGAAAGAAAAGTTGACGCGACTACACACGTCGCGAAGGCGGACACCAAACTTAGCCCAGGGCCTGGTGTCACTCCGGAGGGTCACTGCCGGCCGGGGACGGGTCCCACTCCATGGACCAGCCATAAGGAACGGACGTCGGCCACACAAGGTTTTCCGTGGGATTCTCGAAGGTCATACCTAAAATAGATATTGGCAAGGCTGAGTATCCTAATACTCAGCAAGGCTTATCCGGGTTTTGGGTATACTGACGCCCGTAACTAGACTCATGAAGGTACTATATGGGGCTCTGAGTTTATTTTCAGCTGAAAAGCAACAAAGAGTATGAACTACTTTCAAATTTTAGCTTTCAAATTCTAGTTTGATTAGCCATTCTAGGTAAGCACCTATACTAAACAAGCAAATATAGATTACCATCCATCAAGATTATTCCATCAACAATTATACTTTTTACTCGATGTGGCAAAAGGGATAAGCAGTCTCAATCCTCGTGAGAGGCGGACGATCCGAATCGAATTTAACCTTGCAAGGTAAACCTAACACACACGCTTGGAATACTAACAGGGTATTCCGAAGCAACCGTTTCCCTCATATTCCGGGTTATGGATCAGAGCCACCACAAGCGACTGTAGGACCGTACGCACATCACTCGTGCAGGACATACGTCTGTAGCGCGACTACAAAACCCGTATTCCTGTCTGCCATGCAGAACGTACTCCCACACGTCGGTGCATGTAAACATAAAATAAAAGTCGAGTGGTGGAAGCGCGTCCATTTGCCGGGCCATTTGGGTACTAGGCTTACCGCTTACCATATTTCGCGGCATGTGGCTAGTACTTTCAAACGCTTAGCCACCACTACCACACATTTCGA
Organism: Panicum hallii; assembly: GCF_002211085.1. Taxonomy (NCBI): domain Eukaryota; kingdom Viridiplantae; phylum Streptophyta; class Magnoliopsida; order Poales; family Poaceae; genus Panicum; species Panicum hallii. The sequence goes on from NC_038049.1 coordinate 11,029,227, forward strand.
CCTTAAAACTTTTATCAAAACAGACAGGGTAAACTTCCAGGTCATGACACAGCACATGACCCTGTCCGTCATCCTTATAGTGGTTGCAGAATTGTAAACAAGCAACTCCTATATCGCGCGAGTGACAGGAAATCACCCGACTTTTACCGGCCCTATTTAGCAGAGCATCTAAGCGATAAGGACTCAGGTACAATACATTGGATTCCTATGATCTTATGCAACTAGGGTTTCATTTCAACTCCTAGACGTAATGCAAGATATATAATATAATAATGGAATTGTAATAGATTGAAATACTGGGATATGCACCGGGGCTTGCCTTCTTGAGTGGGGTTTGGGGCAGGAGTGTCAGAGGTTTCCGAACTTGGGTTCGGGGCTTCAGTTAGTCCCTCGACGACTTTGCGCTGGGTCTTCTGAAAAGCCTTGGTCTTGTCCTAAGACCAACTCGTAGTCTCCATCGTCGAGCGTCATTGATTCTATATGAGATGCAATAAATTAAGTAAGGTAAGATCTAACTTTAGGACCTTATATTACAAAAGTTGTAATTCATCAAATTAACACACAAGAGTTCATAAAATAAAGAGAGTTTAGGTTTGAAACACTATTTATAAAGGAATCACAAAGATATTGCGGAGTTTGTTGCAAACAGGAACTAAAATATTTAAATTTGAATTTGAAATGAACCAAAATTTAATTTCAAAATTTCAAATAAAAGATCATAAGATTTTGGAAATTTAATTATACACTAAACATTAAACAATATCACATTAGAGAATGACAATAGATCTCAATTAGAAAGGGTTATACAACAGGTTTAGCTAATATTTTTCAAATACGAAATGCCCAAATCAAAAGAGGTTAAGTTTAAAACAAATTTGAGTTTGAAAATTTTAACACAAGGTTACATATAGCTTATAGAACATTCATGCCAAAATTCATAAGCAACAAAGCAAGAGATATAAGGGTTAAGCATAAACTACCCCTTCATCTTAGGTTTAAAATAGAGGTAAAAATATTTTGTTTCAAACTGAACTTCATTAACAAAAGTTATAGAGTTTGAAATCTAGTTTCTAACAAAACTAATTTTGCCATTTTTGAATTTTTCTGTGAACTGCTATGAATTTTGCAAGACAGAGAATACACCCACATGAAATAACAGCCACCCCTTTACAAACCAGTCCCTAGTTTTAACAAAGAACCCCCTGGAAAGAATGCAATCGATGCAATTGGGTCCAAGGCCATGGCCGGCGGGGGAGGAGCTCGGGTCCGGCCAAATTCCGGCCATAGGGCTCGCCGGCGATGAGGGGCAAGGGGAGGGAGAGCACGAGGGGACCTCAGGCTACCCACTGGTGGTCTTGGAGGGGCTCGAGGAGGCCGGAGGAGGGCTGCCCACGGGAGACCGAGCCGGTGGCCGGAGGTGAGCGGCGGCGGTTGCGCTCCGGCGTCCGGGGGAGGGAAAGGCCGGGCTGGGGAGATGCAGTGGAGGATGAGGAATCTGATGGTGCTACCGGTTTGGGGAGGGAGAGGGCGGAGGGGAGAGCTCCACGGTGGACCGAGCTTGGTGGCGCTAATGGAGGGCGGCGGGGCACTGGCGCGCGCGAGCAGGTCAGGGCGGCCCTTTTATAGGCACTCGGGGTGAAGGAGGGGAGCCAGGGTGAGCTGAACTTCGGCTTTGAGCCGCTGCGGGGGGAGGTGAACCACAGAAGTTCGGCGGCAGCAGAGACGCCGGCGGCGGCGCTGCAGTGCCGCAAGCGGCGTGGCGCGCAGGCAAGGCGCCAGCAGGGGGGGCTAGAGCGGTGGGAAGGCAGTGAGACGACGCGTGGGCGGGGGCGAAGCTGGAGGTGGACGGCGGCGGCCGGAAGCAATGCACTGCGCCGGCGGCAGAAGCGCCAGGGGAGCAGAGCAGAGGGCAGAGGCGCAGGGAGGAAGAAGGGGGAAAGAATGGAGCCGGGGACTGTTTTGCAAAATCAAAGAAACATAGGGACTTTACTGAAAAGAGCTTATAACTTTTAAACCAGTGCTCAAATGGAGATGGTCCAAAAAGCAAAAGTGCATAGTTTTTCAAACTCTACAACTTCTCTTTAAGGTTCATCTGCAGTTGAGCAATAGTTTTGAAAATACTATAAACTTAGTAATATTTTCAAATTTTATGTAAATCCTATGGATAAAATTACTTTTACATATATACCCAAGGGTAATTTCTCATATTTTTGCAATTTGACCACAGGTTACCATCTTTTGCAAAACAACCCTCATGTTTTTAAACTTCTCCCTCCATATCCACCCATTTTGCATAAAAGGACCTCTAGTTAAATTTAATTACATAATTAACACTTTTTCCTTAACATTGCACATATTAAGCACACTTTTGTCATACTTTGCACATAAAAGCATACCAAAACTCTAGGGTGTGGCCAAGGTATTTACCTGAGTGTCACACACGGTTGTTAGATCCTTATCTCCAAATTTTGTGGGATTTGGATTCAAGGCTCGGGGGCTGCGGGATATGTGGCATCGACTACTTATTTTTCAAATTTTTTGAAGGATAAGCAGGATTACGGACAAATGGGACCCTCAGCCTGATTCTCCGATTCAACCTAAGGCTCGGGGGCTACTCCATGTGGAGTGCGATTTTTAAATCGCACACCATAACAAAAATTCGGGGCATGAGCACCTCATAGCTTCGATGCAGTCAAGCAAGTACTCGAAGAAGGTTTTCAAGATGAAGCTCCAGAAGAAGTCGAAGAGTGCTTTGAAAGTACTCGATAAGCCTGCAGTACTCAGCTACGAAGAGCTCGTGGACTTGTCAGACCCGGGGCCACCGGGCTGGGCACATAACGTAGTTTAAAGAGGTCTAAGAGATTAAGTCCATCTTATCCCTTATTCATCTTGTTTATCTCTTATTTATTCCATTTAAATAGGAGATAAGGCTAACCGATACAGAAGAAATCTACTCGGGATATGTTCTGGTACGATTCCTTAGCTGGTATTGGTTGGTATCTTTGTAACTCTGGCCTCTCGGATATATAAGGGAGGTCAGGGACCCCTCTCAAAACAGAAGATCATTAGGTCATTCTACACCAAAGGCAATACAAACCACCATACAGGACGTAGGGTGTTACGCATCTTGCGGCCCGAACCTGTCTAAGCTTTGTGTTCCTTGCACCTTCGAGTTCCTGATCTCGGCGTTCCTTCACCCAAAACCTACCACCTTGGGTATATCCCACGGTAGGAAGCCGGTTAAACACCGACAGAGGGCTAGATCATAATTAAACTTTAGACCTAAGGGTTAGATTGTAAAATAGAAGGAAGAGGTAACGGAAAGAGGAAACGAGAATGGCCGAGCGAGTTCGGTTATGGGCCGAAACAGGTTCGGGCGAGGGCCGAACATGAAAACGGGTTGACAGCGCTGGTTGAACATGAACGGGTTATTCGAGAGCGCGAAAAAGAGAAGGGAGAGATCAGGCCGAGTCGTTGGTAAATCGTTTCAGGACCTTGCAGCGGTGATTCTGGTTATCGGAATGGCAGTTCGCTAGCTTCAACAAGCAATCGAACTCGGGATAGAAAGAGAAAGGGAAACGAGGGTGTTCGCCTAGGGTTCCTCAAAGAGAAGCTTCGGGTCTATTTTCCCGATGAAACGCGACACACGATGAGATTGTGGTGGTGACCGAGCTGAAGCTCGCACGCGGCATGTTTTTAGGGTTTAAGGCGGAATAGACCCAGAATGAGTTGAATCCAGCTCAAGATGAAAAGAAAATGAATTCATTTTCCAGAACATATTTTCAAGCTTAAAATCAATCAAGAAAAGTCTAGATAAATCTTTTAAACCACGAAAAATATATCCAGAAGAATCCTAAAACTTCCAAGGAAAACTTTGGAGATAATTTGGGACATGAGGAATCCAAATAAAATATTTGGAACTCATGAAAAAGAATTTTAGAGCCTTCCAAAAAAATGGATTTAGCTCTAGGATAAATGAGAATAATTGCCAGAAAAATCTATAAATTCTCGGAAAACCCTATTGATAGATGAACACATTCTGAAAGATACTCACATCCTAAAATTAAATATTTTAGGGTGTGACAAATTATGGCGCTGCATCCTCTCTGCTTGTTCCATCTGTATACTGAGTATTCGGTGTACAATGCAAATGCGCTGTTTGCCGGCATCATCCGAGCTCAAAGAAAGGGCATCCTTGGCAGCAAGTGTATCATCAATGTTGTCTTCCTCTATATCAGAAGTGCTAATGTAACCTCCATCGTCTGTGACAATGTATGCCCGTTTGCTTAGACATTCTTTTGCCACATGACCAAGTCCTTAACAGCGATGGCACTATATGGTGGAAGAGCGCCCTGTAGGAGCCACCGACGTGGTACTCTTGGTCAGTTCCTGCAAAGGAGTCTTACCAGCCGAAGGCAAAGTCACTGGTGGTGCTGAACATGTACTCACTGGTGGCGTCGAAGGAGAGGCACCCGGTGACCTGGATGGTGGTGGCATGAAGGATTTGGGCGGGAAAGAGTTGCTCTAGGTGCCCCTGCTCCGTTGTTGCTGCTGTTGTCTTCGCTGCAATTCTTTTTCTGCAAGCATAGCAAGCTGGAACAATTGGTTAGTAGTAGTAAATTCTTTATAGTCAACAATATCCTGGATTTCACGCTGCAAACCACCATAAAAGCGACACACTTTGTCCTCCTCATCCTCTACTACCCCGCAACGAACCATGCCCTTTTGAAGCTCGGCATAATATTCTTGAATAGACATATCTCCCTGCTGTAAAGGTTGTAATTTCTTAAGCAAATCACGCTTATAAGAGGCAGGAACAAATCTATCACGCATTGCTTGTTTAAGCCCATCCCACGAACCGGGTTGCATGTTTAAAGTTGCACATTCTTGCCACTAGATAATAGCAAAATCTTTAAATTCACTAGTGGCTTGTCTAACCTTATGGCGATCAGGGACAAGGTGGGAAGCAAATTTTTGTTCTACTGCCATCTCCCAATCTAGATATTGCTCCGCATCATATCTTCCATGAAAGGATGGTATGGTAAATGTAATTTTGGCATAAGGATCATCTTTACCTTGATGGTGCCGATTTTTGTTACCGTCCATACCTGTTTTATTTTTTTCAAGTCTTCTATGCAGCTTCTTCTCGCTGGCCTGCTTGTGATAGGGCAAGCCATCAGAACCGTAGGCAACCTCCTCATCGGTCTCCACATTTTTTTTCTTCTGTTTTTTTCAATCAGGTGCACAAAGGAAGGAAACACAAAAAGTTTGAGCTCAAATGGAACCAAGATGTTCACCGGAGAAAATCAGCAAGGTGCGTAGAAAAACTCTATCAACTTTGTCGGCTCGAAAACACCACCTTCTTGATGGAATTTTGAAAAAAATAATTTTGGCTCAATCCTGCAAAGCAGCATGAGTTTTAGATGCAACTTTAATTTGTTAACTTGCAAAACAAATTCAGCTCAAATGGAGTTCCGGGCGAAAAGTTATGTCTATTTTCGTGAAGAGCGTCTGGATTAGGGTTTTGAGTTGATTTGCGGCGGGGAATTGTAGATGGGGAATGGTAGCGGATGGATTGATGAAACCAAAGGGAAATAGGAATTGTAGAAACCACCAACCAGACTCAAACCTAGGACACAAACTCAGAACTGCGGACTCCAAATCCAAATTGTGCAAAGGCTAAGCACAAGGTTGTAGGGCAAGGGAAAACTATGACTACGTGTTTTGTTTTTGGCTTTTTCATGGACTATGGGAGGAACGAAATAAACTAAACTAGGGTAAACCTAATGGTAATACCTAAGTCTCTGATTACCACTTGATGGGAACTAGAGGGAACCTGATCTTACGTCAGGTGAAGGATAACTCTCATTTTGGTGGAGCACAACACACCGATCCGGCTTCAAATCAGCAGACTCAAACCCTACAATCTTAGCACCACGACACCTCTAGTTATCAACCGTGTCACAATCCGGTTGACCTTATCAAGAAGGCTAATCCCTGCCTGTGAAACGAAGAACACAAGCAAGAACTTGAAAGAACGCAGCTCTCATTTGAAAGTGACAAACTGCAGATGAATGATTAAGCACACGAAGTTGGGGTTTCACAAACTGATGAACGATGACTATTTGAAGATAGATTAATCTAAAGCAAAACTCAAAACCTAATCTTGGGCAGCAGCTACTGATTTATGGAGTCTAGGGTCGTGCAAAACCCCTTGGACGCAAGCCTAATGGGTTCCAACACGGTACAAGGCCCAAAGGCAAAAATACGGCGTCGCCGCACTGAATCAGATTCTGGACATCAACTTCCTCTGACAATTCCTGACGACTCTGGACGAATTTGGACCTGAGATTAGAGCCATTGGAACCGTCGTCTTCTTAAGTTTCCGTATATATAAAGAACGCCCAAATATAAGCCCATATGCAACCGTGAGACCAGTTTTAGCGCAGACTGCTCCTGGACTCGGAAGTGGCCCTGAAGTCGACTTGGTTTGGGCCTCCACCTCGGCTCGGGCTCCCTTGCTGGTCCACCACGCCTCCAAGTCCTTCCTTGAGTATTTCCTGGTCCTCCCCTTGGTTCTTAATCATAACATAATCATAAGATAGCAATCTATTCCCAAAACCAAACAAAGAAGTGCTTAAGAACGAGCTCACCCCTAAATTCAATTGTCGCGCGCGAGCTCTTATAATTGGACCTTGAATGCTCATTGGAGGATTGTTGTGTATATCCAAAGGAGTGATGTCCTTAACAGGGGGCGTCCTAGAGTTGAGGGTGACCAGGTGATGTAGCACCTTGTCATGGTCACACAAGAAGTAGTCGTACGAGTTGTTGAAGTAGTTGATCGAGCTTCAGAAAGTACTCGATTGAGGCACCGAGCAGTCATACTTGTTGAAGAAGTAGTCGTAAGCAGGCGACAAAGAGGTTCGGGCGACGATGTTGATGCACAGAGTTGGTGCGCAGGGACTGATGGTCAATAATACCAAATCTCGGACGTGAAGACCAAGTTGGTGACCACTTGAATCTCGTAGAAGACAAAATCTCAAGTGTATCCAGCATGGTGATGTCCTCATCAGCGATGTCTGCCGGCCCGCGCAAACTGCGGGGGGCTGTTGGCATCCACGACGATGGCTTGCTGGACTTGACGGGCACGTGCCTGCACATCGCCCACCACGTCATGAGATTAGGCTCGGAGTTGCGTCGGGGGTGCATCGACGCGGGCGGCAGCTGGTGCTCTCACCACTAGCATAGGTCCTTGCCGTGCGCTTGGGCGTTAGCCAAGGACTACACATGCGGGTCGGGCAGGGTGTGCGTGTCCTCGGTTTCCACCGGGACCGACTGTAGCCCCTGCACATCCGCCATGACGCATTGCCATAGCATGGGACTACCGAGGAATGACACATCCCTGACACTGCAGCCCTCAGTAAGGAGGTCATCGTCGGAGAGGAGATCATGGAACAAGGTGGGGCCATACCCCGTTATGCCCACGAGCTTGGTTGCGAGAAAACATAGCAGCATGGTTCTCGGAAGCTGCCTGGCCTGTACGCCTGCGGTGTTCATGAGGCCGAACATGAACTGGCCAAACGGTGAGCACAGCGAGGATAGCGGGGTCCCCTCAAAAAGTTGGCAAAAGAAGTTGTGCAGCGAGAACAGGACCAGGTCCACATCACTCGCTGAGGGGTCAGCACCGAGCATGAGCTCGATGTGCCCTACCAGCGCCTCGGTGTCGAGGTCGGGCAACGGCCCGTTCGAGGGAGTGTCTCCCTTGAGTGATGTCAGAGGGATGGCCTCCTCGCGGAGGTGAATCATACCGAGATGATTGGTGACGAAGTTCAGGCTTCCGAAGCGGAAGGCTTGGAAGGTTCCCACAACCCAATGGGCGGGGCCGTGGGAAACTCCAACGAGCCAAAGCAGATCGTACTGCCTAGGCTCGTGTGATGAGTTATCTCTCTCTTCCTAGGTGGAGGACCCTCCCTTTTATAGTCCAAGGGAGGCTTCATTACAGGGGAGCTAAGTGTGTGAGGATAGAAAGAAAGGACTCCCAACACCACCGGTCGGGGTTGTCAGTTTCGTCAGTCGAGCCTTTCCATCCCGTCAGTTCGAGTCTTCGGGTGACCACAGTCCAAGTCCTGCGTCGTGGAGCAAGCATCTTGTCTTGCCTTGCGTGTCATGATCTGTCGGTCAGCGGTCGTGGGGGCGTCGATAGGTATGGTATGGCTATCACACCCCATTGCTAGCACCTTGCTCGGCTACTCCGTCGTGATGGGGGGCTTTCCGGCCATATCATGATGATGTTTTGCCCTGTCCTTTCGTGAGGACGGACAGGTAGAATAGTGGTGCCCTGCTGCCACAGCAGAGGAGACTGTAACCCCCGTGGAGGGAGTGGTTGGCCGTGTATGACAGGTTGACCCCAAGGCTCATCCTTATCCTTCGTACCTACTCCAGGGGTCCGCTGGTAAGTTGGGCCTGGCCTCTCGACCAGCCTACCAGTTGGGGAGGCCGGCACGTGTAAGGCAGAGCCCGGTCGGAGTCCCCGATCGGCGCCTTGGTACGGATCCAGCCTCCGACCGTTCCCACAGTCAATGTTATAGGCCTTGGTCATCCCGACCGAGTTATCAGTCGGGGTTGTGGGCCGAGACGGCCCAGATGGAGTCGTCACCCTATATGGACGCGCACCTATTCCAGGCGCGGCCTTGGACTGGCCAACAAGAGGTGAGTCCGCTGGGGACACCGGATCCTTGGACCAGTCACTTTGTATATGATGGTAGATATTTATGTGCTATATTTATTTTATATTTTTGGATCAATTGTTGACATACAAATGTAGATGCTATTAAGAGGTGATAACACTAGGGGTGTATTTGGTTGGGCTTTTCAACCTGCTTTGGCTTCTCAAAATGTTAAAAGCCAACAAACGGGTTGGCTTCCACCCAAAGCCACAGCCAAAAGCAGCTAGTACAAAATTCACAACACCCTCCTTCTTGCTTTCACCTGCTTTTGGATTCAAAGTTTTCATAAAAATTACCTACCTACCACTGGTTATGTGGTACTGGTTCGTTCTATTCTTCTTCTTTCCTCTCTTCCCATCCGCGACCCCACGAGCCTCCGCTGTCCGATGTCTCCACCAGCGCTCCGCCGCGGGCCCGCTACCTTGCCACCCGGGAGCCTCCACCACACCGCTACCCCATCGGCGCTCTGCTGCAGGCCTGCGACGCTGCCACGCGCGTGCCTCTGCGCCATGCGAGCTACTGTATGCGCCGCCGTGGGGGCAAGCTCCCCCGTGTGCGCAAGTTCTACCACTGCAAGCCCTACCGTGCCAGCTCGAGCTTCACCCCGGGAGCGTCGTGGGCGCAAGTGGAGCCACCGCTAGCTCAGCCGCGTGGGCGCGAGCTCCACCGCTGTGACGCCCTGAAAATTCACCAAATTAAATTACGCGCTAAGATGATTTTGTTCAAAGCTTTGTCGTCGTCGAAGCTCGTTCAACCCTAAAACCCTAATCCTTTCCCGGAGACGCCGCCGTTCAGACGCCCGACTCCAGCTGTCTGCCTGGCCCTTTTAATATCTGTGCCCTCTTTTACCACGTCGCCGTCCCATTCCACACCGCCCGGCGGTCTGTCGACCACGCGCGACCGCCTATCCGCGATCCGCGCCGACGCGATTCCCCCTCCCTCTTTTCTCCTCGCGCAGCATGCGAATGTCGCGCGCGCGTGGCCGACCAGCCGCGGGCGCCGCCGCGAATATCACCGGCGCGCGTCGCCTTTCTTTCTCCCTTTCTCTTTTTCCTTCTACCATTTCTTCTTTTCTTTTCCTCCTCTTTTCTATTTTCCTCCTATTTCCTTTTTCCTCTTCTTTTCCTTTTCCTCCCTTTCCTTTCTCCCCTTTTTCCTTTCTTTTCTTTCTTCTCCCCTTCCTCCCTTCTCTCTCTCCCCTTCCTTTCCCCCTTGCCGCGCGCCCGAGCGCCGCCCTGGCCATGCCTGCCGCGCGCGAACCCCTGCCCCGGCCTCCCTCCACGACGCGCACGCGCACCGCGTGACCGCGTGCCGCGCCGTGCCGGCCGCCGCTCGCGCCCCCGCCCTGGCCCGCGCCTCGCTGCGCCGTGCGCGCACGCGCGCGCCCTGTCCCGCGCGTGCCGCGCTGCCCGCCGCTGGCGCTCCGCCCCGCCGCGCGCGCCGTCACTGTGCCGGCACAGCTCTCCCCCACGAGCGACGCCTCGGCCCTCGCCACCACACCACGACGGCCGCGAGCGGCCAAACGCCATCAATGGCCGCCCGCGGAGCCGCCGGCCGAACCTGTGACGCCCTGAAAATTCACCAAAATAAATCACGTGCTAGAGTGCTTCGTTTAAAAGTCATTCGTCGTCAAAACCCTAACCCTAACCCTTTTCAACCGACAGCGGACTTGACCGCCGTCCCATCCCGCACCGCTCACGTGCGACCGCTTTCCGCGACTAGCGCCGGCGCGATTCTTTTTCCTCGCGCAGCGCGCGAATGCCGCGCGCGTGGCCGACCGGCCGCGGTCGCCGCCGCGACCGGCGCCGACGCGCCTCTCTCTTTTTCCCTCCCCTTTTCCCTTTTTCCTCTCTCCCATTTCTTCTCTTTTCTTTTCTTTTCTTTTTCCCCCAATCTCTCTTTTTCTCCTTTTTTCTTTCCTTTCTTTTCTTTCTTTTTCCCCTTCCTTCCTTCTTTCTTCTTCCCCCTTCCTCCCTTCTCTCCTTCCCTTCCCCTTGCTGCGCGCCCGAGTGCTGCCGTGCGCCGGCCCCGCCCCGGCCATGCCGCACGCGCACGCGCGCCGCGTGGCCGCGCGCCGCGCCGTGCCGCCCGTCGCCCGCACCTCGCCCTGGCCCGCGCCACGCCGCGCCGTGCGCGCACGCGCGCGCGCCCGGCGCCGCAACGCCGCGCCGCCCGCCGCTGCCGCGCTCCGCCCAAGCCGCCGCGCACGCGCCCACGCGTCCCTGCTCCCCGCCTTCCCCGCGCACGTGTGTTCTGGCCCGCGCATGCCCGCGCCCACGCGCTCGCGCACACGCCCCCGAAGCTGCACGGCACGCCGCGCCGCCCGCTGCTGGCGCTCTGCCCCGCCGCGCGCGCCGTCACCTCCCGGCCACTGTGATCACACAGCTCCCCCCACCCCCACGTGCCTGACGACGCCTCGACGACCCCGCCGCCTGCACGCCGCTTCGCGACGGCCACAAGCGGCCGCGCGCCATTAAGGCCATCCGCGGAGCCGCCAGCCAACCCCCCCTGCCTCACCGCCTTGCCGGCCTATAAGTGCCCCCTCCACCCCGCTCCACTCCTTCCCACGGCCTCCACTGCCACCGCCCGCCGCCTCCCTCGCTTCCAGCGCCGCCGCCGCCCGCAGCCCACCGTCGCCGCGCCTCCTCGCTCCACCTCAGCTCGAGGTGAGGCCGGGGATGGGATCCCCATGCCCCCCTCTCCCTTTTCCCCCACCCCCGAGCCGCCACCGAGCCCTAGGCCGGCCGGACTTGGCTGCCCCGGCGCCCCCCTTCCCCCTCCTCTGTTCTGTGAGGGGGAGAGGAGGAAGAAAGGGCTTTTTGCCCATAGCCCCCTCCCCTTTCCTGTTTTACCCAAATGAACTTCCCCCTCTCTTAATTGCTCCCTTTTGCTAAAGAGACCCCGTTCTTTCTAGTATTTCAAACCAAGCCCCTCCATTACGTAAACCTAATTATACTCGACACCCTTTAGCCTGCCCTGATTAATTCTAGGATTCGCAAATAAACCCTTACCCTCTTTAGATAATTATGAATAAGCCCCTGGACCCCGTTTAACCCCTGAAACCATCTTTAACTCGTCATTTCATGTGCGAAACGATCTCCGATCGACCCGAAACTTTACCACGCCCTTCCTAGTATAGTTCTAGCCGTGCCATTAAGAAACCATCCAAAAATATTACCCCTAACTCCGTAACTAAATTATTTCCGATTCAAGCTCAACGATGAAAGCTTTTGGTTCTTTCGTTTGACTGTGTGTCTGTTTGTTTGCGTCGTAGGACACGGAGTGAACGAGGAAGGTCCCGAGTGTGATCAAGCGCACGAGGACCAGTTCTGCGACCCCGAACCCGAGGGACAGTGCTTCGATCAGGACCTTCCGCAGGGATTTGATGATGGCAAGTTCAACTCCACCCTTTGATGCATGTTTCTGTCCTAGTTTTTATAAACACAACCCAGAAGCCTATTTTATAAAATTGCATGGTTTTGTGTGCTGAAAACATGGTAGGATAGCCACCCTTACTTGTGATAACCATACCTTGACCACCTGGTTTTGCAAAGAAAGTGTGGGTGCGTGTGGGAAGGGATAAAATGTGGTCTTGAAAAGTGAGTTAGACGGGATGGATGGCATTTCTGTGTGAATTGCCGTTGGTGTGCTCGTACCTGTGTGGTTGAGCATGGAAGGGAGATATCCATCTTGTCACCCCTAAGGACCGAGTTGATGTGTCGTCTCACCTAGCTTCCTATCGTGCAAACCACTTGACCGTTGTATGGGCAACGGCTTGGCCTAACCCCACTAGTTAGTCTGATAGCCATCAGGAGAGCTGGGAGCAACGGGTGATCAAGGAGACGGGATAAGCTCTGTGTGACTTATGCCCTGGTTAAACCTCGGTGATAGGTCGAATGACCCCTTGATAGATCCCGTGGTGGCTAGTCAGGTCTAGCTAAGGTGGGTAAGGGCTTTGATGGGATCTGCACCGGCACTAAGGTGTTCGTGCTGTGGTACCCCACCTGTGGGTAAAGTTGCACACCTCTGCAGAGTTAGAAATCTATTCGAATAGCCGTGCCCACGGTACTGGGCAAGTTACGGTGTGGTCACATAACTAGTGTTTCTCCCTGGAAATGGATGGGCTTCTGTGAGTTGTTTGGAAAGTGTCTGGCAGTTGTGTCGTGTGCTACGGCGGACGGGAAGTCCGGTAGCAGTTTAAGACTTGGATCCTGTGTGGATCAACATCGTGTGTTCTTTGGTGCTAGAAAACTCGTTTTGGAAATTGTTTTTAAACGAACCCTTGCATACAATTGAGTTTTCCGCAAATGAACCATCACCTTAGGATTGTCCTGTGCATTTGATTACTGTTATACCCCCCCCCCCTCCGTGGGTGTGATTGGACTTGCTGAGTACGTTTGTACTCACCCCATTCTTACTTTTACAGTGGAAGACCCAGACTACGTCCCCGAAGACAACGAGTAGGGTTTCGTCCTGCACCCAGTCCTGCCTGTGGTTAAGGCCACCGTGGAGTTCCGCATGGCGCAAGACTCTGATGACCCTCTTTTCGTAGTTAGTGTAGTAGTGTGGGTTCTAGTTGTAATCCTCGCAACAGTGGCGCTTCACTGCCCATTACCGCGTAGAGTTGTACGGTGATGTACCATCTGATGTAATAAAAGTGTTATCAGCCTCCTGGGACTGATAAATCGACACTTTTAAGTCTTCCCTGATGGGGGGACGCTTCAGGTGGTATCAGAGCCGTAGGCTGGCCGTAGGACGTGACCCTAGGAGCGAGACCCCTTTTCAGGCCCTAGAACTTGTCCCGATTTAGAAATTTTCTGCACAAACACTCACCACTGGTCTTTGCCTTGTTCCAGATGGCTGGCAATGGATGGGTTAACGGAATCTGCCACGCAGAGCCCGGCCTCCCCAAGTTACTATTGCTCAGCCTGGAACGCGTTGGGATTATGGAACCACCGGAGTATGCCTACCGTGAGTACATCGCCGGAGGCACCCTTCGGTGCGACATGATGGTTTTTGTGGAGAGAAGCACCCGCTACCCTGATGTGGACCCTTGGTTCATCTCCACCGCTGGCTTCCGCTTCCCCGACACCTATCGAAAGGCCGCCCGTAAAGCCCTGCGACGGCTGCGTGTGCTCTACAGGCGCCACCTTCAGCGGACCCCTATAAGATTTTTCCCACCCGCTGAGGGAAGAGGACGCACTTGGATTGCCCGGATGAGAGGACTTGGACGAGAAGAAGAAGACCTAGAAGATACGGTCTCTCACCTGTCCATCTACCTCACTGGCTTGGATGCACTCTACCGCAAACAGGCGGCGCAACTGAAGCAGCTAATCCATGGGATTGAAAAGATAACCCAGGAGCTGGAGGAACAACGAACAAGAGCCGCAAGCGCCGAGTATTCCTTAGCCGCCCTCCAAGCCCAGATGCAAGAATACGAGAACCACAACGGAATAGGTGGATGGATAGAGGAAGAAGAAGAAGAAGAACCCATGGAAACCCATTGGGATAAGGGTACTCAGACCGAAAATGAGATGGATCGGTTCCTTCCAATAAAGAAGCGCTCTATCAGGACCGAGGAAGAATCCCCGTAATAGGATTAGCACTCCAAGCTAGAACCCGACCCTAATAACCCCGTGCCCCTGGAAACTGTACCCCCCCGTGTTGCAATAATAAATGTTATCTACTCCCTCGTTGTACCTGTACAAAATTTGTTTACCCTGTTCATGTTTCAGATGGCTGAGGAAGGATGGACCCAGGGTGATTGCCAAGCAGCACCTGGCTTTCCCGGCCTCTTAATCAACACCCTGGAGGACCTTGGCGTTACAGAACGCCCAAGGTACTACAGCCGAGAGTATGAGCACCATGGTACCCTCCGCTGCAGGGTGATCCTGGTCATCGCCAGGAGCAACCGCTACCCCCGACATCCAGCCTTGGCGAGCGACCGCCACAGGGTTTAGACACCAAGACACCTACCCCTTGGCCATCAGAAAAGCACTCCGTTATTTGTGCCGGATTTTTGAAGAACACCTCGCCCCCACGCCAGCAAAGTTCTTCCCGCCGGCCATCAGAACCCCAGTCTGGGAAGCACGAATGAGAAACCTGGAACGACATCGCCACGAAGAAGGCCCCCTGTACCAAGTGGCTACTTACCTAGCCGCCCTGGACCAACTCTTTGATGAGCAAGCCAACCTTCTGAGGGAGCAGACCCATCGAGCCGAGCAAGCGGAGCTCGCAGTGAGGTTACAGCAGATCCGAGCCGCCCACGCCGAGGCAAGAGCCGCAGCCGCGGTCAGTAGCGAAGCAGTCGCCCAAGAGAGCCTCAGGCAAGCCCGAGACCGGCGTATGCAAGATTGGACCCGAAGTGGAACACCAGTCCCGGCAATTGGAGAGGACCATGTTTTACTCGGGACACCCATCATAGGATGGGGGACACTCTTCGGAAACACACAAGCCCCACCCGAGAACCCTGAAAGTTCCGCTGCCGCCGCCGAAGGAGATGCTCCAGCGCAACCCTTGCCAGATTGAAATCCAGGAGACGGCGAGCAAGGATCACTCACGCTCCCCGCCCCAGAAGAAGGCCTGCCCCGTGAATAAAATAACCGATGCCACCCTAGTGATATGTCCCCAACCGTTTTTGTTTCGTGCCTGATCCCGGACAAGTAGTACGAGACCTAGCCTTACCCCAAGCTGTACCCCCCTTGCAGTAATGAAGTTGTTTGTGCTTGTTGTTTGCGATGTTGTGTGCTGGTTTGTTGTGTGCTGCTTGTTATATAGATACTGGCAGAAGGTAGGTTCTGCCTTATATACGAATTAAACAACTTAAACATCACATAATAGTAACCCCACTCTACCCAATCAACAGATGGCTCCCCGAAGCATCGCAAGGGCCTCCCGTAGCCGGAACCCTGCAGGCGCTGGTGCCGAAGCGCAGCCTGTAGGGCAAAATCTTCCACAAGGAGAACAAGAAGTAAGCCAGAACCGAGGAGAAAACCAAGGAGGAGAGCAACTACCACCACCCCCACCCCTCGGAGACTTGGCGCAGATAATCCACAACCAGACCCTCATACTGGAGACGCTGGCCAATGCCCTCATCAACCGGCAGCCACAAGGGCAGAATATGAACGACAAGCTGACAGCCTTTCTAAGGACCAAGCCGCCCACCTTTGCCGGATCCTGCAACCCGTTAGATGCAGACGACTGGTTGCGAGTGATTCAGAGGAAACTCGAACCATTCGAGTGCCAGGACCGAGACAAAGTCCTTCTAGCAACCCACCAGCTCACCGGAACAGCATTATCCTGGTGGGAAAACTATTGTGCCGCAGCCGAGGAGGCCTCTACCATCACCTGGGGAGAATTTGTAAGGGAGTTCCGCCGCTACCACATCCCTTCGGCCACCATGAAGCGCAAGGCGGATGAATTCCGTGCACTACAACAAGGAAGCATGACGGTGGAGGAGTACACCCACCGGTTCATAGAATTGGCCCGATATGCGCCGGAGGAAGTGAACGACGACGATAAGAAGCAAGACATGTTCAAGAAGAGATTAAGCCCAGAACTCCGAACCTTGCTTACCCCTCAGATCTATCCGGACTTCAACACCCTGATGAACAAGGCTATCCTCACGGAAAGGGCCAAAGCCGAGGAGAGGAAGGATAATAAACGCAAATTCCTGGAAAGTAAGGCCCGCCAACAGGACCGCTTCCAAAGGCCGCGAAACTCCAGCTACACCACACCAAGATCTCAGGCCCCAATGCAGTATAGGACTCAGTCCCAAGTGACAGGATCACGGGCCCCTGAAGCACAGCCTAAAAGTCAGAATACCATGAGGGCCCCGCAGAACAATGCAAGCCTGGCCGCCTCCGACAACAACAACGTTAGGGCCTGTTTTAACTGCCGAGAGACAGGGCACTTCATCGCCAATTGCCCTTATGCCAAGAATAAGCCGGCAACATCGGCCTTCTCCAACACGGTGAATGGACCCAGACCAGCCCTAACCGGTGCCAACCGAGTGCCCATCCGCAACAACGACAACAACCAGTAGATGAAGCAGCAATCATTTGGACGAGCCCGTGTCAATCACATCGACGCGCAGGAGGCTCAAGAGGCTCAAGGCGTAGTGCTCGGTGAGTACCTAGTCAACTCAGCTCTGGCAACAGTACTATTCGATTCTGGAGCGTCGCACTCGTTCATATCCTCGGGTTTTGTGGAAAAACACAGAATACCTACAGCGCTACTAAAAACACCCCTATTAACCCGGACACCTGGAGGCGACATTAATTGTCAGTTAGGTTGTCCACGGGTAAGGATTAATTTAAGTGGGGTAGACTTTCTAGCAGATTTGGTAGTACTTAAGTCTGGGGGAATAGACGTGATCCTTGGAATGGACTGGTTAAGCCGACACAATGGTCTCATAGGCTGTACCGACAAAGTGGTACACCTAACAAACCCCAAAGGAGTACAAGTGATCTGCCATACCCGGGATAGTAAGTTTGACCCAATGGTGTTTAGCCTGGAAGCCAAGCCCTTAGAAGGAGTCCCGGTAGTAAACGAATACCCGGATATATTCCCCGAAGAGCTTCCCGGTATGCCACCGGACAGGGATATAGAGTTTGTCATAGACCTTATCCCCGGAACATCCCCTATAGCCAAGAGACCCTATAGGATGGCGGCCTCTGAGTTAACAGAATTAAAGAAGCAACTAGAAGAACTGCAACGGATTGGCTTCATTAGACCAAGCTCGTCGCCATGGGGAGCCCCAGTTCTGTTTGTCAAGAAGAAAGATGATAGTATGAGGTTGTGTGTAGATTACCGGGCACTGAATGAAGTTACCATTAAGAATAAGTACCCCCTCCCCAGGATTGATGACCTGTTCGATCAGCTTAAGGGAGCCAAGTACTTTTCCAAGATTGATTTAAGGTCAGGGTACTTCCAGCTCAAGATTAGAGAAAGTGACATCCTTAAGACAGCTTTTGTCACCCGCTACGGGCAGTTTGAGTTCACCGTAATATCCTTCGGACTAACCAATGCCCCTGCCTATTTTATGAACCTCATGAACAAGGTATTCATGGACGAACTGGATAAGTTTGTCATAGTCTTTATCGACGACATACTTATTTACTCCAAGAGTGTTCAGGAACATGAGCAACACCTGCGGGTAGTGTTGGAAAAACTAAGGATACATAAACTATATGCAAAATTTAGCAAGTGTGAATTCTGGCTAGAGAGAGTAGCTTTTCTTGGTCACATTCTGACCACGGAAGGTGTAGCAGTGGACCCAGAGAAGGTCGAGGCCGTATCCAACTGGCAGCGACCGACTAATGTTAGTGAGATCAGAAGTTTTCTTGGATTAGCCGGGTACTATCGGAGGTTTATTGAGGGATTCTCTAAGATAGCCCGACCCATGATGGAACTTCTTAAGAAGGAGAAGAAGTTCGCCTGGACGGAAAATTGTGAAAGAAGTTTTCGAGAATTGAAGCAAAGGTTGACAACCGCCCCAGTGCTGACCCTACCGGACATTCATCGGGACTTTGTCATTTATTGTGACGCATCCCGACAAGAATTAGGGTGTGTACTGATGCAAGACGGGAAAGTCGTTGCATATGCTTCCCGCCAACTCAGGACTCACGAGCAGAATTATCCGACCCATGATTTGGAATTAGCAGCCGTAGTGCATGCCCTTAAGATTTGGAGACACTACCTAATTGGAAATAAGTGTGAGGTTTACACCGACCACAAGAGTTTGAAGTATATATTCACCCAACCGGATTTAAACCTAAGGCAAAGGAGATGGTTGGAGTTGGTCAAGGACTACGATTTGGAAATTCAGTATCACCCCGGGAAAGCAAACGTAGTAGCCGACGCCTTAAGCCGAAAATCCTATGGACCCAAGGATGACCACCTACGAGAGGAAATGGCACGATTAAATGTGCACGTTGTGCCTCGAGGTTCCAATCAGGTGCTGAACGTCCGATCAACACTAGAGGATAGGATCAGAGAGGCTCAAGGATCGGATCAAGAGTTAGTAAAGATTTGCAAACAAACTGGAGAAAACAAAGCACCAGGTTTCAGAGTGGACGATAAGGGAACGTTATGGTACGAGGATAGGATTTGTGTTCCCCAGAATGGGGATTTCCGGCAATTAATCATGGACGAAGCCCATAACTCGGCCTACTCCATCCACCCAGGGTCCACCAAAATGTATATGGACATAAGGCAAAAATATTGGCGGAATGGAATGAAGGCAGATATTGCAAGATTTGTGGCTCATTGTGATACCTGCCAAAGGATCAAGGCTGAACATCAAAAGCCGGCAGGATTATTGCAACCCTTGCCTATCCCGGTCTGGAAATGGGACGAGATAGGGATGGACTTTGTAGTGGGTCTACCCAGAACGCAGAAGGGACACGATTCCATATGGGTAATAGTGGACCGACTCACTAAATCGGCTCATTTCATACCCGTACGAACCACTTACGGCGGAGAGAAGCTGGCAAAGCTTTATGTGGAAAATATAGTAAAGTTACATGGAGTGCCTAGCAGAATTGTCTCAGATAGAGGAACCCAATTCACCTCTAGATTCTGGAAGAGCTTGCATCAAGCCATGGGCACCAAGTTAGATTTCAGCTCCGCATATCACTCGCAGACGGATGGTCAGACTGAAAGGGTGAATCAGATTATGGAAGATATGCTGAGAGCATGCGTCCTGACCTATGGACAGGACTGGGAGCAGAGTCTGCCTTATGCAGAATTTTCGTACAACAATAGCTACCAAGCCAGCTTGGGCATGTCGCCATTCGAAGCCCTCTATGGAAGAAAGTGCAAAACTCCCCTGATGTGGTCAGAAGTTGGGGAACGTGCACTAGTAGGACCCGCGCTCATAAAAGAAGCGGAAGAAAAAGTAGCGGAAATCCGCGAGAAATTGAAAGCAGCCCAGTCGCGACAAAAGAGCTACGCAGACAAGAAGAGGCGGGAAATAAGTTTCAACCCAGGAGATTTTGTTTATCTCAAGGTCTCACCAATTCGCGGAACCCGAAGGTTCCAGGTACAAGGAAAATTGGCCCTCGATACATCGGACCATATCGGGTTCTAAAGAGAGTCGGAGCCGTGGCATACCAACTGGAGTTACCAGAAGAAATGACAGACATACACCCAGTGTTTCATGTTTCACAATTAAGGAGGTGTTTGAGAGTACCTGAGGGAGAACATGTGCCAGTGGAAACAATAGACCTGCAGCCGGATCTGCGATACCAGGAAGTACTGGTCAAAATTCTAGACACTGTCACTAGAAGGACAAGAAACTCCGAAGTACGAATATGCAGGGTTCAATGGAGCAGACATGGAGTAGAAGAAGCGACATGGGAACGCGAAGAGGCCCTAAAGAAGGAATTTCCCCATCTATTTAGGAGCCAGCCGAATCTCGAGGACGAGATTCATTTAAGTGGGGTAGGTTTGTGACGCCCTGAAAATTCACCAAATAAATCACGCGCTAGAGTGCTTCGTTTAAAAGTCATTCGTCGTCAAAACCCTAACCCTAACCCTTTTCGACCGACAGCGGACTTGACCACCGTCCCATCCCGCACCGCTCACGCGCGACCGCTTTCCGCGACTAGCGCCGGCGCGATTCTTTTTCCTCGCGCAGCGCGCGAATGCCGCGCGCGTGGCCGACCGGCCGCGGTCGCCGCCGCGACCGGCGCCGACGCGCCTCTCTCTTTTTCCCTCCCCTTTTTCCCTTTTTCCTCTCTCCCATTTCTTCTCTTTTCTTTTCTTTTCTTTTTCCCCCAATCTCTCTTTTTCTCCTTTTTTTTCCTTTCTTTTCTTTCTTTTTCCCCTTCCTTCCTTCTTTCTTCTTCCCCCTTCCTCCCTTCTCTCCTTCCCTTCCCCTTGCTGCGCGCCCGAATGCTACCGTGCGCCGGCCCCGCCCCGGCCGTGCCGCACGCGCACACGCGCCGCGTGGCCACGCGCCGCGCCGTGCCGCCCGTCGCCCGCACCTCGCCCTGACCCGCGCCACGCCGCTGCCGCGCTCCGCCCGAGCCGCCGCGCACGCGCCCACGCGTCCCTGCTCCCCGCCTTCCCCGCGCACGTGTGCTCTGGCCCGCGCACGCCCGCGCCCACGCGCTCGCGCACACGCCACCGAAGCTGCACGGCACGCCACGCCGCCCGCTGCTGGCGCTCTGCCCGTCGCGCGCGCCGTCACCTCCCGGCCACTGTGATCACACAGCTCCCCCCCCCCCCCACGTGCCTGACGACGCCTCGACGACCCCGCCGCCTGCACGCCGCTTCGCGACGGCCACAAGCGGCCGCGCGCCATTAAGGCCGTCCACGGAGCCGCCAGCCAACCCCCCCCTGCCTCACCGCCTTGCCGGCCTATAAGTGCCCCCTCCACCCCGCTCCACCCCTTCCCACGGCCTCCACTGCCACCGCCCGCTGCCTCCCTCGCTTCCAGCACCGCCGCCGCCCGCAGCCCACCGTCGCCGCGCCTCCTCGCTCCACCTCAGCTCGAGGTGAGGCCGGGGATGGGATCCCCATGCCCCCCCTCTCCCTTTTCCCCCACCCCCGAGCCGCCACCGAGCCCTAGGCCGGCCGGACTTGGCCGCCCCGGCGCCCCCCTTCCCCCTCCTCTATTCTGTGCGGGGGAGAGGAGGAAGAAAGGGCTTTTTGCCCATAGCCCCCTCCCCTTTCCTGTTTTACCCAAATGAACTTTCCCCCTCTCTTAATTGCTCCCTTTTGCTAAAGAGACCCCGTTCTTTCTAGTATTTCAAACCAAGCCCCTCCATTACGTAAACCTAATTATACTCGACACCCTTTAGCCTGCCCTGATTAATTCTAGGATTCGCAAATAAACCCTTACCCTCTTTAGATAATTATGAATAAGCCCCTGGACCCCGTTTAACCCCTGAAACCATCTTTAACTCGTCATTTCATGTGCGAAACGATCTCCGATCGACCCGAAACTTTACCACGCCCTTCCTAGTATAGTTCTAGCCGTGCCATTAAGAAACCATCCAAAAATATTACCCCTAACTCCATAACTAAATTATTTCCGATTCAAGCTCAACGATGAAAGCTTTTGGTTCTTTCGTTTGACTGTGTGTCTGTTTGTTTGCGTCGTAGGACACGGAGTGAACGAGGAAGGTCCCGAGTGTGATCAAGCGCACGAGGACCAGTTCTGCGACCCCGAACCCGAGGGACAGTGCTTCGATCAGGACCTTCCGCAGGGATTTGATGATGGCAAGTTCAACTCCACCCTTTGATGCATGTTTCTGTCCTAGTTTTTATAAACACAACCCAGAAGCCTGTTTTATAAAATTGCATGGTTTTGTGTGCTGAAAATATGGTAGGATAGCCACCCTTACTTGTGATAACCATACCTTGACCACCTGGTTTTGCAAAGAAAGTGTGGGTGCGTGTGGGAAGGGATAAAATGTGGTCTTGAAAAGTGAGTTAGACGGGATGGATGGCATTTCTGTATGAATTACCGTTGGTGTGCTCGTACCTGTGTGGTTGAGCGTGGAAGGGAGATATCCATCTTGTCACCCCTAAGGACCGAGTTGATGTGTCGTCTCACCTAGCTTCCTGTCGTGCAAACCACTTGACCGTTGTATGGGCAACGGCTTGGCCTAACCCCACTAGTTAGTCTGATAGCCATCAGGAGAGCTGGGAGCAACGGGTGATCAAGGAGACGGGATAAGCTCTGTGTGACTTATGCCCCGGTTAAACCTCGGTGATAGGTCGAATGACCCCTTGATAGATCCCGTGGTGGCTAGTCAGGTCTAGCTAAGGTGGGTAAGGGCTTTGATGGGATCTGCACCGGCACTAAGGTGTTCGTGCTGTGGTACCCCACCTGTGGGTAAAGTTGCACACCTCTGCAGAGTTGGAAATCTATTCGAATAGCCGTGCCCACGGTACTGGGCAAGTTACGGTGTGGTCACATAACTAGTGTTTCTCCCTGGAAATGGATGGGCTGGTGTGAGTTGTTTGGAAAGTGTCTGGCAGTTGTGCCGTGTGCTACGGCGAACGGGGAGTCCGGTAGCAGTTTAAGACTTGGATCCTGTGTGGATCAACATCGTGTGTTCTTTGGTGCTAGAAAACTCGTTTTGGAAATTGTTTTTAAACGAACCCTTGCA
The DNA here is from genome assembly GCF_002211085.1 of Panicum hallii. Lineage (NCBI taxonomy): Eukaryota > Viridiplantae > Streptophyta > Magnoliopsida > Poales > Poaceae > Panicum > Panicum hallii. The sequence continues at coordinate 11,052,079 of NC_038049.1, forward strand.
TACAATTGAGTTTTCCGCAAATGAACCATCACCTTAGGATTGTCCTGTGCATTTGATTACTGTTATACCCCCCCCTCCGTGGGTGTGATTGGACTTGCTGAGTACATTTGTACTCACCCTATTCTTACTTTTACAGTGGAAGACCCAGACTACGTCCCCGAAGACAACGAGTAGGGTTTCGTCCTGCACCCAGTCCTGCCTGTGGTTAAGGCCACCGTGGAGTTCCGCATGGCGCAAGACTCTGATGACCCTCTTTTCGTAGTTAGTGTAGTAGTGTGGGTTCTAGTTGTAATCCTCGCGATAGTGGCGCTTCACTGCCCATTACCGCGTAGAGTTGTACGGTGATGTACCATCTGATGTAATAAAAGTGTTATCAGCCTCCTGGGACTGATAAATCGACACTTTTAAGTCTTCCCTGATGGGGGGACGCTTCAGAACCCCCCCTCCACCGCCTTCCCCGGTCTATAAATAGGGTCCCCGCGCAGCCCCGACCACCACCGCCGCCCTCGCCACCGCGCGCCCCCTCCCCTTGCTCGCAGCGCCGCCGCCGCCCGCTGCCCGCCGTGGGCACGCCCCCTCGCTCCACCTCGGCCCAAGGTGAGACCGGGGATGGAATCCCCTTGCTTCCCTCTCCCTCACCCCCCTGCCCCGGGCCGCTCTTGGGCCCTGGCCGGCCGGTGTGGCCGCCGCCGCCGCCCCTTTTCCCCCTCCTCTGTTTCGGTCACGGGGGGGGGGGGGAGGAGGAAGAAGGGGCATTTTTCCCAAGGACCCCCCTCCTCTCTATTTCCTATAAACACCCCCCCTATTTACTCCCTTTTGTAAAAGAAGCCCTGCTCTTTCCGTTAATTCAAACCAAACCCCTCCATTACATAAACCTAGATATACTTGACATCCTGAGTATTTCTAGGGTTCGCAAATAGGTCCTTACTTCCTCCGGATAATTACGAATAAGCCCCTGGGCCCCTGTTTAACCCCTGAACCCCCCTTTACCTCGTCATTTTATGCGCCAAACGATCTCCGATCGACTCGAAACTTTACCACGCCCTTTCTAGTATAGTTTAACCATGCCATTAAGAAACCACCCAAAAATATTATCTCTATCTCCGCAACTAAATTATTTCCGATTCAAACTCAACAATAAAAGCTTTTAGTTCTTTCGCTTGATTATGTGCGTGCTTGTTTGCGTCATAGGACACGGAGTGAACGAGGAAGGTCCCGAGTGTGATCAAGCGAACGAGAACCAGTTCTGCGACCCCGAACCCGAGGGACAGTGCTTCGATCAGGACCTCCCGCAAGGATTTGATGATGGCAAGTTCAATCCTGCCCTTTGATGCATGTTTCTGTCCTAATTTTTATAAACACAACCCAGTGGCCTGTTTTATAAAATTGCATGGTTTTGCTTGCTGAAAACATGGTAGGATAGCCATCCTTGTTTGTGATAACCATACCTTGACCACCTAGTTTTATAAAGAAAATGTGTGTGTGTGGGACGGGATAAAATGTGGTTTTGAAAGATGAGTCAGACGGGATGGATGGCATTTCTGTGTGAATTGCCGTTGGTGTGCTCGTACCTGTGTGGTTGAGCGAGGAAGGGAGATATCCATCTTGTCACCCCTAAGGACCGAGTTGATGTGTCATCTCACCTAGCTTCCTGTCGTGCAAACCACTTGACCGTTGTATGGGCAACGGCTTAGCATAAATCCCACTAGTTAGTCTGATAGCCATCAGGAGAGCTGAGAGCAACGGATGATCAAGGAGAAGGGATAAGCTCTATGTGACTTATGCCCCGGTTAAACCTCGGAGATAGGTCGAATGACCCTTTGATGGATCCCGTGGTGGCTAGTCAGGTCTAGCTAAGGTGGGTAACGGCTTTGTTGGGATCTGCACCGACACTAAGGTGATCGTGCTGTGGTACCCCACCTGTGGGTAAAGTTGCACACCTCTGCAGAGTTAAAATCTATTCGAATAGCCGTGCCCACGGTATTGGGCAAGTTATGGTGTGGTCACATAACTAGTGTTTCTCTCTGGGAATGGCTGGACTGATGTGGGTTATTTGGAAAGTGTCCGGCAGTTGCGCCGTGTGCTACGGCGGACGGGGAGTCCGGTAGCAGCTTAGAAATTGGATTCTGTGTGAGTCAACATCATGTGCTCCTTGGTACTAGAAAACTTGTTTTGAAAATGTTTTTAAACGAACCTTTGCATACAACCGAGTTTTCCGCAAATGAACCATAACCTTATCCTTGGATTGTCCTGTGCATTGATTTCTGTTATACCCCCCCTCCGTGGGTGTGATTGGACTTGCTGAGTACGTTTGTACTCACCCCATTCTACCTTTTTACAGCAGAAGATCCAGACTACCTCCCCGAAGACGTCGAGTAGGGTTTCGTCCTGCACCCAGTCTTGCCTGTGGTTAGGGCCACTGTTGGAGTTCCGCATGGCGCAAGACTCTGATGACCCTCTTTTCGTAGGTAGTGTAGTAGTGTGGGTTTTAGTTGTAATCCTCGCGATAGTGGCGCTTCACTGCCCATTACCGCGTAGAGTTGTACGGTGATGTACCATCTGATGTAATAAAAGTGTTATCAGCCTCTTGGGACTGATAAAGCATTACTTTTAAGTCTTCCCTGATGGGGGGACGCTTCAACCGCGGTGGCAGGCACCGTGGGGGCAAGCTCGGCCTCGTGCGTGGGCGCCGCCGCAGGCGCATCGGCGCGATCTCTGTCGGCGTGAGCCACTGTCGGCCCGCGAGCTCAACCCCTGCCCAGGCTAGCTCCGCCGCAGGGGCGGGGAGGAAGAAGGAGATGCTGACAAGTAGGGTGACCGTCAGCGAGAGAAAAGAGTTGAGTGAGAGGAGTGTGGATGACATTTAGGGTCTATTTGTAAGTGAGAGAGTTAATAGTAGTTTTTCTCGAAAACCACAGCTATTCCATCAAACGAATTTGCAGATTTTCTATAGCTTACAGTCCACCGAAGCTTTTTCACAAGCACAGCTCAAATACACTCCAAATGTATAATACGCACGAATCTCCTCTACGGTAGCGTAGAGGGACTACTTCCGTGTTCTCGAGCCTACCCACCAGCACCAACACACGACCCCACGGCTCAGGGCCCACCTGTCGGTACGCGAACTAGACAGCTAGAACGCGTCCGTCCCCTCGACCCCTCCCCACCCCCTCTCCCATTGCGTGTTTCCTGACGCCACCGTCTGTATTTATCTACCGCCGTTCCCCATCGGGAGTCCTCCATTCCGTCGATCCCGTCAAGCTCCTGATCCCGCGTCCCCTCCGCGCCTCGCTCTCCGGAGAGATCAGTACACTTCTTCGCTCGCTCGATGGCCCAGGTAACGCGGTGCTATCCATCCCCTCTGAGATTTCCGTGTCGAATTTAAGGTGCCGCCCTTTGATTAAGATTGGTGATTGATGTTTTGGAGTATCGAATGAACCGTTTCCCCCCAACAATTTTCGACAATTTCTTTACGGGTAGCAAATATCCTTCACTACAGGATCATAGCTCCTGAGATGCCATGGCGCCTTAGATGAATGCGTCCTCTTGGCTTGCGATTTAGGGCCTAATCTGTAGGTGCGAAATCGACTAGTTTAACCTACATAGATCTAAGGTTGAAATTGTTTTTATACCCAAGCTAGCATGTTTTCCATTGATGCTGTGAAAAATGGCCCTTTGTCCAGGCAATTTCGGGGCTATGTTATGCCAGATGCGACGACTTTATGGCATGGGAGTCCAGTACTTAACTATCAGGATGAGTGTTATATTTTTAATTGTTTACACTCGTTAAAAAAATGAAAACTGAAAAGTACTTGTAAAGCAGTGAGTTTATCTATTGAACATAACTAAGTAGCTATAATGGGCTTTGATGGTAAAGCTGAGCTGCTGAAGCCTGAGAGGAATACCTGTCTTCACTCTTCCACTCCAGGAAAAAGCTTGAAACTACTGTGTCTGCAGGAATCATTTTGTGTCTTGCTTTGCAAGATGTTTAAGTTGCAACCTTTTCATGATGGAAAAATTTAAATGCTCTGTATGGTGAGTTTGTTAGGATTATGCAATCATGGCATAACATACAAGCTATACAGTTATGCAATATGAGTTGTACCGGTAGTACATCTGTTGGTCATCATACAAAAGGGTTGGGGAAAAAACATTTGTCACCATACTGATTAGGAGGCAACAACTCATAGAAGTGTTAGCATTGGGAATTGCTATAGCTATGATGCCTGTGAAATCTGAAGAAGCACGTCCATTTTTGCCCTTATATTCAGCAGAAAATATTAATTCTCCAAATTTTGTTCTGGGTGCAGACTGTTGTACTCAGGGTTGGCATGTCCTGTGAAGGCTGTGTTGGAGCTGTTAAGCGAGTTCTGGGCAAAATGGAAGGTTGATTTGTTTCTCTTAATTTCTTCCTCTGATTGTTACCTATTTCAATTTGCAAGTGGAAGTCTGGAATTGAATACAACATTTTATTTCGATTGTTCTAAACTTCTAACTAAATCTCAACTTTCTCAATCAACCTTGGTCAAGCTGTGCACCTGGTGCTGAGTAAGGCTCTGGTAAAATGACCTATGGAATCTGAAGAACAAACTTGGCATGCTTTTCCAAATCTTCTTCACCAAGTAGATGGGTCAATTCAGTGAATTTGTCATTAAATACTTGAATGTGGTTAGAGAAAGTAGCATGCTGTTCTGGTTTCCTTGAACTTCTTGTTTCAAAGGATAGAAACAGCTAGTTTCTAGTTTCAGCAATTCAATTCTTTCTCTGTGTCAAAAAAAATTAATACAATTTTATCTCAAGTGCTGCTCTAAAGTCTTTAAGTTTTAACCTGCTAGCTTGTCCTACTCTGAATTTATCTCTGTTTATGTGAATACTTGTAATGGAATTACATTGCTATTTGCTATAAATGTTTTTGGTTAAACTTTTAAGCCAGTTGGTTTGATACTATTCTTAAATGATGGACTTATGCGGAAGAAAATTGAACTTTCGCAGTTTGACTATTAACATATTGCCTGATTAAATATGTTTTTATCTACTTACAGAGTATTTTGCAGACTCTGAATCTAAACCTATGTGTTGAACATGTGGTTGCTTCAGGTGTTGAGTCTTACGATGTAGACATCAAGGAGCAGAAGGTCACGGTGAAGGGTAACGTAACACCTGATGCAGTTCTGCAGACTGTTTCGAAGACGGGCAAAAAGACTTCGTTCTGGGATGCTGAGCCTGCAACCAACCAATCCACCGCACCTGCTGATGCTACTGCTTGACAAGTTGGATGTAACAAATTCCAGTGTAATTGTCTGGTAAAACTACAAATGTGTGGGGTCTGATGGTATTTAGCTTCACCATATTACAAATAATGCCAGACTGCTATTAAAATTTGTACATCCTGTATGCCCGCTATTCCTAGCCTGTAATGGTTTAACCAGTTTGGGATGATAATGGAGAGTTGCTTGTATGATATTTGACATGTTTTATAAGGCTTTGAGCGTTGTGCTACCGCCTCATGTTTCTTCAACTAGGATGCCTGCACACGCACAATGTCCCAACGGAGTGATGCATTTGTTTTGGTAGGAACAAAAAAGACTGGGGCATACTATATGACTTATCCAACCTGTACAAGTGCGTTTAAACAAGACAATGCGTGGGGAACTCGCTACGGGCATAAAAACTGAACCCGAAGACCGAACCAGAGAAAACCCGAAACCGAAACCGAAAATCCTGAATCCCGAAGCCCGAACAACATTTTCGGGTACCAGATGTGAAATCCCGAATTAATTTCAGGTATTTCGGGTTCTAACCCGCGGTACCCGAAATACCCGAACACCGTAGGCCTGCCTCTCTGCCTCAGGCCTGCCGAAAGGCCCAGTAGAGGAGCAACGGTAAGTGCCGGCCTCTGCCTCAGCCTAACTCGCGAGTCGCGACCTCAACCCTACGCTTGTGCCGCCCCAACCCGCCACGCCGCCGCCACCCCAAGCCCCCAACCCGCGCAGGCCAGGCGCGGAGGCGCCGCCCCAACCCGCCACGCCGCCGCCCCACCTTGCATCGCCAAGGCGCCAACCCGCCACCCCTTCCCACCCCAGCGGCAAGCACCATGGAGGCGCCGCCCCAACCCGCCACGCCCTGCCGGCCCAAGCCCCCAACCCGCACAGGCGCAGGCGCGGAGGCGCCGCCCCAACCCGCCACGCCGCCGCCCCACCCTGCGCCGCCAAGGCGCCAACCCGGCACCCCATCCCACCCCAGCGGCAAGCACCACAGAGGCGCCGCCTCACCCTGCACAGATTCACAGTCGACGGGCAAGGGACGGGCAAGGGACGACCGCCGACCAGGGTCCAGGACCAAGCAAGCATCTTCTTCCCTATTCTCTTTTCTTTCCCATTCTTGCTCATTGTAGTTGTAGCCGCTAGCTACTGTAAATTTGATATGGATTGTTCTGTTCATTTTTGTCATCTAGATGTTAGACCTAGAACTAGAACCTGGTCAGCACAGAGATATGGAGGTTGAGTCAGTGGCAGTAGGTACGCAGGCATCGCAGGTTGAGTCAATGGCAGTAGTAACTCACACATCGCAGTCACAGGATACAGATGGGGATGGAAGGAAGCCGATGGCATCAAGATCAGAGATGTGGCAGCACTTTGTTAAGATTACAGATGATAAGGGTATTGTTAGAAGTGCTAGGTGTAAATATTGCAGTCGTACCATGAAGGCAGACTCAAAGGCAAATGGTACATCTTCTTTGAAGAGACATTTCAATGTTTGCAAGCGCAATCCACACAAGTTTAACAAAGATCCAGCGCAAGGTATTCTACAAACAACTCAAGGTGAAGTTATTGGCACTTGGAGATTTGATTAAGATGAACTTAGGGCTGCATTTGCTGAGATGGTCATAGAAGATGAGCAGCCATTTTGCTTTGGTGAGAAACCAGGATTGAGAAAGTTTATGGCCAAAGCATGCCCACGTTTCCAGCTTCCATCTAGAAGAACATGTACTAGAGATACTGTGTGATGTTACTTCCAAGAGAAAGCCAAGGTGAAGAAATTCTTCAAAGATTCTTGTCAAAGGGTTTGCTTAACAACAGACTGCTGGACTTCTCAGCAGCAAGATGGCTACATGACTGTAACTGCTAGTTTTATTGATGATAATTGGAGAATGCATAAGAAAGTGATTGGTTTCTTCATGGTGAAGGGTAACAAAGGTGATGACATTGGTAAAAATGTGATCTGATGCATGACTGAATGGGGTTTAGAGAGTAATGACTATAACAGTTGACAATGCAAGTGCCAATGACACTGGTATTGGTTATTTGAGGAGGCAACTATTGTCGGTGTTTAACCGGCTGCCCACCGAGGGGTATACCCAAGGTGGTAAGTTTTGGGTGAGGAGACGCCGAGATCAGGAACTCGAGGGTAGGAACACAAGACTTTTAGACAGGTTCGGGCCGCACGGAGCGTAACACCCTACGTCCTGTATGGTGGTTTGTATTCCCTTTTGTGTAGAATGACCTAATGATCTTCTTCTTTTGAGAGGGGTCCCTGACCTCCCTTATATATCCGAGAGGCCAGGGTTACAAAGATACTAACCAATACCAGCTAAGGAATCGTACCAGAACATATCTCGAGTAGATTCCCCCTGTATCGGTTAGCCTTATCTCTTATTTAAACGGAATGAATAAGAGATAAACAAGATGAATAAGAGATAAGACGGACTTAATCTCTTAGACCTCTTTAAACTACGTTATGTGCCCAGCCCGGTGACCCCGGGTCTGACAAGCCCCCGAGCTCTTCGTAGCTGAGTACTGCAGGCTTATCGAGTACTTTCGAAGCAGTCTTTGACTTCTTCTGGATCTTCGTCTTGAAGTCCTTCTTCGAGTACTTGCTGGGCTGCATTGAAGCTATGAGGTGCTCATGCCCCGAATTTTTATTATGGTGTGCGATTTAAAAATCGCACTCCATATGGAGTAGCCCCCGAGCCTTAGGTTGAATCGGAGAATCAGGCTGAGGGTCCCATTAGTCTGTAATCCTCCTTATCCTTCAAAGAAATTTGAAAAATAAGTAGTCGATACCACGTACCCCGCAGCCCCCAAGCCTTAAATCCAAATCCTACAAATATGGAGATAAGGATCTAAAAACCGTGGCATTGGTGTTGCTCTGGAATTCTGAGAAAAACTCTTCGCCTCTGCATAGTGAAATTAAGCCTCCCGCTGGTTTATTTAACCGTGCGGTGGCTTAGAGTTTCTTCTGCACTCTCAGTCTTCATATGAGTCGTCTTCGAGTAGTTTTACGGCGTCCAGCCCCCGAGCTTACAAGCTAGGAGAGCCGAATGAGTCATGTCGAGTAGTGCGCATCGCCCGGCCCCCGAGCCTGGGAACTAGCGAAACTGCGATGGCACGCCGCGCTGCCTGGAGGGTTGTTGCTGAATCTTGACCTGAAAAAAGACAATGCACACATTATGTAGCATAATGCGAAGATACCGAGTAGTACTCAGTAATAATATAAATACACCAAAATTTATTCGGTGTAAAAATTTCGCGTCTTGCTCTTGCTAGGCCATGTAATTTCCCCGGGCAGTTAGCCTGTTACGTTTAAGCACCTGATCCCTGATGGCCGTAGACCATAGCGTAGGGAGCTTAGCCGCATGCACGCGTAAGAGCATAGGCTTACAGAAGAGTCGAGGTTTCACGGATTAAGGCGTGTGCTACCCGAGTACTTTAGCAACCGTTAAGAGAAGACAAAGAAGTTGTCATGCGACAAAGAGGATGCGCAGTGCGCAAAGATAATCGGCGAAGTGTAGCTCTGGAGGGTTTCATACCCATCGAGAGACGTACACGGACAAGTAATCGATCATGGTGTAGCCCCCGAGGGTTTCATGCCCGTCGAGAGGCGTACCAAAAAAGGTAGCTGATCTTGTGAAGAACAAGTCGGAAAAGGTATAAATCACTTAGCTTGATTCGTGGACGAATGTCGACGAAGCCGTGGAGCTCGTTGATGAAGCTGCGACGATTTGTTGATGAAGCTCGACTAGTTGGAACCGATTCCGACTAGTTTTCGAGTCGAGACGAGTAGTTGCTGTAGTCGTCGGCGAGCTGCCGATCGTCCTCGCGAAGTCGAAGTAGTCGAACACGTTGCTGCCGCGCGCGGATATTGCGGCACGAGCCGAAGTTGAGCCGGGTCGTCGAGGTCGACGGCTGCGGTGCATCGACGCTGTAGCACAAGGTGAAGTCGAGCCGAGTAGTCGAGATCGATGTAGCCGTTCGCTGAAGGATCCGATCTCGAACTCGATGAATCGATCTGTCGATGCACATGCGTGAAGGTAGCAATCCACCACCTGGTGAACTAGAAAGATGCCATCGAGTTCGCCGGCGGATCTTCGACGCGCTTCCCTACCTGGCGCACCAGCTGTCGGTGTTTAACCGGCTGCCCACCGAGGGGTATACCCAAGGTGTTAAGTTTTGGGTGAGGAGACGCCGAGATCAGGAACTCGAGGGTAGGAACACAAGACTTTTAGACAGGTTCGGGTCGCACGGAGCGTAAGACCCTACGTCCTGTATGGTGGTTTGTATTCCCTTTTGTGTAGAATGACCTAATGATCTTCTTCTTTTGAGAGGGGTCCCTGACCTCCCTTATATATCCGAGAGGCCAGGGTTACAAAGATACTAACCAATACCAGCTAAGGAATCGTACCAGAACATATCTCGAGTAGATTCCCCCTGTATCGGTTAGCCTTATCTCTTATTTAAACGGAATGAATAAGAGATAAACAAGATGAATAAGAGATAAGACGGACTTAATCTCTTAGACCTCTTTAAACTACGTTATGTGCCCAGCCCGGTGACCCCGGGTCTGACAAGCCCCCGAGCTCTTCGTAGCTGAGTACTGCAGGCTTATCGAGTACTTTCGAAGCAGTCTTTGACTTCTTCTGGATCTTCGTCTTGAAGTCCTTCTTCGAGTACTTGCTGGGCTGCATTGAAGCTATGAGGTGCTCATGCCCCGAATTTTTATTATGGTGTGCGATTTAAAAATCGCACTCCATATGGAGTAGCCCCCGAGCCTTAGGTTGAATCGGAGAATCAGGCTGAGGGTCCCATTAGTCTGTAATCCTCCTTATCCTTCAAAGAAATTTGAAAAATAAGTAGTCGATGCCACGTACCCCGCAGCCCCCAAGCCTTAAATCCAAATCCTACAAATATGGAGATAAGGATCTAAAAACCGTGGCATTGGTGTTGCTCTGGAATTCTGAGAAAAACTCTTCGCCTCTGCATAGTGAAATTAAGCCTCCCGCTGGTTTATTTAACCGTGCGGTGGCTTAGAGTTTCTTCTGCACTCTCAGTCTTCATATGAGTCGTCTTCGAGTAGTTTTACGGCGTCCAGCCCCCGAGCTTACAAGCTAGGAGAGCCGAATGAGTCATGTCGAGTAGTGCGCATCGCCCGGCCCCCGAGCCTGGGAACTAGCGAAACTGCGATGGCACGCCGCGCTGCCTGGAGGGTTGTTGCTGAATCTTGACCTGAAAAAAGACAATGCACACATTATGTAGCATAATGCGAAGATACCGAGTAGTACTCAGTAATAATATAAATACACCAAAATTTATTCGGTGTAAAAATTTCGCGTCTTGCTCTTGCTAGGCCATGTAATTTCCCCGGGCAGTTAGCCTGTTACGTTTAAGCACCTGATCCCTGATGGCCGTAGACCATAGCGTAGGGAGCTTAGCCGCATGCACGCGTAAGAGCATAGGCTTACAGAAGAGTCGAGGTTTCACGGATTAAGGCGTGTGCTACCCGAGTACTTTAGCAACCGTTAAGAGAAGACAAAGAAGTTGTCATGCGACAAAGAGGATGCGCAGTGCGCAAAGATAGTCGGCGAAGTGTAGCTCTGGAGGGTTTAATACCCATCGAGAGACGTACACGGACAAGTAATCGATCATGGTGTAGCCCCCGAGGGTTTCATGCCCGTCGAGAGGCGTACCAAAAAAGGTAGCCGATCTTGTGAAGAACAAGTCGGAAAAGGTATAAATCACTTAGCTTGATTCGTGGACGAATGTCGACGAAGCCGTGGAGCTCGTTGATGAAGCTGCGACGATTTGTTGATGAAGCTCGACTAGTTGGAACCGATTCCGACTAGTTTTCGAGTCGAGACGAGTAGTTGCTGTAGTCGTCGGCGAGCTGCCGATCGTCCTCGCGAAGTCGAAGTAGTCGAACACGTTGCTGCCGCGCGCGGATATTGCGGCACGAGCCGAAGTTGAGCCGGGTCGTCGAGGTCGACGGCTGCGGTGCATCGACGCTGTAGCACAAGGTGAAGTCGAGCCGAGTAGTCGAGATCGATGTAGCCGTTCGCTGAAGGATCCGATCTCGAACTCGATGAATCGATCTGTCGATGCACATGCGTGAAGGTAGCAATCCACCACCTGGTGAACTAGAAAGATGCCATCGAGTTCGCCGGCGGATCTTCGACGCGCTTCCCTACCTGGCGCACCAGCTGTCGGTGTTTAACCGGCTGCCCACCGAGGGGTATACCTAAGGTGGTAAGTTTTGGGTGAGGAGACGCCGAGATCAGGAACTCGAAGGTGCAAGGAACACAAGACTTTTAGACAGGTTCGGGTCGCACGGAGCGTAAGACCCTACGTCCTGTATGATGGTTTGTATTCCCTTTTGTGTAGAATAACCTAATGATCTTCTTCTTTTGAGAGGGGTCTCTGACCTCCCTTATATATCCGAGAGGCCAGGGTTACAAAGATACTAACCAATACCAGCTAAGGAATCGTACCAGAACATATCTCGAGTAGATTCCCCCTGTATCGGTTAGCCTTATCTCTTATTTAAACGAAATGAATAAGAGATAAACAAGATGAATAAGAGATAAGACGGACTTAATCTCTTAGACCTCTTTAAACTACGTTATGTGCCCAGCCCGGTGACCCCGGGTCTGACAACTATGTAAAACAAATATTTCTAATGGCAAGTACTTGCACATGAGGTGTGCGGCACACATTATTAACCTCATCATGCAAGATGGCCTAAAAGAAGTGGACCTCTCTGTGAAGCGTGTTAGAGCTGCTGTTAGATATATTAGAAATGGAGGTTCAAGAATAGTGAAATTTAAGGAACTTATATAGGAAGAGAAGTTGACCAATAAGCCATTTCTGAAGCTTGATGTCCCAACAAGATGGAACTCCACTTATCTCATGCTTAAAGCTGCAATTGTTTATGAGAAATGTTCACTAGGTTAGTTGATGAAGATGTGAGTTATGTTATTGACCTACCTGAAGCAAGGGATGGAATTGATCATCCAGATGAAACTGATTGGCAAAATGTGAGGAAGATGGCTGATTTTCTAGAACATTTCTATGATCTTACTATTCGTGTCTCTGCTACACTCAATATCACTTCACATACATTCTTTCATGTGATTGGAGAAGTGTATTTATTGATTCAATCTTGGCTGAATAGTACATATGTTGTGCAATCAGCAATGCGCAGGAGAATGAAAGATAAATTTGATAAATATTGGGGACTTTGGCACACCAGCAATACGATTGTGAATGAAGGGGAGGGGAAAGGGAAAGGAGAACCTAAATCTAATGATTTTTGTTGCTGGTTGTCTTGATCCAAGATACAAGTTATCTATGTACACAAAGATAACTGTGGAAGAGATATTTGGTGAGGAAAGGCGACAACTAGTTTGGGAAGCAATTAACACTTGTGTTCATGAGTTATTTGAAGAATACAAGAAAATGTATGGTCCAGCTGAGGACATATCTGATCAAAGTTATACGGTAGCATCAAAGGGAGGTAGAGGTGCCAAGCTGAAAGAAGTCATCGCTAAGAGGACGAAGCTAGGCAATGCTTCAAGCAACAATACCAAGTCTGAACTTGACAAATATCTTGCTGAAGAAACTGAAGACACTGAAATGAAAATTGACCTTTTAGTGTGGTGGAAAGCATCTGAGCAGAGGTTTCCAATTTTGTCTCGCTTGGCCCGCGATGTGCTTGCTATACCTATCTCATCGGTAGCTTCAGAATCGGCATTTAGCACAAGTGGACGCATTCTAGATGACTTCCGAAGCTCCCTTACTCCATTCATTCTTGAAGCACTAGTATGTACACAAGATTGGCCGAGAAGGTCAGTACCTGTTGACATTAAAGAAAATATCGAGGAATTAACCATGATGGAATAAGGTACAACAACAATCCTTCAATTAGTTGCTGCAATATTATTAAATTGGTCACTCCTTTTTATTCCACTATTGACATGACATTGGTTTGTTGCAGAATTAATTAAGGAATTTAGTGTAAAAGGAAAACCCAAACAACAAGCTTCCACTTCAAGGACACATGCAACAACGACGGGCAGCAACTCCATTCCTGGTTGCATTCCTGGGAGCGGGACATCTTAAATTGTGTGTTATTTTGTTCACAACGGGAAACAATATATCTTGCTGACTTGCTGTTATTCCATTAACTTGTGTGATTGTGTGGTACTGTTATGTGTTATCATGTTATGTGTGATTGTGTGGAACCAACTCATGAGTCTAATGTTGTTGCTGGAAATCTGGAATGTATTGATGTTTATGCTGCTGGAAATCTGGAATATTGTTTATGCTGCTGCTTTTTGTTGTTTTTTTTGCTGCTGGAATGTGTGCTTTGTACAGATTTCGGGTAATATGGGTAATCCCGAATCCGAACCTGAATTTTCAGGTACCCAAAATATCGGATATTAAAATTTTAGATACACTTTCGAGTAGCAATTTGGAAATCACTCGGCTGAGCCTAATTTCCCCACAGAATAGCATCCGGCCTATAGACACCGGGAAGCATTCCCCGTCCCTTGTCTCACTCCCCTCGACTCCGCGAGCTCGAGCGGGAGAGCGCCGCCGCTGCCTGCCGATCTCCTCCTCCGACCTCGCGACTGCAGCTTCTCCTCCGCCGACGTCTCAGGTGGTTCCCCCTCCCCATCACCACGCATGCCCCTCCCCCCACCCCACTACGGTTCCCCTCTCCTTTCCTCGCACCAGAGTAGATCTTGCTGAAGAAGACTTGCAATCAGGAGCAGAGCAACATCAGGACGTGGGCTGGACGCAGTGAGTAGGTGATCTGACACACGCTTCTCTTCCTCTCCCTGGCCCTTCCTAGGTCGGCCTCTCATTCCAGGTAAAGCTCAATCGAACTCTGATGTGCCATGGCTCCAAATCCATGCCTGTACTCCCAAACTAGCCCTAAAAATGTTGATGTAACTGAATTCTGATGTATTGTGTACTCTATTCAGAATGTATTGAGTAGCTTTGGATACTGAAATCATGCTTTAGCTTTTGACGATTCATAATTCATATTGTCCTTAATACGAAATTAGCACGCTGAACTGTTGGATGTAATCCCTGTGCTCAGTAGTGTTCAGTACTTCAGTGTCAAGAGTCTGTTTGTTTCAGTTAGCACAGTCTGTTAGTCAGCGGTCTGTCTTTTTGTTTCAGTTAGCAGAGTTTGTTTGTAAGAGTCCTTTTGTAATCTCTGATCTGTTTCATTTTGTCTGACCGTTGAAAGAAAGTGATTACATATATTAAGGCAGTTGTAACATCAATAAAAAAGGAGCCTGATTATTAGATATAGCAGTAAATATTTTCAAGTTTATGGATTGTTTAGTATATCTGCAGTTTTTGGTTGCTTCTCATACGACAGACTTTGGCTCTTATAAGTTCACACTTCACCGTACAGTTTGACTACTAACCACCTTGTTCTGTACAAACTGGTTATTGGCAATTGTTATGAATGCATACTTTTAGATACCTAATTTTGAAAAGCAAGTCATAATTATTCTAATGGATGATTCTCGTTTTTTTTGGACCTGGATGATTGTCTATCCAAGTGAAGTAGTAGGATCTGGATGATATCTATTTTATTTGATAGCTGAACCATATTCATTTTTTTAAATATCTATTTCATTTGATAGCTGAATCATATTCATTTTTTTGATCTGATGCAAAGTAGTAGGATAATTTATTTGATAATTAATATGTCCTTGCTATATGATCATACGAGTATTGTTCTATTTTTTCGAGGCATTACCTTAGCTGCTGCCTTGTACCATGTTAGTAATTTGACTGTTGATATGCTTTTCTAGAGTAGACTGTCAATAATTGATCTAGAAACAATGTTTTACCAACTCTTTAGCTCTAGCTATTTACCACTGGTTATCATGTTGTTTGGTGCTGTTGCAGTGAGAAGGTATGGACTGAATGTTCTAGTAGTAGTACTGATTTATTGTATGATAAAATACAATCTGTTAGTTAGTTCAAAAATAAAATCTGTTACTAGCTCAGTATCTATTAGCCTCTCAAATAAAATGTTTTTAGCTCAGAATTCAGCATTCTACCTTCTTGAGTTTATTTAATCCCTGCAATGCATTCAGTATTTGGCATTCAGCTTATGTGGTTTCTTTATGTTACTTGCAGAGCACTTGATGGAAGCAATTCATCTCTTTTGTTCATCCACGTGATTTTTCTTTGGTTTTCTTGGAAGAAACTACTACCTAGCTAGCTAGTATTCTATCTCCATGGTCCGTCTTCTCCATGATTTTTAGCTCCAACTGTGGACAACGCCATATGAAAACGATTCATCTCTGTTAACAGTGTCTGGTGGTTGATACAATCTTTTGATTGCTGATTTTCATTGATCTCAGTAGTTAGTAATATAGGATTTGCATGGTGTGAATTTTTTAGCCATGTCTCATCATGAGTATGTTAGTTGGTGCCGATCGAGGTGGATTAAGCTTATATGTAATAGCATGTGCCTGTTACCCCCAAGGACCATACAGTAACTATTTTGCTATTTTGGATGATATCTTGATAACATACGGATTAAGCCTATATGGACTAGTATAACATCTGACACTTTGTATTTTGTATTTGTTTATCTCCTAATAAAATGTTGACTACATGGACTAGTAAAACAATGCATACAGTTTCTCTATTGCAATACACAAGCGAACATAAAGTAAGCAAACGCCAACAGGCCTTTAAGCAGCTTCCAAACGGCAGCAGGGTAATTTCCCCCAGTGGGGGGATCGTCCCTGTGGATGGAGGAGGATTCTGTCATCCAAGGAAATTACCGTGAGAGGCTTTTTTCCCTGGGTTAATTAACACCTGCTGCCAAAGTAGCCCTAAACTCATCCTTGACGAATGTTCAGCGAATCAGCATGGACGAAATGGCGAAAATTTAGGTTATGGCTTGTCGATATCGGCTTACTGATCAGCTAGAAGAAAACACATCTGTAGATGGACAGCTGATGGCTTGTACTCCTTGTTATGAAGATATTAGATTAGTGATCAATTTATTGTAATTAAATAATTAGTTAGTAATTAATGATATCATTAGCAGTTACTAATCACGAAAGGATCCATCCCGAAGGGCGTGTCCCTTTGATCCTTGGCCCCTTGAGCATGTATATAAATGGTGGTCCTCATTAATGGAATACACAATCACTTTCAGCATCCATTCTCTCAACTTTTTCCACTCCAACACGTTATTAGCACCATACTCTATTGAGCGCAAGAAAGAAGGCAGAGGCTTGTCGGCCTCACAAAGGACACCAGAACAATACAGTGCGAACAGAACGGCTGGACCGGTTTCACAAACCTGTCAGACCGGTTGTGGGGGACCGGTTTCAACCGGTCTGACCGGTTCTGGAGCTTTGGTGGCATATCAATCATCTTCCGAACCAATTACTAGTATACCTACTGTTCAGGTTGATTTTAGCCGAACAAATGGTTTGCTGGTTATTGTGTTCCTCCATACGCAGCTATGACATATAATACATATCCTATCCATACCCAAAGTTCAGGTAGAGTCGCCTATTATTCCAAGTGCTAGTAGGAGGGTCGTAGCACTTTGAGTAATGTGGTTGTAAGGTGGAATTAAGCGCTAGGATGTTAAAACGCGCTCATTTTGTGTTGGTTGAACTTGTTGAATGCTTGTGGACTAAAGTTAAGTCGGCCTTATGGTTATGATTATGCCTAAATGCTATTAGTGTAGCCGTATTCATGCAAGTTAATCTTGCGTGATCTTTGCATGCTTGCTAGAAACTTATTATGAGCCTTATATTATTGTGTGGGAACGATGTGAGGTAACGACGTATTGCACTTATATATTGCATGCATGCACTCATACGCATATAATAATTTATGAAGTATGTAAGTGACCGTTTCTCGTCCTTTTTGATCTCCAAATCTGCCCTAAATGATCTCAAATGTTGACGTCCAAATCTTTTGCGCTTGTCAAACTTATGTCTCTAGTAACCGGATATTTATAATTTTTCTTTGATAGTTATCATTCGATTCTCGATCTTATGTCAAATCATTATCTACGCTTTATCATTTCATCGCTTCTCCTTAAGATCATTACCTTTCTTCCTCGGTCGCTAACCTATTTTAATTCTTGCTAGGATGAATTTGCGTTCGGGAACCGGCACAAACTGCGGGAACGGTTCGGGTGGGAATAACAACAACAACAACAACGATCTTCCCAACCCTCCCATCCACCCTACTCTTGTGGATGTGCTTGCCCAACAAACTCAACTCCTCGGGCAATTGGTCAACCATATTGGCAACTTGGGCAACGCCGGCAATCAAGCTCCTAGAGAAGAGCCTCAAGTGAACAAGTATGGGGATTTCTTTCGCACCAACCCACCCATCTTCCATGGCTCCAAAGATCCTCTCGATGCGGATTTTTGGCTTCATGTCATTGAGGAGAAGCTCAATCTCATCCAATGTGAGCAACATGAGAAGGTTTTATTCGCTGCTCACCAACTCCATGATACCCCGGGGGCTTGGTGGCGGAATTGGAAGGCCTCGCAACCCGCGAATCACCGCTTCACGTGGGAGGAATTCTGGACGGCATTTCGCTCCTTCCACATCCCCAAGGGTATCATGGACATCAATAAGAAGGAATTCCTCAATCTCACTCAAGGTCATCAGAATGTAATGTCTTATGTCAATGCCTTCAACGCTCTCTCTCAATATGCACCCGATGAAGTGTCTACCGATGCTAAGAAGCGGGAGAGGTTTTATGACGGCCTCTTGGAAGAATTGCAAGACGAGCTCTCTACCACCAAGTTTGATGACTTCAATGACTTGGTGAATATTGCTAGTCACGCCGAACAGACTTGAGGCCAAGAACAAGTGTCTCGCTCCTAACTCGGCAGGTGGTAGCTCCTCCCGCCCACGTGTTGGGCCACAACCTCCCCCACCTCGTGCGCCAGGTGCGCAACCACCGCGCCCTATGTGGGTTCTACGCCACCCTCAACCACCTCAAGGACAAGCTCCAAGGCCGGCCAATGCTTATTGGAACAACCCAAGCGGTGCCGCAAGGGGTCCATGCTACAATTGTGGTGGCATGGGCCACATCTCCAAGAATTGTCCATCTCCAAGGCAAGGCGGTGCCTCCAATGCGCCGAGGCCCAACAACCCTCCACCGCAAGCGCCACGTCAAGGCGCCAAGCCATCACAAGCTCCTAAGCGTGGCCGCCTCAACTACACCACCGCGGAAGAGATTCCGGAGGATGCCGACATGCTCATGGGTACGCTTCTCAAAAATTCTCATCCCGCCCTTGTTCTTTTTGATTCCGGAGCTACCCTTTCTTTCATTAACAAGAAATTCATGACGCATGGTAATCTTCAAATACAAACCCTACCACTACCATATCACATAGAATCACTGGGTGGGGAAATCATCTCAAAACATTTTGTAGATAAAGTTCCAATTCTTATTGAGGGAGCTACCTTTCGAGCAAATCTTCTCATCCTAGATAAGCTAGGTTTAGATGTGATCTTTGGAATGAATTGGTTGGGAAAACATGATGGGGTTATCAAATGTGAGCCACACACCATCGATCTTGTGACACCCTAGGTGTCAAATAGAGCAAGCCAATAGGAAGAATGTTTGGTGTGGATTAAATTGTGTGAAAACTAAATAAAGTTATGAAAATAAGGGTATTTGTGTAAATTTATGAAAGTACAAGTCCTTTTATGTAATTTAGTTGAAGTATAAAATTAACATCCAAAAATTACCAAGGGTCAAAATGTAAAAGGTGAAAGTCATCATGACCAGTCATAAATGCTTGCAGATAAGCCAAAGATTACATAAAATTTACACTACTAAGCACAAAAACTTTACTAAGTTTGAGTTGAGTGCAAAATTGTAAAATAAAGCAGTGTACTTTAGGTTTCTGAACTTGAGCCCTAAAGCAAGGTTGTAGGATTTGAAAAGTTCTACAACTTCTATTTTGACCATTTCCTCATTAGAGCTTTGGATCAGTGGGAAAATTCTATTTACAGTGAAGTCCCTGAGGTTTTGCAATTTCCAATGAGGTCCCTCGGACCTCCTCCCCTCTTCTTCCTCCTCTGGCACATGCTCTGCTCTGCCTCTGCTCCTCTGCAGCACCACCGCCCGCTGTTCTCGGCCGTCCCTCGCCACCTCCTGCCATGCTCCACCTCCACGCGTCGATCCCCAGCCCGAGCGCCGCTCTAGCTCCCCTCTTCTGGCCTCCCGCGTGCTTGACACGCCCCTCTCCTCTCCTGCCCGAGCTCCCGCCGAGCGACAGCTCGCAGCCGCCGTGGCAAATGCCGGCGTTTCCTCCTCTTCCCTCGCCCAGTTTTAGCTACCGTGAGCTCCTCTGGTTCAAGCCCTTTCCATTCTGCTCGTTTTTCCCTTTGCCGTGCACACACAGAACCCCGAACACCGCCGCCGCCTCCTCCCTCAACTCCGGCACCCTCCTGCTCGCCGTGGGCAGCCCACCCCAGTTTACCCCGCACCACTACAACCCCCTAGGAAGCTTCCCCTCACCTCACTGATGCTCCCAAGCCACCCCGTGGCCGGACCTCCACCGGAACTACCTCACCGTCGATCCCCTCTTCACCGGTAAGCTCCTGCTGCCGTCGAGCCCTTACCCTTGCCCCTCCTCCGTCCAATTCGATCACCCCAACAGCTTCCCCTCATCCTGCTGCAGCAGTCAAGCCCGAGCTTGGCCCTCATCCTCACCAGGAACCCCTCACCGACGAGCTCCCTTCCGCCGCCGTCTCGGCCGCCGTGGGAACCTCACCTCCGGCCATCCCCTCTTCCTCCCAAGGCCACCCATGGAAGCGCCGTGAGCTCCTGGTACCCGTAGACCAGCTCTTCTCCACCCCCCGCCGTCCCCTCGCCAAAATTTGGCCGGCGACATCTCTGCCCTTCTTCCCCGACGAGCCAAGGGCATTTCTATAAAGATTTCAAAAGTTCTAAGGGTCTTTCTGCAAGATTTCTGCACCCCCCAATTCAAAAGCTGTGAACTTCAAAAATGTGTAGAAAATTGTAGAAACTTCAGAAAAATGCCAAACTAGTTTTATTTGAATGCTTAAGTTAAACTCGACTGCTTTTATATAGTAAGTTTGAGCTATATATGTGTATTTTCTGATGTAAATTAAATACTAGGAAATGAGTGTTTTAATTGTATCTCATGTTGTATGCATGTGTTGTAGCTGAATTTTGGAATCTAGGTTGTATGTTCCATGTGTAGCTCTGTGTACAAATCTCAAGTTCTTTACTACTCTTTTGCTTAGAAATTCAAGTACCTTTGTTATATGTTGATGAAATGCTTAGATTTTAATTAAGGATGTTTCTGTTAGTATTTGTATTTGAAATTTATACCATAACTTCCTTTTTGGATGTGTAATCCATAGTAAAAATGTTAGGATTAATAGTAGGCCATACACCAGGTTATGAATTTTTGCTTGTTTCCAAAGATAATTCATTTATGCTAGTTTTTATTCATGGAAAATTATAAAAATATTTTGAGGTGTTACTCTTAAGTAGTGTAGCATGCCCACAAATTCTTAACCCATGATCAGGTGCAGAACAACTAAAATAATAGAACTTGATAAATAGATCCATATTAAATGATAACCTAAAGTTATTAAAGATAATTAGCTAATCAAATAAATAAAGGTGTTAAAGGTAATTAATTTAATTATTTAAGATAATCAAACATGTTGCCTTATGCAGTTAGTTAAATGTTTAGGGTTACCACCCACGTTACTTAATGTAACTAAGTGGTTTAATTAATGCCCGATAAATGACTGCCTAGTAAAGGGCAACTGTGTTGTTTGCTAGTTTGTAATGTTAGGTTCGTTTGATTGCAACTTTATTGTGAAATAGCATAAAAGTCTATGCATTTTCTAAAGTGCATCATTTTCATTACATGTAGACTCGATGCTTCTCGCCGACGGAGACTATCAGATTCTCTCAGAACCCGAAGTAGAAGTCTCTGAAGACGCCAGGAACATCGTCGGAGAATTAACTGAAGCCCCGAACCTGAGTTCGGAAGAATTTGTTAACGTATCTGACACCGGCCTCGCTAGTGAAGGCAAGCCCCGGACATAAACCCACTACTTTAGTTACACTGCAATCTATATTTATATATATACTTGTGCATTAAGTTCTTAGGAATTGTCTGGAAACCCTAGTTTCATATCCCTAGGAACCGATGTACTGAATATTAGAACCTGAGTCCGACTTGTGCTATGCTAATAGGACTGGTAAAAGTCGTGTGATTTCCTGTCACTCGCGCGACATAGGAATTGGTTGTTTACGATCCTGCAATCACTATAAGGATGACGGACGGGGTTATGTGTAGTATCTTGAAAAGAAATGATACCCCATCTGTGTTGATGAATTTGGTTAAGGTCGCAGTGTGTGGTAGTGGCAGTTAAGCATTTGAAAGTACTAGCCACATGCTGTGAAATATGGTAAGCAGTAAGCCTAGTAACCTGTCGGCCCGGCAAGTGGACTCGTCTCCCACCACTCGACTTTTAATTTATGTTTACATGCACCCACGTGTGGGAATACGTGTTGCAGGGTAACCAGGAGTATGGTCATATAGTCGCGCTATAGACATACATCCTGCACATTGGATGTGCGTATGGTCCTGCAGTCGTTTGTGGTGGCATTGTTCCACGACCCAGAATGAAAGGCAAACGGTTGCTTCGGAACGACCTGTTGGTGTTCCAAGCGTGTGAGTTAGGTTTACCTTGCAAGGGTTAAAATTCGATTCAGAATCATCCGTTTCTCGCTGAGATTGAGACTGCTTAACTCTTTTGCCACATAGAGTAATAAGAGAAATCTTATGATGAGTAATACTGAGGTATGCTTTAAAGAGGCTCTACCTTGGTTGAATAGTTATAGGTGCTTACCTAGAATGGTTAAAGGAACTAGAAACTGAAAGCTAAAATATGAAAATAAGGATCTACTTTTTGTTGCTTTTCAGCTGAGACAAAACCCGAAAACCTCATTAAAGCCTTCATGGTCTAGTTATGGGCTAAGTATACCCTAATTCCGGGTAAGACTTGCTGAGTATTAGAGTACTCAGTCTTGCAATATGATTTTATTTCAGGTAATGTCTCTGAAGACCCTACTCTTCCCATGCCTTGGCCCTATGCTTTGTCTGATGGTTGGTCCGTGGAGTGGGACCCGTCCCCAGCCAACACCGACCCTAACGAGTGATGTCATGCCATGGCTTAGCATGATGTCCATACTGGCGACATGTATAGTTATCGTACTTTGAATTCCGCTGCTGTGAACTTGAATTTTTAAACTGGTTTGTAATAACTTCTATCAGTCTAGTACTTATGTTATCCTAAAAACTCTTGTAATATAAGTGCCTGTGATGTAAAATATGATGGTGATTGTATCTCTGGACTCGCTTTCGTGCGAGGTATCTTGTTTGATCCTGCATTCGGTGGTTTATCGGAACGTTACCCGACAGGCCAAGGCGTTACACCGTTTGAAGTATGATTGGAGCCCTTAAGAGAAAGGACTTGCGTACTTGAGCCGGTGTAATTCAGGTTAGTTCTGCCACAGCTGGTATCAGAGCTAACAAGTGTACCCTGGAGATATAATTATCCTTAAAAATGTCTTTTAGTATAAAATCGAACCAACAAAGTATTTCGTAAAACTACGTTGGTTGCGTCAAGGATTGTGCTTAGTACGAAAAGCCCTAGGGTAATATTTCATATGGGAATTAAAGGTGGCTATAGTATATGTATATAACTTTGACTTCCAGCACTATTTTCTGTAAACTTTAAATTTATGCACAATCAACTTTACATCCTGGAACGACACTTTCGATGTTGAGGTAAGAAGGTAAGGATCCTCAGCTAACTGGGGAGTTTGCCTTCCCGTCGGTGATGCGAACCGAACGCTGTTTCTCAAGCAGTGGCCTACTTGAGATGCTGCCAATGTATCAATTTCGGTTGATTATATTGGGAGTATATGGTTAAGCTTAGGGTATGAACAGCAGTACCCCCGCATTTTTACGGTATTCCGTGAATACGTTGCTTCGATAACATATGAAAACGTTGTCTGTACGGCGGTAATTGTACGGATGCTGTTTCTATAGTGAATAGTAATGTTTGAGGACACTTTCATGAGTGCTGGCATGGAAGGTTCGTATATATTGTGGTTTTCTGCAGGTACGCTAACCACGGTTAAATAGGTTAAGATGAAAAAGGATATCCGACTAGCTATTATAGGGAGAGTTGAATATATTGTGCCACCGAAACTAATCACGTAAGTCCAAACATATTTGGCAATTTTCTTGAGTTGTGAGGACGCGTAGCACGTGCATGCATATTCTTTGATTTGATTGAATGAGTGGTATGGTTTGTTGTTTTATGGATGACTAGAGTGTTGTTAGTCCCTAGTACAGTCTTGAAATAGTTATACCGACGCTTTAGGGAGAAATGTTTCGATCTCTATTATTTCATCCTCAAAATCTAGAACGATCCTCCGATTTTCAGACTTTGCTGTTATCAGAATAAGCTCTCTTGTTTCTTTTACCTTGTGAGTTCTTAGCTAGATAGTTGTATTCTAGTCATTCCCTAAGGCTAACTCACATTTTTCCGCAGTCTTCTCGAGGTGTATGGTTGAAAACTTGTAATCTCACCATTTGAATCCTTGTTTCAGATGGCCGAGCTTCCAAGGTTCTTTTGGGATTCCATAGGACACACTCATACCAATGCCTTGCATTGGGAGGGTTTTCCTCGTCTTTTGTGGGAATCTCTCCAGGTGTTTGGCTATACCGAGCCTCCACCTTATGATGGGGTAGAGTATGATGAAGAAGGTGTTCCTCGTTGTAGGGTGAAAATGACTGTTCCTCCGCACCGTACTTTATCTCTATGGCAACCCATTGAAGTTAATGTGATTGGGCATCGCCTCGCTGATACTTTTGAAGCGGCAGCTATGGAAGCTATCCACATCTTTTGCGATCAACATCCTGCGGAAGTTGCAGGATATCCTATCGGGTTGTTTCCGGCAATGGATTCTCATGACCCAGAATGGACTTTCAGGGTGACATACTGTAACCACTTATTGGGAAATCTGGCCGGATAGACTCTACGCACTGCAGTCCGATTCATGAATGCCCAGTATCGTTACCAGACACTTCATCAGCATGGTATCTATCGCTTGACCAACATAGCCCAAGGGTATCGTAATCAGGTTGGCCGACAGAATATGCAGATTGGGGAACTCCAAGCCACTGTCACGGCCAAAGAAGAGGTTATTACTC
Source organism: Panicum hallii (assembly GCF_002211085.1). Taxonomy (NCBI): domain Eukaryota; kingdom Viridiplantae; phylum Streptophyta; class Magnoliopsida; order Poales; family Poaceae; genus Panicum; species Panicum hallii. Next base: position 11,076,662 of record NC_038049.1, read on the forward strand.
AGCGGGAAGAAACCATTCAGCATCGAGAAGAACAGATTGTTGAGAGTGATGCTCTCATTGTCCAGTGTGACACTGTCATTGACTTCCTCTAGGAACAAGTTCACGAGCTCAACCTTAATCTTGGCCAAGCTATTGACCATATCAACATGCTTCATGAACAACTAGTGCAACCCGTTGTTGATGAGTTTGGGAGTGAAGAAGAAGAAGACCCTGAAGAAGTCGAAGGAGTCTCCGAGATCGACTCTGAACATGGAGATCCTATTCTTAGTCCCCATCATTTCTCTTCCGGTAGTCAGTCATCCATTGGCAACTTCGATGACTTCTAGTCTCGTTTGAGTTGATGACATCCTAGGTGTAGATAGTGTGACATAGTGTGACATGGAAGTGAGTAGTTAAATGACCTGCAAGCCACTTGTTGTAGTATATGTGGCAAACCTATGTACGGTTTGGTTTGTAGTGAGGAACAATGTGATGTAATATGGAATAAGTTTCAGTTGGTAATGTAAGTCTGAGTTGCTGTTTGAATGGTTGAGTTAACCCTTGGTGACTTGGATTTATTACCCTGCTCAGTTTCAGTATATGTTATTTTGGTACCATGTGATTTCTAAAAGTAGAAGCAAGTATTGGTAAATGCTAATGGACAACTTCTATATTTCAGATGGTAGGTGCTACACGCGGAACCCCAGAGGGATTCAGATCAGACCAGGCTAGTGGTTCACAACAACCACCTCCGCCACCGCCAAATCTAGCGGAAGTGATGGCCCGTCAGACCGAACTCCTGGACATGCTAGTGCAGCCCCAGCAACATCAGTTCCGTTCTTCTCAACGTGGACGTGAAGATCATCCATCGGCTGGTTATCAGGATTTCTTTAGTACGCAGCCTCCGCTCTTCCATAAGACTGAAGAACCCCTTGACGCAGATGCATGGCTCCGTACCATCGAGTCCAAGTTTGCGTTACTCTCCGTCCCATGCTCCGAAGCAAACAAAACTCTTTTTGCAGCCCAACTGCTCCGTGGTAATGCTCGCATTTGGTGGGACAACTACTATGCCATGCAACCGGATGGACATGTTGTCACTTGGGAAGAATTTAAAGCAGCCTTTAGGGTGCACCATATCCCAGAAGGACTCATTGAGCGGAAGCTCAATGAATTTTTGGCACTTACCCAAGGGAACCGCACTGTACTTCAATACGCACAGGCTTTCAATCACCTGTGCCAGTATGCGGGCTATCATGCTGACACAGACGCCAAGAAAAGAGATCGATTCCGTTGCGGACTAAACACCAAGTTGAAGGAACGCTTGAATCTGGTCAGGGCTGACAACTTCAATGAGTTGGTCAATATGGCCATTACCCAAGAGGACTGTATCTCAGCCCATCGTGCTGAGAAAAGGCAGAAAGTATCGACTGGACCCTCGAATGCACAACCTTCGAGGTATCGGGTAATTCAGAACCCAGCTCCACGAGCTCCGCCCAGAAATGTCCCAACAGGCAGATGGGTAGCTAGACCTCCTCAGCAGCTTCGATTCAACAGACCACCAGTACCTCAACCTCAGCAGCAGCAACGACCCGCCGGTCCAAGGCCAAACCTTCCGTAGTTTAATCAAGGAAATAACATCAATCGATGTTTCAACTGCGGTAGTCCGGCCTATTTTGTTAAAGACTGCCCACAACCAAGAAGAACATTCCCCGGACAAGCCTCCAACTCCAACCCCAAGAACAAGGGCAAGAGGCAGGTTATGCAAGTCCGTCAAGGAAGAGTGAATTTCACTACTCTATCGGAACTTCCAGAAGGTGCACCAGTGATGACGGGTACATTCACTCTACACCATCACCCTGCTATTATACTTTTTGATTCTGGTGCAACCCATAGTTTTATCAGTACAAGGTTTGGGATGAAAATAGGTTTGGATTTCTACCCACTAATGGAACATATATGATAACAACCCCGGGAGGTAGAATTGCATCAAATCAAATTTGTAGAGGTGTACCAACCCAGTTGGGTAGCATTCTAATAAGAACAGACTTAATTTTATTAAACCTAGAAGGAATGGACATTCTCCTAGGTATGGATTGGATGACCAGACATCGGGTATCTCTAGATATATTTTCTTGAATAGTTGAGATAAACTCCCCGGAATGTGGACATACTATTCTTCATCTTCCACAACAGGAGTATTTTAGCTCTTGTGTTTATGCTATAAAAGGGATCCAGTTAGAAGATATTCCTGTTGTGTGTGAATACCCAGATGTTTTTCCGGACGAGTTACCTGGAATGCCCCCAGATAGAGATGTTGAGTTTGTTATAGAGCTACAACCTGGCACAGCCCCCATTTCTAAGAGACCCTATCGTATGCCGCCCAATGAACTGGAAGAGTTAAAACTTCAACTTCAGGAACTCCTGGATAAGGGTTATATTCGCCCAAGTGCTTCACCTTGGGGATGCCCTACTTTGTTCATTAAGAAAAAGGATAACAGTCTTAGACTATGTGTTGACTATCGCCCCCTCAATGCGGTTACTATTAAGAATAAGTATCCTCTTCCCCGCATTGATATCCTGTTTGATCAGTTAGCCGGAGCCAAGATATTCTCCAAAATTGACCTTCGCTCTGGGTATCATCAGATAAAGATTAGGCCAAGTGATATTCCAAAAACAGCTTTCTCCACAAGATATGGACTCTATGAATATCTGGTTATGTCTTTTGGTCTTACCAATGTACCGGCATATTTCATGTATCTCATGAACTCCGTCTTCATGCCGGAACTCGATAAGTTCGTCGTGGTTTTTATCGATGATATTTTGATCTATTCTAAAAATCTTGAAGATCACGCTAAACATCTTCATATTGTTCTTCAACGTTTGCGAGATCACCACCTGTATACTAAATTCTCTAAATGTGAATTCTGGCTTGATACCGTCAAATTTTTGGGTCATACCATCTCCAAGGACGGTATATCTGTTGACCCGAGTAAAGTTCAAGAAGTGATGGATTGGGAGCCTCCTACTTCGGTCCATCAGATCCGTAGTTTTCTCGGTCTTGCTGGCTACTACCGTTGTTTCATTCCAGATTTTTCCCGGATAGCCAAACCCATGACTGAGCTGTTGAAGAAAGGAGTGAAAATCTCCTGGAATGAGAAATGCGAAGAAGCTTTCCACACTTTAAGAGCACATCTTACCACTGCTCTAGTTTTGGCTCAGCCAGATACATCCAGAACCTTTGATGTTTATTGTGATGCATCAGGCACCGGACTTGGGTGTGTACTTATGCAGGATAGCCGCGTGATTGCATATGCCTCTAGAACACTTCGGACACATGAGCAGAATTATCCTACTTATGATCTTGAGCTTGCAGCCGGTATACATGCACTTAAACTTTTGAGACACCATCTTATGGGTACCAAGTGCAATATTTACACAGATCATAAGAGTCTAAAGTACATCTTTATGCAAGCGGACTTGAATATGAGGCAAAGACGTTGGTTAGAGCTTATAAGGGATTATGATCTTGAAGTACACTACCATCCAGGTAAAGCCAATGTGGTCGCGGATGCACTTAGCCGCAAATCACATTGTCATTGCTTATTAGTGGAAGTTTTTAGCAACACTCTCTGCTGGGAAATGAGGAAGCTTAATCTGGAGATCGTTCCTCAAGGTAGTCTGAATCATATAGCAGTTGAGCCTATACTCCAAGATAGTATCGTTATGGCACAACAACATGATAAAGGAGTCAAAATTATCAAGCAACAATTAGCCCAAGGAGAAGAAAAGTATAAATGTTTCCAAGAAGATCCTAAGGGAGTTCTACAGGTTTAATGGATGCATGGTTGTACCCAAAAACCATCAGCTTCGCAAGCAAATAATGGATGAAGCACATTTATCCAAATTTGCTATGCACCCTGGCAGTACGAAGATGTACCAAGACTTAAAACAGAATTTCTGGTGGACTCGTATGACAAGAGAAATAGCAAAGTATGTCTCTGAGTGCGATGTTTGCCAGAGAGTTAAGGCCAGTCACTTAAGGACTTCTGGTACGCTACAGCCTTTACCTATTCCTTCTTGGAAATGGGAAGATATCAGTATGGATTTTATCGTAGGTTTACCCAATACTTCCCAGAGGCATGATTCTATTTGGGTGATTGTGGATAGACTAACTAAGACCGCTCATTTTCTTCCAGTGCATACTACTTACAATACTAAGAAGTATGCTGAAATATATCTAGATCAGATCGTGCGTCTCCATGGGATACCTAAAATGATTATCTCTGATCGTGGAGCACAGTTTGTTGCTCATTTCTGGGAGCAATTTCAACAAACTCTTGGAACCAAGTTAATCCGAAGCTCCGCATATCATCCGCAGATAGATGGGCAAACAGAGAGGATAAACCAAATCCTAGAAGATATGCTTCGAGCCTGTGTGATCCAGTATGATAAGCTTTAGGACAAATGCTTAGCTCTGGTAGAATTGTCCTATAATAACAGTTATCAGTCAAGTATCAAAATGGCTCCTTTTGAAGCCTTATATGGTCGCTAATGCAGAACTCCTTTAAATTGGTCTCAGACTGGTGAACACGAAATCTTTGGATCTGATCTTGTCAACGAAGCAGAAGAAAAGGTAAAGATCATTTGGAACAATTTAAAAGCAGCTCAATCAAGACAAAAGAACTATGCAGACAAAAGGAGGAAACCAATACAGTTTGAAGTAGGTGATTTTGTATACCTGCGAGTGTCTCCTACTCGAGGTGTTCAACGATTTGGTGTCAAAGGCAAACTCGCTCCTCGCTACGTTGGTCCTTTTTAAATCCTTGAAATTTGTGGACCCGTAGCCTATCGACTTCAACTTCCTCCTCAGCTAGCAGCTATTCATAATGTCTTCCATGTATCTCAGCTGAAGAAATGTATCAACATTCCTATCAAAATCGTTGATACACAAAGTATCGACATCGAGCCTGATCTTTCCTATAAGGAGCATCCAATCAGAATCTTAGATACTAAGGAAAGAAGTACTAGAAGAGCAACAGTCAAAATTTTTAAGATCCAGTGGAATCATCATACAGAAGAAGAAGCTACCTGGAAAACCGAAGACTATCTTCAGAAGAATTTCCCAGACTTCCTCAAGAATTCTTAGGTATGTACCCTCTTATTACATCATTCCTGTAATCTCGGGACGAGATTCCTTTTAGGGGGAAGGTTGTGACACCCTAGGTGTCAAATAGAGCAAGCCAATAGGAAGAATGTTTGGTGTGGATTAAATTGTGTGAAAACTAAATAAAGTTATGAAAATAAGGGTATTTGTGTAAATTTATGAAAGTATAAGTCCTTTTATGTAATTTAGTTGAAGTATAAAAGTAACATAAAAAATTACCAAGGGTCAAAATGTAAAAGGTGAAAATCATCATGACCAGTCATAAATGCTTGCAGATAAGCCCAAGATTACATAAAATTTACACTACTAAGGACAAAAGCTTTACTAAGTTTGAGTTGAGTGCAAAATTGTAAAATAAAGCAGTGTACTTTAGGTTTCTGAACTTGAGCCCTAAAGCAAGTTGTAGGATTTGGAAAGTTCTACATCTTCTATTTTGACCATTTCCTCATTAGAGCTTTGGATCAGTGGGAAAATTCTATTTATAGTGAAGTCCCTGAGGTTTTGCAATTTCCAACGAGGTCCCCCGGACCTCCTCCCCTCTTCTTCCTCCTCTGGCACATGCTCTACTCTGCCTCTGCTCCTCTGCAGCACCGTCGCCCACCGTTCCCGGCCGTCCCTGGCCACCTCCTACCATGCTCCACCTCCACGCATCGATCCCCAGCCCGAGCGCCGCTCTAGCTCCCCTCTTCTGGCCTCCCGCGCGCTTGACACGCCCCTCTCCTCTCCTGCCCGAGCTCCCGCCGAGCGACAGCTCGCCGCCGCTGTGGCAAATGCTGGCGTTTCCTCCTCTTCCCTCACCCAGTTTTAGCTACCGTGAGCTCCTCTGGTTCAAGCCCTTTCCATTCTGCTCGTTTTTCCCTTTGCCGTGCACACACAGAACCCCGAACACCGCCGCCGTCTCCTCCCTCAACTCCGGCGCCCTCCTGCTCGCCGTGGGCAGCCCACCCCAGTCTATCCCGCACCACTACAACCCCCTAGGAAGCTTCCCCTCACCTCACTGACGCTCCCAAGGCACCCCCCGTGGCCGGACCTCCACCGGAACTACCTTGCCGTCGATCCCCTCTTCGCCGGTAAGCTCCTACCACCGTCGAGCCCTTACCCCCGCCCCTCCTCCGTCCAATTCGACCACCCCAACAGCTTCCCCTCGTCCTGCTGCAGCTGTCAAGCCCGAGCTTGGCCCTCCTCCTCGCCGGGAACCCCCTCACCAACGAGCTCCCTTCCGCCGCCGTCTCGGCCGCCGTGGGAACCTCACCTCCGGCCATCCCCTCTTCCTCCCAAGGCCACCCATGGAAGCGCCGTGAGCTCCTGGTACCCGTAGACCAGCTCTTCTCCACCCCCCGCCGTCCCCTCACCGGAATTTGGCCGGCGAGATCTCTGCCCTTCTTCTCCAACGAGCCAAGGGCATTTCTGTGAAGATTTCAAAAGTTCTAAGGGTCTTTCTGCAAGATTTCTGCACCCCCCCAATTCAAAAGCTGTGAACTTCAAAAATGTATAGAAAATTCAGAAAAATGCCAAACCAGTTTTGTTTGAATCCTTAAGTTAAAATAGACTACTTTTATATAGTAAGTTTGAGCTATATATGTGTATTTTCTGATGTAAATTAAATACTAGGAAATGAGTGTTTTAATTGTATCTCATGTTGTATGCATGTGTTGTAGCTGAATTTTGGAATCTAGGTTGTATGTTCCATGTGTAGCTCTATGTAAAAATCTCAAGTTCTTTACTGCTCTTTTGCTTAGAAATTTGAGTACCTTTGTTACATGTTGATGAAATGCTTAGATTTTAATTAAGGATGTTTCTGTTAGTATTTGTATTTGAAATTTATATCATAACTTCCTTTTTGCATGTGTAATCCATAGTAAAAATGTTAGGATTAATAGTAGGCCATACACCAAGTTATGAATTTTTGCTTGTTTGCAAAGACAATTCATTTATGCTAGTTTTTATTCATGGAAAATTATGAAAATATTTTGAGGTGTTACTCTTAAGTAGTGTAGCATGTCCACAAATTCTTAACCCATGATCAAGTGCAGAACAACTAAAATAAATAGAACTTGATAAATAGATCCATATTAAATGATAACCTAAAGTTATTAAAGATAATTAGCTAATCAAATAATAAAGGTGTTCAAGGTAATTAATTTAATTATTTAAGATAATCAAACATGTTGCCTTATGCAGTTAGTTAAATGTTTAGGGTTACCACCCACGTTACTTAATGTAACTAAGTGGTTTAATTAATGCCCGATAAATGACTGCCCAGTAAAGGGCAACTGTGTTGTTTGCTAGTTTGTAATGTTAGGTTCATTTGATTGCAACTTTATTGTGAAATAGCATAAAAGTCTATGCATTTCCTAAACTGCATCATTTTCGTTACATGTAGACTCGACGCTTCTCGCCGACGGAGACTATCAGATTCTCTCAGAACCCGAAGTAGAAATCTCTGAAGACGCTATGAACATCGTCGGAGAATTAACTGAAGCCCCGAACCCGAGTTCGAAAGAATTTGTTAACGTATCTGACCCCGGCCTCGCCAGTGAAGGCAAGCCCCGGACATAAACCCACTACTTTATTTACGCTGCAATCTATATTTATGTATATACTTGTGCATTAAGTTCTTGGGAATTGTCTGGAAACCCTAGTTGCATATCCCTAGGAACCGATGTACTGAATATTAGAACCTGAGTCCGACTTGTGCTATGCTAATAGGACCGGTAGAAGTCGAGTGATTTCCTGTCACTCGCGCGACATAGGAATTGGTTGTTTACGATCCTGCAATCACTATAAGGATGACGGACGGGGTTATGTGTAGTATCTTGAAAAGAAATGATACCCCATCTGTGTTGATGAATTTGGTTAAGGTCGCAGTGTGTGGTAGTGGCAGTTAAGCATTTGAAAGTACTAGCCACATGCTATGAAATATGGTAAGCAGTAAGCCTAGTAACCAGTCGGCCCGGCAAGTGGACTCGTGTCCCACCACTCGACTTTTAATTTATGTTTACACGCACCCACGTGTGGTAATACGTGTTGCAGGGTAACCAGGAGTATGGTCATATAGTCGCGCTACAGACATACATCCTTCACATTGGATGTGCATATGGTCCTGCAGTCGTTTGTGGTGGCATTGTTCCATGACCCGGAATGAAAGGCAAACGGTTGCTTCGAAACGACCTGTTGGTGTTCCAAGCATGTGAGTTAGGTTTACCTTGCAAGGGTTAAAATTCGATTCAGAATCATCCGTTTCTCGCGGAGATTGAGACTGCTTAACTCTTTTGCCACATAGAGTAATAAGAGAAATCTTATGATGAGTAATACTGAGGTATGCTTTAAAGAGGCTCTACCTTGGTTGAATAGTTATAGGTGCTTACCTAGAATGGTTAAAGGAACTAGAAACTGAAAGCTAAAATATGAAAATAAGGATCTACTCTTTGTTGCTTTTCAGCTGAGACAAAACCCAAAAACCTCATTAAAGCCTTCATGGTCTAGTTATGGGCTAAGTATACCCTAATTCCGGGTAAGACTTGCTGAGTATTAGAGTACTCAGCCTTGCAATATGATTTTATTTCAGGTAATGTCTCTGAAGACCCTACTCTTCCCATGCCTTGGCCCTATGCTTTGCCTGACGGTTGGTCCGTGGAGTGGGACCCGTCCCCAGCCAACACCGACCCTAACGAGTGATGTCATGCCATGGCTTAGCATGATGTCCATACTAGCGACATGTATAGTTATCGTACTTTGAATTCCGCTGCTGTGAACTTGAATTTTTAAACTGGTTTGTAATAACTTCTATCAGTCTAGTACTTATGTTATCCTAAAAACTCTTGTAATATAAGTGCCTGTGATGTAAAATATGATGGTGATCGTATCTCTGGACTCACCTTCGTGCGAGGTACCTTGTTTGATCCTGCATTCGGTGGTTTATCAGGACATTACCCGACAGGCCAAGGGGTTACACTGTTTGAAGTACGATTGGAGCCCTTGAGAGAAAGGACTTACGTACTTCAGGTTGGTTCTGCCACAGATCTCTTGCACCCCTCCGGGAGTAGGGTTCTTCTCTCCCTCGCCAAAAAGGAAGTTTTTCTCTATGCCATGACGGGTACTGAAACCACGGCATTGGAAAATATTCCCGTGGTTTGCGAGTATCCGGATGTCTTTCCGGAAGAATTACCGGGCATGCCTCCCGATCGTGAGGTGGAGTTCGTTATTGAGCTAATGCCCCGAACGGCTCCCATTTCCAAGCATCCTTACCGTATGCCCCCTAATGAGTTGAAGGAATTGAAAGAGCAACTCAAGGTCCTATTGGGTAAAGGTTTCATTCGTCCCAGTTCCTCTCCTTGGGAATGCCCGGCTCTCTTCATGAAGAAGAAGGATGATAGCTTATGGATGTGTGTTGACTACCGTCCGTTGAATGAGGTCACCATTAAAAATAAATACCTTCTTCCTCGTATTGATATCTTATTTGACCAACTTTCCGGAGCTTGTTATTTCTCCAAGATTGATCTAAGGTTGGGTTATCATCAAATTAAGATTCACTAAGAAGATATTCCAAAAATGGCTTTCTCTACTAGATATGGTCTCTATAAATTCACCGTCATGTCCTTTGGCCTCACCAATGCACCAGCATATTTTATGTACTTAATGAATAGTATCTTCATGGAGGAACTTGATATCTTTGTGGTTATCTTCATTGATGATATTCTTATCTATTCAAAGACTCGAGATGATCATGCTCCTCACATCCACATTGTATTGCAAAAACTTTGGGAGCATCATCTATATGCCAAGTTTAGCAAGTGCGTGTTTTGGCTTGAGAAAGTATATTTTCTTGGTCATATTCTCTCCAAGGATGGCGTCGCCGTCGATCCTAGCAAGGTGCAAGATGTTCTGAATGGAAACAACCTCGAAATGTCACCGATATCTGGAGTTTTCTTGGACTTGCGGGATACTACTACCGGTTCATAGAAAACTTTTCAAAAATTGCCAAGCCTATGATCGAGTTATTAAAAAATGGGGTCAAGTTCGAATGGTCCCAAGCTTGTGAAGAAGCCTTTCAAACTCTCAAAGATTGTCTTACTACCGCTCCTGTTCTTGCTCAACCAAATATTCACAAGAACTTTGATGTCTATTGTGATGCCTCTCACATCGGTCTCGGTTGTGTTCTTATACAAGAAGGCCAAGTGGTGGCCTATGCCTCTCGTCAACTCAAGCGACATGAAGAGAATTATCCGACCCATGATTTGGAGCTTGCGGCCGTTGTCCATGCTTTAAGGATATGGCGCCACTACCTTCTTGGTAACCATTGCAACATCTACACCGATCATAAAAGTCTTAAATATATCTTCACCCAATCCGATCTCAACATGAGGCAACGTAGGTGGCTTGAGTTGATCAAAGATTATGATCTTGAAGTTCACTATCATCCCGGTAAGGCGAATGTCGTTGCCGATGCACTAAGCCGCAAGGCCCAATGCAATTGTTTGACTATGGGACCTCCTCTCCACACTCTTTGTGATGAATTCCGGAAACTTGAAATGGGAATGGTCAAGGAGGGTTATCTTGGTGCTCTCATAATCAAATCCGACCTCTATGATCAACTTAAGGAAGCTCAAAAGAACAACAAAGGTATGGCCCGAATTCGTACTTTGATGAAGCAGGGTAAAGCTCAATGTTTTCTTGTGATGATCAAGGAGTCCTATTCTTTGGGAAGCATATTGTCGTGCCTAAGGATCACAACTTGAGGCATCTAATTCTTGATGAAGCTCATAACTCTCAATTCTCTATTCATCCGGGTAGTACCAAAATGTTTCAAGATCTCAAGCAAAGGTTTTGGTGGACTCGCATGAAGCGGGAAATCGCTCGATATGTCACCGAGTGCGATGTTTGCCAAAGGGTTAAGGCCGTACATCTCAAACCGGCCGGTACTCTTCAACCTTTGCCTATTCCATCATGGAAGTGGGAAAATATGGGAATGGATTTTATCACCGGGTTGCCGAAGACTACTCAAGGGTATGATTCTATTTGGGTAATAGTTGACCATTTAACCAAATTGGCTCACTTTCTTCCGGTCAAGACCACCTACTGAGCTAAGCAATATGCGGAGTTATATCTCACTCGCATTGTATGCCTTCATGGTGTTCCAAGAACAATTGTCTCCGATCGTGGTCCTCAATTTGTTGCCCACTTTTGGAGACGTCTTCATGAGGCCATGGGAACCGACCTTACCTATAGCACCGCTTACCACCCTCAAACCAACGGCCAAACCGAGAGAGTGAATCAAATCCTTGAAGATATGCTAAGAGCTTGTGTTCTAGTGTATGAGAAGAAATGGGCCACTTGCTTGCCGTTCGCGGAATTTTCTTATAACAATAGTTACCAAGCAAGTATCAAGATGTCTCCTTTTGAAGCTCTCTATGGACGGCGGTGTCGAATGCCTATCAATTGGTCCGAGTCCGGGGAAAGACCTTTCTTTGGCCCGGATTTAGTGAAGGATGCCGAGGACCAAGTCAAGATTATTCATGAAAACCTTCGCATTGCTCAATCCCGTCAAAAGATATACGCCGATCATCGCCGCCGTGAACTCCATTTCAAGGTTGGTGATCATGTCTATCTTAAGGTCTCTCCTTTCAAGGGCACTCATCGCTTCTGGGTTAAGGGCAAATTGGTACCTTGTTTCATCGGACCTTTCCGAGTCACTAAAAGGGTTGGAATGGTGGCTTATCAATTGGATCTTCCCCAATCACTTTCCACTGTTCACAATGTGTTCCATATCTCTCAATTGAAGAAGTGTCTCCGTGTCCCGACCGACGCCATCGACCTTGAAACACTTGATCTTCAAGCGGATCTTACCTACGAAGAACATCCTATTGCCATCCTTGATTATGATGAAAAGAAGGTGAAACAAAGTATGGTGAAGTGTGTGAAAGTTCAATGGAGCAACCACTCCAAAGATTAAGCCACATGGGAATGTGAGGATGGTTTGCATCAAGACTACCCCGATTTCTTCTTCCATGAGTGAGTCCTCAAGCCCTCCCCCACCGCACCCAACTTTCTTTATGAAGTTCATCTTTCTAAATATCATATATGTGTACACAATCACCATCAAAGAGGAACTAGGAATGTCCTACCACTCCCTACCACCCATGCTTTGTACATTCTCTTGTGGATGTTCATCTTGTCTAGGTGAATATGGCCTTAATTCACCCGAGGCCTTATCGCTTTTGATTCTACCAAATCTCGGGACAAGATTTTCTTAGGGGGGGAGATATGTCACAACCCAAGTTAATGAAAAACATGATTAAGATTAATACCACACCATCATGAGCATCATCCAATCATAATCAAACATCATGTGCATTTTTTTATTGAGAAATTTATTTTCCTTGCTTCGTGTGAATGAATGTTGTGAAGCAAGTTCAAATTTTGCTATGTGGCTATGCCCCCAAACATTTTATTCAAATACTAATTTCAAATGTTGAATTTTGAAAAATTTTTGAGAATTTTTGGATATTTAACCCGAGCCATAAAATTCTTGGAAAATTTCAAAACTACAGTTTTGCTCGAATTTTTGTGAGCAGTCTTTAATAGCTTTTTGAGTGTTTGCTGTTGCATTGTGTTCTTGGTAGTGTGATCTTGCTCTAGTAAAAATTTGGAAATTTTGGAGCCCGGGAATTAGCAGTTTTTGAATTTGGAAGTTAGAGCTTTGCTTTTTCGGGTGGTATTTCCTTGCCGGTCCCACCTATCAGCCGCACACCAGCCTCTCCCTGTGCCCCCGGGCCCGCGCGTCAGTCCCTCCCTCCGCATCTCCCATGCCTCCGCCCACGCCTGTTGGGCACCCGCGCGGCAGCGCACGCCGGCGGCCGCTGGCTAGGCCAGCGTGGACCGCCCGGCCCTAGACCTCCCCCGCGCCGCGCCCGTTCACCTCCTCTCCCTCCCATTCAAACGCACCGTCTCCCCTTCCCGGCCAAACCCTAGCTCCACCACCCCTTCCTCTCCCCGCTCCGCCGGCCACCGCAATCCATCACCGCCGGTGAGTCTTTGCTCGATCCCATGTGAGCGCACCATCCCCTCCTCCTCGCTCGGTCCCGACCCTCCACCGCCTCTCCCTCCGCCCGCAGCCGCTCCCCGACCTGCACCTCCACCCGCCGCCGCCATTCCTTGCCACGCTGCTGCTCGCCGCCCCGTTCTGCTCACCCGTGCTGCGGGCGAGCACCACTGCCATGCTGTGCTACCGGTGCGCGCGCGCCTCCATCCCATTCGCGCCTCGGGCCGTGCTGCCCTCGTCGCCGCCGCGATGTCATGCCGCGTGCGCGCGCGCGTTCACGCACGGGCCCCGTTGCGGGCGCGCGCTGGCCGTGCCCCGTAGCGAGTCAAGGCCCACGGCTGGCCTTGACTCCGACTGGGCAGCGCTGGCAGCCTGGGCCCGCCTGTCGGCGCCCAAGAGCGCTAGATCCGGGTGGATCTAGCAGTTGCTGCCCGTTCTCCAAAAATAGTGAAACTTGTTTTGTTTGTTTGCTCTGTGATAGACCTACCAGAAAAAATTATGGTTGAGCATGTTAGAGTCCTGTGCTTTGAGTTATATTTTATTCTTTCCAAATCAAGTTAATTGCTTAACTTGCTGTGTGATGCTCTAAAAATGCCAAATTAAATCTTGTTAGATTCCTTGTGAAATGCTCTATCTAATGGTGCACTTGTATAAAGGACCCTAGGCTGTTTGGTAGGGTTTAATGTGCTTAATAATTTTCTGCCCTGCAAGCTTATTAATTTCATAACTTTAGTTTAAAAAGTGATAAAATGGCAAAACCACTTCTGTTACCTTTGTTGTCATGTCTATGCTTCCTGGTAAGTTTCTGTTGATTTATGGAAATTTTTTGGATGCCTTTTAAGATTTAACTTGTGTTGGGCAGCTGAAAATTGTAAAGTGCATAAGTAATTCTATAAAAATAATTTTGCTGCAAATTCAAATCTCATGAGTTCCTTTTGAGATTCCCTGTGTGCATAATTTAAATCATGATTTATGCTTGTTAAGTACCTTGTTGAGCAAATTTCGCTTATTGGTCCCTATGATTAAAGTGTAGCGATCGAGTTTCCTTGTCCTTATCGTTTGTATTGCTTCCTTGTTTGGAGTGATCTTCTATTTCATATCATACATACCACATCATTTTCACATCATCGGCATTATAGTGACCGAAACGCCGGAGGACGAAACCGTTGAGCCCGCCGAGACCGTCGAAGCCGAGCCGGGAGCCGAGTTTGTCATTGAGCAAGAAGGTAACCAAGTCAAGCAGCTAAGCATGATTCCTTGACCCGCTTAACTTGTTTAGAATTAGTTATCTCACTTGGGTATATATGTTTATGCTATATGTTTATCTATTGCTTCGTCGATCCTAATTTCATGCTATGACTTCCCTTGCTTTTACTTCCATGTCCTTGACACATGTAGTTAACAACAAATTCATTAAGCAAATGCTTAGCCATGCTTAGAGTTGGTTTTTAGTTGCAAGAAACTTCGGAATAGGGTCACCTTGCTCATTACACCACTTTTAGCTACTTTCACGTTTGTTCAGTTTAAAAAGGTTAGAAGTTTGGAACGGTTTGGTTGGGAAATTGTTTCGCGATTCGAGCGGAAGGTAGGGCCTAGAGAAAGGAGTCTCGGAGGCATAGTCCACTTGAATCGGTTAAGGACCGTCCGTGGATGAACTCGGTTTTGAGCATTTATCGTACTACGACATATCCATTCATGGGGTGGATAAACCAATTACCTTCTAGTTTTAATCTTTGATGCACGGTCCTAGATGCGTGGCCATAGGGCTTTGTAGAGAGGCTTAGGGGTGTCCCTGGTGGACCTAAGTAACTCTCCGCGTAAGTTAGGCGTGATGTTCAACGATTAGAACTTGCCGGAAAAGGTTGATGTGAGTACCCCCTTGCCTAACGTGATCCGTTGGGTAAGTCGCATGGTCCCTACGTCGTGTGGGTAAAGAAGTACACCCTTGCAAGGTTAACCAATCAATTCGAATTGCCGCGCTCTCGGTCTTGAGCAAGCTCAATTTTCCAATGTAATCTTCGTAGAAGTGTCGGTTTTGTTGGATGGGTGCATGTTACCTCTTATGATGCATAGTGGTTGGATGATTCAATTAACTAAAACTTTAAGTAGGTTGGGCAAGTTAATTAAAATGCTAGGAAGTTAGGGGGTGGAATTAGGGAGCTCATGCTTATTTAATATTACTTAACCTTAAAGCCTTATTTTTGTGAGCCTTCATGTGCATAATCCTTGGTTATTATTTATTCGCGTAAGTTTTGCGAGTACCTTTGTACTCATGTTGCTTTATTAACTAAGTTGTAGGTGAGCCGAATGTGGTGTTTGGCCACTTCTACCCCGACGATTCAGGCGTGGGTGAGGAGTAGACCAATGTGGATACGATGGTGTCCTTGAGAAAGATGCCATTGTTCTATCTCATTATGTTTTTCCGCTGCGCAATCGTATTGGGGATATCATTTCAAACATTAAACTTTATGGTTTATGCCCCTCTCTAATGTTAATTGTGAGCCCAAGGCTTGTATCTCATATTTGAACCTTTAAATTTCAGATTTGGAACCTTCCTCTATATTACTCTTGTAATGGCTAGTTGTTTAATTTCGTATTAAAACTTGCTCTTTGTGGATCATCGGTGATATATGGGCTTGTGACGATATGTGTGTATGCATGATCTTGGGCATATGGTGGAGCACATACCGGGACTACCGGATTTAATATCATTTTGGCGAATGATGGGTTGGTCCTTTATAATTTAGATGTGGGTTAACTCGTGGCCTGCCATTTGTGCGAGCGTGTGTTAGTCCTCATCTTCATGATAAGGACCAGCGGTTCACTTAAAATGATGTTAAATTGGGCGGTTCTTACAGTACGCGTTCCCCTTCAGCTACCACACGGCGATGCTGCTTGCCTTGGCGCGCGCGGGCCGCCACCGCGGCGCCGGCCGGGGCCACACTCCCATTCCTCTCCACCGCGGTTTCAATCTCGCAGCTCCGAAGGGCAGCCCCCGCCAGCGCCGAGCTCCTCCCGGGGAATCTGCGCTTCGTCGAGGGGAGAGGAAGGGAGCGGCGCATGGGGAGGGGATGGAAGCTGCGCGCGGATCTGAGGGGAGCGAGCGGCGCGAGGGGAGGGGATGGGAGAGGCGCGTGGGGATCTGAGGGGATGGAAGCGACGTGCGGGGATCTGAGGGGAGCGAGCACCGCGCGGGGGAGGGGAGACGAAATGCGGCGGCTAAGGTGAGGGATCTGAGGAGGGGAAGAGTGCGGCAAAGAGACAGTGAAAGGAGGAGGAGAGCTAAGGGTTTTGGGGTGTCTGCACGAGGGATTTAATTGAACAAGGACACAATCTAAACCGTTGAAATAGAGATGGATGGATATGAATGATTGGGCCGTGCACAGTATAGAAAAATGGCCCAGTTTGAGGCCTGTTTAGTGTTTTTCTTATTTTTATCTAATTAAGGAATCCTTGTGAAGTAGCATGAAAAACAAATTATCTTAAATAAACCAATGTATTTTTTTAGTGTAATAGAAAACATAAAAGTTGTTAGGTAGGAGTTTCAAGAATTTTTGAACCTATTTGATATTCTTTTATTATTAAAATGAATTTTTGCATGCTTATTGAAAAAATCTCAAGTTGAACTATGTGTACCTCCAATAAAATTCAAAAAATTGCAAAAAATTATATTTAGACTCAGATGTTCTATTTTAACCCATGTCTTGGAGATATATGAAAAATTCAATTGTCTTTTAGGGACAATTCAAACTTCTACATCCAAATTAGCACGTAATAATTATAATAATATCAAAATTAGGTTAAAAATTTCTACAAATCAACATGACAACATATTTTTGACCCAAAAGATTGTAATAAAAAAACTAAAATTATTTTACTAAAGTGGGACCACACATTATTCACAAATGGATACATCTTTCACATAGTTTCTTGTAATTGAAGTCAAACTTTGAGATTTGAACAACTCATAACATGATGGAACTCGTATGCAGCTCAATTTTGGACACCACCTTATGTTGACCATAACATTGGAAAATATCAAGTTATTTTATCAATTATTATTCAAAAACATGTTTTTTCTATTCTCTATTAAGTTGGAAGAAAACATGTCATATGGAAAAAATCAAAACATAGCAAGTAACATACAAATAAATGCTACTAATTTTAGAAACATTTAGATAAAAGAACCATCAAATTTGGAGTTCTTAGAGGGAGTAATACCAATTACAAAATTTAATTATGAATTATAATAAGGTATCGTTACCCAACAAGAGTACAAACAAGGGTGCAGCTCATTGGTGAGGTGTTCGAATCTTGTCCCTAAGGTCCGTGTTCGAAGCCACAATACTACGTCTGCCCATATTTTTATTTTTCAAATTAAAACTTGAGAATTTAATATTTATATGTCTTAATACCAAACTACAACACAAGTGAAGGCGCAACGTAGTTGTAGGGCACTAGATACCTCGAAGACCCAGGTTTCATTCTCTTCTATGCCTCTTTTCTCTTTTATCGCCAAAACATGAGATCCTGTGTCGTTTGTTGTGAGCTATAGGTCGCATGTTCGAATCGAGGAAGCGCCCCATTTTTTTCCTTTTTTCCTCAGCTCTGTAACCTCTGAGCTCACCTGCCCTTCGCGCTGGTCCTTCTGCCCTGCGCACGGTCCTGCTGCTGCTGCGGCCTAAGCTTGGCTTGGCGCAAGCCAACAGGGGGAGGGGGGGATAGAGGAGGCCGGAAGGGCAAAACCAAGCTCGGCCCGGAGACAAGGGAAAAAGATCTCGACCCTGCCCATCTTTTTATTTTTCAAATTAAAACTTGAGAATTTAATATTTATATGTCTTAATACCAAACTACAACACAAGTGAAGGCGTAGTTGTAGGGCACTAGATTCTTACCTCGAAGACCCAGGTTTGATTCTCTTCTATGCCTCCTTTTTCTTTTATCGCCAAAACATGAGATCCTGTGTCGTTTGTTGTGAGTTATAGGTCGCACGTTCGAATCGAGGAAGCGCCCCATTTTTTTTCCTTTTTTTTTCTCGGCTCTGTAACCTCTGAGCTCGCCTGCCCTCCGCGCTGGTCCTTCTGCCCTGCGCATGGTCCTGCTACTGCTGCGGCCTGAGCTTGGCTTGGCGCAAGCCAACAGGGGGAGGGGGGACAGAGGAGGCCGAAAGGGCAAAACCAAGCTCGGCCCGGAGACAAGGGAAAAAGATCTCGACCCTGCCCATCTTTTTATTTTTCAAATTAAAACTTGAGAATTTAATATTTATATGTCTTCATACCAAACTACAACACAAGTGAAGGCGCAACGTAGTTGTAGGGCACTAGATTCTTACCTCGAAGACCCAGGTTTGATTCTCTTCTATGCCACTTTTCTCTTTTATCGCCAAAACATGAGATCCTGTGTCGTTTGTTGTGAGCTATAGGTCGCACGTTCGAATCGAGGAAGTGCCCCATTTTTTTCCTTATTTTTTTTCGGCTCTGTTACCTCTGAGCTCGCCTGCCCTCCGCGCTGGTCCTTTTGCCCTGCGCACGGTCCTGCTGCTGCTGCGGCCTGAGCTTGGCTTGGCGCAAGCCAACCCGGGGGGGGGGGGGGTGGGGGTGGGGACAGTGGAGGCCGGAAGGGCAAAACCGAGCTCGGCCAAGAGACAAGGGAAAAAGAGCTCGACCCTTGTTTTTGTTCAATTTTTTTACTACAGCTGGCCCAAGAAAATGTTGAGGTGGGCCAGAATGGTTTTTTCATGACAAAAATAACGAGAGATTTTCCTATGCTATAGAAATTTAAAAAACTAAAGAAAACTGGATTTAAGCTTGTACAAAATATTATGTTGTAACTTGGATGCATGTGTGAACTCAGTATCTTGCGCTGATTCGTGGGCTCATGTTAATTATAATGTATTTTTCTTTATCACCATTGTGGTTTGAGCATGATATCAAATTTGTGATAATTTCTATTTTCATTCTATGATGTTTTCAAAGTGTTGTCACAGAAACTGAGCCCAAATTAGAGCCTGTATGGGCTATTTGCAAATCTTTGATGAAAATTCATAAATTATCATAGATGTTGTCTGTTTATGATGGTTTTTGTAAACATCACCAAAAATTCGTCATGGATTAAAGGATTTCTTGTAGTGCTTGCTCCAAAGTAACCGGTGGTGCTGCAGTACTCACATTGGTTTACCTCAGTTTGTAGAGAGTCGAAGATGACATCCTTGATATTCGTGACTTTCCCTTGACGATCCACGGAGAAGTGCGATATATAATGCTACATAGCTTCTTGCTCCTGTCGTTGGATCTCCTGCTCCTTCTCTTCTCTGATCTTCTTCTTGATATCATCAAGAGCTTTCTGATGCTCGGCCGAGAGTTGTTCAAAAGTTGGCCTTTGGATGTTGTCAGCATCGACCTCACTAGGTTTAGGTATCTTATTGGCCATGGCAGCTGATTGATCTTTTATCCTTCTTAGCAGAGTTGCCAAAAAGTATGTTGACATGAAAATGTGCCGTGCCAAATATCGAGCACTCAAACATGCAGCACGCAGCACCGCTACGCACAACCGGTCAAACCGGTTTGGGAGGCCGATCAGACCGGTCTTCGCCGGGAGGCTGGTGAGGATCCAACGAACGCTTGCCCAAGAGGGACCCCATCAGGGCAAGCACACGCAGGGTTGCTCTAGGGTTGGTAGGCCACCTAGAGCGTCTTCAAATGCCGTCGAGACAAATGAAGAAGAACAAGTACGGGGGTTGGAAGAGCTAGGGTTTGGAGAAGACAAAAAGTAATGAAGAGTAATAGATTGATATATTTTTGCCTGATTGGATTCTCTCAATCGGCCGTGGCCCTTTATATCTATAGAAAGGGATGGTCTTATCCCATTAGGAGTCGAAACCCTAATTAATTTCATGTCAAACTATAACTCCTAACTCTGACTACGCAGTCTAAACCGGTCTGACTGCCCTAGCTAACCGGTCGCGGTCTGGGTCATGTCTTCCTGAGGTCATAGCTCTCATATCCGAACTCCAAATCGGACGTAGATGCATTTTGATCATCTCGACGAGAGCTACGCAATGGTGAAGTCGAATTCATATTCTGACAAGGTCACCCAAACCGGTCTGACCGGTTTATGCACATGGGTCGGACCGGTCTGCACAGTCGTGCCAATTTTGGTCATCAACATATGCCCCCCTATTTTTTTGCAAAGCTTGGCATGCCAAAAAATATCATTCTAGACCAAAATTGTCTAAGGACAATGATGAACACTACATCGGCCATATATTGTCTTTAAGGGCGATGAAAGTATGCATCGTCCATACAACTTGATTTTGCTCAAGTTGATGTTGAAGCTACCTTCTTCGGCCTCTACTCCTTGATTGGTGCAGACCTTGCTGGCTTTGTATTAGATTGATGCTCCAATAGTCCTCGCTTGCGTAATCGCTGCAACTTCCTCTTTTGAGTATGAGTTAAGTCTGAGGAACACCACCTCGGCTATAAGTATCTGGAATCTTGCTTCTTGCCTTTCTCATCCTCCTTGCTGTCAACAAACTCACTTTTGACCAGATAATCATTATCAACAATCGGTCCTTGCGATGCTCCACAATTTGGATATGTAGAAAGATATTGAATGATATATGGTTGCATATGTATTTATCATAATCCAAAGGTGAATAATAGAAAGGATATGACCAAAATCATGGAGTAACCGATCCAAATAAAGAGTATGGCGCAGCAGCACAGTTACCTTGATGTAAGAAAGAACCCGGTTGCTCTTGAGTTTTTTGTGATGATTTTGCGCTTTTGACTTTATTTGGCTGATTCTTCTACTTCTGAGTAGCTCCCTTCTTCTTATATTTGGTCAGGAGTTCTTCAAAACTCGGCCTAACTTTATTCTTGCATTTGGTTCTATTTTCAGACCTCCCAGGATGACTGGTTAGAGAGAAGCTCACTTTATTCTGGGAATTCTGTGAGAGAAGCTCCACTAAGGTAAAGTACGTGTCGGTAGCTCACCCGCGGGCTAATGGCTAGGTTGCGCGAGTGAAAGGATCGATGGACCAAGAGGGGGGGTGAATTGGGCCTTTTTAAATTTCTAAAACAAGATAAAGCAACCTTAACCTATGCAAAACTAGAAAGGCACCAATTCACCAACCGGGTAACTAAACACTTACGCAAGCTAGGAAGGATAAAAAGAGATAAAGCCTAGCAAGGTAGAGCTAACTAGTGATCCCTAAATCAAGCACATGAATGAATTGCATGAAAGATAATACTTGAATAAGTAAAGTGGACAAGGGACAACCGGATTTTTTCCCGTGGTATCGATGTGTTGGCACACACCCCTAATCCACGTTGTGACACTCACAAAGAGTATTGTCACCTCCCAAGTCACCAAGACGAGGGCGCTCACTAAGAGTCTCCGTTCACCATCCCGGTGTGGTGGAGATCAAGCCACGTACAAATCTCTTCTCCGGGCTTCCACAATCCTTGGCAAGCTTCGCGAGAATCACCTCGATCACCAAGATCGCCTAGGTGATGCCAATCACCAAGAGTAACAAGCTAAGGCCTTCACTTGAGCAAGACCCAATCACCGAGAAAGGATGCACACACGCTTCTCTCTACTCAAGTCCTTAATCTTGCTTCTTGAATGATTGAATGACCAAGTGTATGAAAAGATGAAGCTCAAGGTGGCTCTTGACTATAGTATGTGTGTTTGGGTGTTGCCTGGTGTCAAGAGTAGTAAAATGACTCATTGGAGGGGTATAAATAGGCAGCTCACACGAATAGAGCCGTTGGAGAAAAAGCTGCCAGAAAACTGCGTAGCGCCGGTTAATCCGACGTCCCTCCAATAGTCATCGTCGGTTTAACCGGTGAATGTAAACTACCCCTTCTGAAAACTAGCCGTTACAGCATGGGCAGATTAACCGTCGTTGCATCGGTTTAACCGGTGAGTGTAGTCATCCATTGATCAACTGAAATACCAAGTCTCTGGACAACTGCACCGACGTCCAATTTCAAATAGCGTCGGTTTAACCGGTGAGTGTAGTTGTCCACTGATCAACTGAAAACCGAGTCTCTGGACAACTGCACCGACGTCCAATTTCAAATAACGTCGGTTTAACCGGTGTATTGACTTGTCCAGACCTGCTGACCTTGTTTAACCGACGTATAGAAAACTTGAGGCGTCGGTTAAACCGGTGTTAAGGATTTTTCTGATTTTGCCTTTTCTGACTTGAGTCTTGAATGAAATCCAAATATTCTTGAGATATAAGTCGAGAACCACTTATTTGAGCTTCTTGAAACCTGAGTGACCATTGTGTGCATCCATTTTCAAATGACCATGTCCATGCTCAAGTTACTAAGCCTAAACCCCTCTTAATAGTGCGATCACTACAAAACTATAAAACCTATACTAACCTAAGTGTCCTTCTCAACCTTATGACACTTAGGACTAGAAAGATCCTTAGTCTTGACATATTATTGAGTTGAATGCCGAGATCGCCTTTTTGAATAATGAAAATTAGGGGCCTCTTTTGACATATAACCAAATGAGCGATAATGATCTATAAATCTGCACAAACTCATTAGTCACAATAATGGTTGTCATTAATCACCGAAACATACCTTAAGGGCCTAGATGCTTACAATCTCCCCCTTTTTGGTGATTGATGACAACATAAACATAGATAACGAGAGAGCGAGAAAGATAAAACACGAATCAACACAAGCAAACTCGAAAAGAGAGAATCAAAGAACTCAATGGCTCAAACGAAATCCATAGATATGTCTCAAAAGCTTAGCATGCTCAAATGACAAATGTACATATCCATGAACTAACACCAAATATAGTACAATAAGAAACATCAAGATCCTGATCACGAGCTCTCTCTCTAATGCTACCCTCCCCCTGACTCCCTCTCCCCCTTTGGCATCAAAGCCCAAAAAGGAGCGATCTACGGATCCAGCTGACGAGGTACTGCAAGGAATCGATCTGGGTCGTCGTCGGACGGTGGATCCTCGGAGACTGAAGGTAGCTGCTGATCTGAAGTGCCTGCTGGTGCTGAGCTGACCGGAGGTGTAGCTGTCGTCGAGGCTCTGGTGCTAGCACTGCCGGGGAGAGGGTCCGTGGAGGTAGTAGCTGGCTCAGCAGAAGATGTGTCAACATCTGAAGTAGTAAGAGCTGATGCTGCCGGCTGTGACGACTGCTGAACTAAGGACACCTCTCCGCCTCCCCCTGAAGGTAGTGGCTGTGGTACGACGGGGAGGCCAACTGACTGCACTGCAGAGGGTGACTCCTGGAAGAGTGAGGTCGCAGGCAGTGGAGAGAAGAGGGGACGACTCGCAGACCCAAGTAGTGCTGACAATGAGAACATGATCTCTGGGGTCGCGGAAGAAGCTGGAGCAGTGGAGGCTGGAGCTGGTGTAACTGCAAGTGGTGGTGCTCCAGCACTCTGAAGGCCTGTCTGTCCTGGCTGCTGTGGGGCGAGTCCGGTGTGAGAGTATAGCTGTGAGATCATCCCGAACATCGCCATCATGCCTTGCTGCATCTACTGAAACTGAGCGTCTGTCCTCTGAGATACTCTGTCAATGAGGCCGACAAAACGCTCCTCTGTAGCAGCTCGCTCTCGGGCGGCCTCTCTCTGTATCTCTGCAAGCTGGGCCTCATGGGCTCTCCTGGCCTCCTCCTGAGCACGGCGATCCTCCCTCTGCTGTGTGACCAGCTGCTGCAAAAGTGCGGTGAGCTCAGACGGCTGAGACACCTGAGACTCTGAAACTGTGGTAGCTGCAGCAGCTGACACTGGAGCTGGCTCTCCGGAGCCTCCTGCCTCGTGATCATGACTCGCTGGAGCAGGTGCAGGGAAGTACTCCTCGTCCTCGGAGGAGTCTGACTCTAGGTCTGACCAATGTATCACATCATCTCCTCCGGGAAGCTGTGCCTCTGCGGCTAGCAGTGCCTCATCCTCCTGTGCTACACGTGCCTGTACCTCAGGTGACAGCCGTGCCATGGCAGCTCTATCAGCCTGCCTGCCTCTCCTCCGGTCCGAAGGAGCTGTCGGACGGTAGACGGGGAACCATGGAACCTCGTCCTGGCGGTATACTGCACTGACTGGTGACTCAGCTGGCACAATCATAGAGCAGATAAAACTGATCCAGTGAGCATATGGAAACTGACGCACGACCCCCATCCCATCAGTGATGACATCCTCAATCTCAGCCAAGATAAAATCAACTATGTCAAATGGCTCATGAGTGAGTATGTGAAGAAGTAGCAGCTGCTGCAGACCTGTAAACCCCTCTGGGTAGCCACTCCTCGGGAGCAGAGTCCTCCGGAGTGCCATGTGAACAGCATAGGCCTCTGGGGTCAGTAGGCTCGGGACTCTGGCGTAAGAAGCCGGGAAGGGCTGGCGGAAGCACTGTGAGATTGCCTCGTGAGAAGGTGCAATTCCGCTAATCATGGCTCTGCGCGGTGGATCTGCATCACCATATACCATCTCGTGCAGGGAGACGTCAACCAAATCAACTCCTAGAATCCCTGCAAGTGTCGCTCTGGACAAACCAAATACCTGCCCTCCAAACATAAAGTGAACAGCTCTGCGCTCTGGGGCTATCCAAGCTGTGGCATAGAAAACCCTGACCCAATCCTCAATGTATCTGTTCCTCTCAATCGAGAGCAACCTGGGCAGACCCCTGAAATGAGCAAAGTGCTCCCTGATATCAGCTCCCCTTGCGGCTGTCCTCAGTGAAACCCAGTCTAGTACCCTGTGAGGAAAGATCCTGTGGCCCCGCCTCTGATAGGTCTCGTAGAAACTGGCCTGAAGAAGTGTCCAGAATCTGCGATCGACCCTGCTGTCACGGGTCACCGGGAACCACTCCTCCTCCTGTACACTCCACCTGAGCCTCTTGACCTTCGCCGCATTGGCCTTGGTCAAGTTCTGGAGCAGCACACCTGGCTCCAGACGCACAACAGTGTCCATGCGGAACACTGCGCGCTCGGCCGCTAGGGCCTCGGCTCGACGAGCTGCTGCTGCTGCTGCGGTGGACCTGCGAGGCTCCTGTGGCTGGTGGCCTCCTCGCGTCCTAGGTCCGGTGCGATGCTCGGTCGCTGGTGAAGTCTCCTCTGCGGGGGACGTCTGCCGGGTGCGGCCAGAACGTCGTAGAGCTGGTGACTGCTGTGTATCCTGCCCCTGAGACTGCTCAGACTGCACTGTATCTGAATCTGAATCGGACTCTGCCGCTGAAGGTGACTGCTCTGACTCTGCTGCTGCTGCGGCTCTGGTGGCCCTGGCACCTCGGACTCTGCCCATCCCTCTGCCTCTGCCTCTGCCTCTGCCTGGCGTGTCCCTGATAGCAAACGGACGAGCACGGCCTGATGCCTGCTCCTCGGCGGCCTTAGCCACCATCTCGGCCCTCTCGGCCTCTCTCGCTGCGCGAGTCCGCTTACGAGCAGGCTCCTCGACTACTATCTCCTTCCCCTTCCTCTTGTCACGACCCATCTCGATCACAACAGGATGCGGCGCGGCGTGAATGCAGAGAGCGAAAGGGAGCGCGGCGTGAACGCGGTGCAATGGCGCGTGGATAGTGGCACAGTAGAGGTGTAGGATATGCAGGCAATGGCGTGGAGCGGCAGTGGTGGTGGCACGGTGCGTGGGCGACGCTGGCGCAGGCGTGAATGCAGTGGTGTGCGTGCGCGCGGGCGGCAGACGGCGGCGGCGGCGCGCAAGGTGTGCGGGTGCAGGCGGCGGTGCGGGCGCAGGCGGCAGCGGGGTGAAAGACGGTGGCGGCGACGCGGGAATGCGGCGGGCGGTGATGAGCGGACGGCGAGCAGCGGTGGATGGCGACGGCGGTGGACGGTGACGGCGGCGGACGACGGTGGCGGTGACGGGAGCGAGGGCGAAGGCGAGGGGACGAGCAAAACACGAGCGCGAGTGAGAAGTCGTGACCGGTCAAGAGAGAAATATGACATGTGGCCCCCTCAAATTTTCTTATCGCCGGTTGATCCGACGCTTAGGTTTTGAACGCCGGTTGGTTGCGTCGGTGTAGTTTACCAGAAACTCTGCCAAATCTGCATCTGTACGCCGGTTGAACCGATGATCTGAAAAGTGAACTCGTCGGTTGAACGATGCAAATATCAGTTGATTTTCTGGTCGGAAGCATGTTATGTTCACTGGTTGATCCGATGCTACAAACTTTGTATACACCGGTTGAACGCCTGAAATGACTGAGCTGAAGCTGACACTTAGTAACGCCGGTTAAACCGATGGGTATAGATCCATTGAATCGTCGGTTTAACCGGTGAACCCAAAAACCCTCTCTCAGCTCACTTTTCTATGCTAAGTCCAATGAACTTATAAGATTCAACTAAACTCAAGTTAATGGACTTGCATAGGCGACTTTACCCCTCAAAATAGGATAGCTTAATAACTTAAATAATTTTTCTTTTCAAAATCAAGGAAAAGTCGCAAGAGAGACACAGCGCCAAATTAAAATGTATGAGCCATGTCATAGGAATATTGAAGAAGGAAAGCTTCAAACCCACCATGACATTGCTCACTAGGCAATAACGCACCTAACACTTTACTCTTTTCACTTCTCATGAATTAAGATCTTGCATGTAAAACAAGTCTTATTTTTATCAAGTGATCTCCTTTGTGACCCTTACGCATGCAATGATAATGCAAACCACATGCGAAGGAAAGGTAAACATGAAGTGCACAACTATATGACAAGCAAATGCATGGCAAGAATTTAAATCTACTTGTCAAGTTTGATCCCACGGAAAGCTTCATCATGATGAGCCTTTCTACAAGCCTAGAGGAAAACAAGTGGACCACCACCTCTAGCTAAACCCTTGCTCATCACTATCTTACCCTGGTTAGACAAGTGTCCTATATGTATGCATTTTTCTATATGACATGGCAACTTACATGACGTTTGCCGCATCTAATACATTAAGCTCATTTCTTAGCCTAACAAAGGTACTCTCGTCTAAAGGTTTTGTGAAAATATCCGCCAATTGCTCCTCGGATCTCACACCTTGAAGGGAAATGTCCCCCTTGGCTTCGTGATCACGCAAGAAGTGATGGCGAATATCAATGTGCTTTGTACGAGAGTGTTGAACTGGATTCTTGGCAATTTTTACGGCACTTTCATTGTCACAAAGGAGTGGTATTCTTCCTAGTTTCACACCAAAGTCCAAAAGGGTTTGCTTCATATATAGAATTTGGGCACAACATGCACCGGCAGCTATATATTCCGCTTCCGCGGTGGACAAAGCCACGGAATTTTGCTTCTTACTCGACCAAGAAACTAGAGAACGCCCAAGCAAGTGGCAACCCCCGGAGGTACTCTTGCGATCCACACGGCTTCCGGCAAAATCCGAATCCGAGTATCCCAAGAGATCTAAGCTAGCGCCTTTGGGGTACCACAAGCCTATGCTAGGAGTGTGCTTGAGATACCGAAGGATCCTATTCACAGCCGAAAGGTGTGATTCCTTAGGGTTAGCTTGAAAACGGGCACACAAGCACACACTAAACATTATATCGGGCCTAGATGCGGTAAGATAAAGCAAAGATCCTATCATTGAACGATAGAGGGATTGATCAACAGGTTTACCGTCCACATCCAAGTCGAGATGCCCATTAGTAGCCATAGGGGTCTTGATTGGCTTGCATTCATCCATCTTGAATTTCTTCAAGATATCTTTAGTATATTTTTCTTGATAGATGAATGTCCCTTCTTTCATTTGTTTGACTTGAAAACCAAGAAAGAAAGTCAATTCGCCAATCATGGACATCTCGAATTCCCTAGACATCATGGTAGCAAACTCATGGCTTAGTAAATCATTAGTTGAGCCAAAGATAATATCGTCAACATAAATTTGACAAATGAAAAGATCCCCGTTGACGTCTTTTGTGAACAAAGTGGTGTCCACCCTCCCGATTTTGAAGCCTTGCATGATTAGGAAGTCACGAAGCCTCTCATACCAAGCCCTTGGAGCTTGTTTGAGCCCGTAGAGCGCCTTGTGCAACCTATAAAGATTGTTGGGATTCCTCGGATCTTCAAACCCGGGAGGTTGCTCAACATAAACAAGTTCGTTAATAAAGCCATTTAAGAAAGCACTTTTCACATCCATTTGATATAACTTAATATTGTGATGTGAAGAGTAAGCAAGAAGAATGCGGATAGCTTCGAGTCTTGCGACCGGAGCAAAAGTTTCACCAAAATCCAAACCTTCGACTTGAGAAAACCCTTTTGCCACAAGTCTTGCTTTGTTGCGTACCACCACCCCATGTTCATCTTGCTTGTTTCGAAAGACCCACTTTGTGCCGATGATGTTCTTGTCTTTCGGAGGAGCTTCGAGGACCCATACTTCATTGCAGGTGAAATTGTTCAACTCTTCTTGCGTGGCCATCACCCAATCCGAGTCCTCAAGTGCTTCCTCTATGCTAGTGGGTTCAATACAAGAAACAAACGAGTGATGTTCGCAAAATGAAGCATGCTTAGAGCGAGTTCTTACTCCTTTGGAAGGACTACCAATGATTTGACCAATTGGATGATCCTTGGAGATGCGACCATGCTTCACTAGCGGTATTTGCGTGGATGCTTGTTGGGGTGGATCATGAGTGACTTGTGCTTGTGGTGGAACATTTTGCTCTTCTTGTTCTTGGACTTGGGGTGTTGGCGTTGACACATTTTCTTGAGGTAGTGGATCAACTTTATCTTGATCTTCATCCACTAGGGGTGCCGTGGAGGTGTTTGGCAAAGATGAGGAAGTTCCTCCCCCTTGATCATTGTCTTCATGCACCTCCTCCGGCTTGATATCCCCGATGGACATCTTTTTTAAGGCTTCTTCAATCTCTTCATCCCCTACATTTTCATAGCCAACAACCTCCTCTTGGGAGCCATTAGATTCATCAAACTCCACATCACATGTTTCTTCAACTAATCCGGAGGTTTGATTGAATACTCTATATGCTTTGGAGTTTGATGCATAACCAAGAAAGAAATCTTCATCACATCTACTTTCAAACTTACCGAGCCTTTTCTTCTTATAAATGAAGCATTTGCAACCAAAGACTCGAAAGTATGATATATTTGGTTTCCTCCCGGTGATGAGCTCATATGGAGTTTTCTTGAGGAGTCGGTGAGGATACACTTGGTTAGATGCATGACATGCCGTGTTGATTGCTTCCGCCCAAAACTTCTCGGACGTGCCATAATCATCCAACATTGCTCTTGCTAGGGTGATGAGTGTCTTGTTCTTTCTTTCCACCACTCCATTTTGTTGAGGCGTGTAGGTGGCGGAAAACTCATGTTTGACTCCTTCTTCATCGCACCATTCTTCAATCTTCATATTTTTGAACTCGGTGCCGTTGTCACTCCGAATCTTCACAATTGGGGAATTGTATTCCCTTTGAGCTTTTCTTGCAAATGACTTGAAGATTTCCGAAGTTTCACCCTTATCACCTAGAAACATGACCCAAGTGTAACGTGAAAAATCATCAACAATTACTAGGCAATAGAGGTTACCACCAATGCTCTTGTATGAAGTTGGACCAAAGAGATCCATGTGTAGTAGCTCGAGCGGCTTGGAGGTAGACAACATCGTCTTGATGGGATGATGAGTTGCAACTTGCTTCCCGGCTTGACATGCTTTGCATAGCTTGTTCTTGTCAAAAGTGACGTCCTTTATGCCGGTGATCATCCCTTTCTTGTGGGCTTTCTTGAGGTTGCTCATGCCAATGTGAGCAATTCTTCTATGCCAAAGCCACCCAAGTGACGACTTGGTGAAGAGGCAAGTCATGGTGCTTATTTGCTTTGAAGAGAAATCCACCAAATAGATATTGCCATGCCTAAACCCCGTGAATACCAATGACTTGTCTTTTTCATGAGTCACTACAACACCATTCTTGTCAAAGGCACACGTTAGTCCAAGATCACATAATTGTGCAATAGAAATAAGATTAAAACTAAGTGCTTCTACAAACAAAACATTTGAAATGGATAAATCTTTTGAAATTGCAATTCTACCCAAACCTAAGACTTTCCCCTTTGAGTTATCACCATAGGTGACATGTTCATGATCGCCGGGGTCTTCAAGAGAGGTGAACATGCTATCATTGCCGGTCATGTGTTGAGAGCAACCGCTATCAAGTACCCAATGTTTTCCACCGGCTTTGTAGTTCACCTACACACATGAGAATTTATTTTTGAGTTTTCGGAACCCAAACAAGCTTTGGGCCTTGCACATGTGTGACAAGAGCTTTTGGGACCCAAAGTTGCTTGGGGAGCTTCTTCTTCGACTCCTTAGCAATTTTGCCAATGAACTTGGCCTTCACCTTTCCCTTCACTTTACTCAAGAGAAAATGATTATTTTGGAACATTGATGAGTAATTCTTCGGTAATTTAGGAAGAGGACGTGATGGTAAAGTGCACTCCCTAGTGTGGTGCCCGGTGACTTGGCAATGTTGGCAATATGAGCCCACTTCCTTGATGAAGCTTGTCTTGATCTCCGGAGAAGGAGTTGTAGCCATGTTTGGCTCCGGAAATGAACCAAGACCTCTCTTACCATAGTCACGGGCATTGTTAAAGAGAATCTCCTTGTGGATGTATTCTCCCCTTGAGAGTTTCTCCACACTACTCTTGAGGCTTGCCACTTGATCCATCAATTCCTTTTCCCTAGAAGAAGCAAGCTTGGGCACAACATTAGTGGCATATGCATCAATGAGTAGGTCAACACATGAGGTAGAAGCATTGACCTTTTCATGAACAACTTTCTCAAGAGTTGGGTCAATTACTTCATAAGCAAATTCAAGTTCCTGATACTTGTGAGCCAACTCCCTATGCTCTTGTTTGAGCCTTTTGTGGCTCTCTTCAACTTGCTTAGCAAGTACAAGTGACTCATTGTGCTTTTTGAGCAAGTCATTGTACTTACTAAGTAAGTCGGAGTGGGCAAGCTCTAACTTGGCATGAGTGCTCTCAAGAATTTTGACTTTGCCCTTTTCCCTCTTGATGACGGATGTATACTCATTGATGAGGTTAGTAAATTCATTTGGATCAAGCTCTTCATCACTATCATCTTCACTATCTACCTCACATACCTTGGTGTTACCTTTTGCCATGAGGAAAATAGGAGGCGGAGGTAGAGATGGTTCTTCATTGGTGAGGGCGATGGTGACAATGTCTTCTTCATCACTTGAGTCTTCGCTTGATGAGACATCGGTCACCCACTCTTGTTTCTCCACCAAGAAACTTTTCTTGGTGTGCCCTTTCTTCTTTGGGAAGAGCTTGGTCTTCTTGTCATGGGTCTTCTTCTTCCCAAATCTCTTGTTTTTGTTCTTCCTCTCCTCTTCTTCATCATCGCTTGAATCATGGCGATGCTTACTCTTGTTGTCCTTGCTTCTTTTGTTCGGCTTAGGGCAATTTGGACGGATGTGTCCTTTTTCGCCACAATTGTAGCAAATCTTGTTCTTGACATCCATTGGCCGGAACATTCCCTTCTTGGAGTCAAAGTTGAAGCCCTTCTTATTGATCTTCTCATTCAAGCGTGTGAACTTTCTCATCATGAGAGCAAGTTCTCCATCATCTTCAACATCGGATGAGCTCTCATGATGATCATCTTCTTCATTGCTTGAGCTTGAGTCTTGTTTGACCATCTTGAGCTTGCGGGATTTGTTTGTCTTGGTCTTTAGAGCAATTGACTTGCTTGATGTTGGCTCTTCGGACATACCAAGAATGCTCATTTCATGAGCGCGAATTTCGCCCACAAGTTCTCCTACTTCCATTGTGGCGAGATCCTCCTTTTGAAGCATAGCATTGATAATGTTATACTTGGGCTTCGGGAGGAGCATGAGGATCTTGCGATTGATGGATGCACTGTCAATTTTGGATATTTCAAGTGCATTAATGTCCTTGACAATGACATTCAAGCGAGAATACATATCATTGCAATTTTCATGAGCTAGCATTTTGAAGGAATCATACTTAGCTCTAAACAAGTGATATTTTTGCTCACGAACTTTGGTGGAACCTTCATGAATCTCAATGAGCTCCTTCCAAATATCACTTGCTAGGTCCATGCCATTTACTCTAGCAAAGACCTCCTCACTAATAGCTTCAAAAATTGCATTTCTAGCTCTAGCATTCCATTTTAATTGGTCGGGGGTGGGATCTCCGGTGAACCCGACTTTAGTTGCCATCCATACTTCGGGGGCAATCGCATCAAGGTATGCGGCCATGCGAACTTTCCAATAGGCAAAGTTCTTGCCCTCGAAGTGAGGCGGCGAACCACCCATCTTGGCCATAGCTCTAGGCGGTGAAGCCTAATGATCCAAAAGAGCAACCTTGCTCTGATACCAATTGAAAGGATCGATGGACTAAGAGGGGGGGTGAATTGGGCCTTTTTAAATTTCTAAAACAAGATAAAGCAACCTTAACCTATGCAAAACTAGAAAGGCACCAATTCACCAACCGGGTAACTAAACACTTACGCAAGCTAGGAAGGATAAAAAGAGATAAAGCCTAGCAAGGTAGAGCTAACTAGTGATCCCTAAATCAAGCACATGAATGAATTGCATGAAAGATAATACTTGAATAAGTAAAGTGGACAAGGGACAACCGGATTTTTTCCCGTGGTATCGATGTGTTGGCACACACCCCTAATCCACGTTGTGACACTCACAAAGAGTATTGTCACCTCCCAAGTCACCAAGACGAGGGCGCTCACTAAGAGTCTCCGTTCACCATCCCGGTGTGGTGGAGATCAAGCCACGTACAAATCTCTTCTCCGGGCTTCCACAATCCTTGGCAAGCTCCGCGAGAATCACCTCGATCACCAAGATCGCCTAGGTGATGCCAATCACCAAGAGTAACAAGCTAAGGCCTTCGCTTGAGCAAGACCCAATCACCGAGAAAGGATGCACACACGCTTCTCTCTACTCAAGTCCTTAATCTTGCTTCTTGAATGATTGAATGACCAAGTGTATGAAAAGATGAAGCTCAAGGTGGCTCTTGACTATAGTATGTGTGTTTGGGTGTTGCCTGGTGTCAAGAGTAGTAAAATGACCCATTGGAGGGGTATAAATAGGCAGCTCACACGAATAGAGCCGTTGGAGAAAAAGCTGCCAGAAAACTGCGTAGCGCCGGTTAATCCGACATCTCTCCAATAGTCATCGTCGGTTTAACCGGTGAATGTAAACTACCCCTTCTGAAAACTAGCCGTTACAGCATGGGCAGATTAACCGTCGTTGCATCGGTTTAACCGGTGAGTGTAGTCATCCATTGATCAACTGAAATACCAAGTCTCTGGACAACTGCACCGACGTCCAATTTCAAATAGCGTCGGTTTAACCGGTGAGTGTAGTTGTCCACTGATCAACTGAAAACCGAGTCTCTGGACAACTGCACCGACGTCCAATTTCAAATAACGTCGGTTTAACCGGTGTATTGACTTGTCCAGACCTGCTGACCTTGTTTAACCGACGTATAGAAAACTTGAGGCGTCGGTTAAACCGGTGTTAAGGATTTTTCTGATTTTGCCTTTTCTGACTTGAGTCTTGAATGAAATCCAAATATTCTTGAGATATAAGTCGAGAACCACTTATTTGAGCTTCTTGAAACCTGAGTGACCATTGTGTGCATCCATTTTCAAATGACCATGTCCATGCTCAAGTTACTAAGCCTAAACCCCTCTTAATAGTGCGATCACTACAAAACTATAAAACCTATACTAACCTAAGTGTCCTTCTCAACCTTATGACACTTAGGACTAGAAAGATCCTTAGTCTTGACATATTATTGAGTTGAATGCCGAGATCGCCTTTTTGAATAATGAAAATTAGGGGCCTCTTTTGACATATAACCAAATGAGCGATAATGATCTATAAATCTGCACAAACTCATTAGTCACAATAATGGTTGTCATTAATCACTGAAACATACCTTAAGGGCCTAGATGCTTACAGCGAGCCAACGGCTTGATCCTTGATTGTCTGAAGAAAAGACTCTACGACAAGAACAACAAGAAAGGAGGCAAGTGGATTCATGAGCTCTCTTCCATTGTCTGGGGGCTTCGCACACAACCGAGCAAAGCCATAGGACAATCGCTGTTCTTTCTCGTCTATGTGTCAGAAGCTATACTTCCTACAGATATCATGTGGCAATCCCCAAGACTGGAGATGTACGATGAAGGCGAGGCAATTCAGGCAAGACATCTGGAGCTGGACTCAGTAGAAGAAATTAGATGCAACGCCCTACTATGGTCAGCCCACTACCTACAAGGCATTCGACGCTATCATGATCGCAACATTCAAGAAAGATCCTTCAACGTCGGTGATTTGGTTCTCCACCGCATACAAGATGAGTCTGGACTTTAGAAGCTCAACTCGCGATGGGAAGGGCTCTTCATCGTCAACAAGGTGAAAAGACCAGGGTCTTATCGGCTACAAGACTCTGGTGGCCAGGAGGTCCCAAATTCTTAGAACATCGAGCATCTATGCCATTTCTACCCATAGACAACCTGCACACAAAGCTGTCAGTCGTAGTATAGTATTCTTTATCAATAAGGAGTTGGCCTTAAGCTACATCGACTACTTTCATCCACAGCCTACATTGCAGAACCCGGGGGCTGCGGTCACGAGCACATGCAATATGCAAATTACTTATGGTCACCAGAAGTACTCGAGGGCAGCGTTCCGAGTACCCTTTGCATGGCTATTTGGTGCACAACCACTAAAACTACGCCGCAAAGTATATTTGCATCATTTTCCGATTATTTCGAGTACTCAACTACACAGTTCATTAGAATCGTACAATATGAGTCACTCTGATAAACTTCGAAGGGGCTCTGACACCTATCCAGGTCATCACGTGGTGCGATCACACCTCGGTTAAACTACAACCTTGGGCAGGTCTAAATCTTGAACGCGTAAGTCATTGACTACATATTGGAGCGTTGCTGTCCAAGTAGCTTCGCACAAGCGTCTCAAGTACTCTGCCTAGGCCCTATGATTTTTTATGCTACTCAACAAGTCAGCCTCTGGATCACATCAACAGGATATAACGGCATAAAACATATATACATCATAGACATGATCGTCCTAGTGGTGCCACCACCATTATTTTCAATCTTGTTCTAAGCTGTCTACCAATTCCGGAGCCACTGGTTTTAATTCTTCAACAAACTTTGAGAATTTTTCCTCAGAGCAGGTGGCAGCCATACCATCAACCAATGGACTCAGATTGGCCTTGGGCCAGTATGACTTTACAAGTACCCGGACATGCGCCACATAAGTCTTGGTGGTCTCTGAGATGTAGTCCGTAATCTTCTGTGGAGCCTCTTGGAGGTGTTCCAGCAGAGTCCTTTCAGCGGTTACTCCTTCCTCAGGAGGGTCCACCATGTCTACGACTACATGGGAAGCACTCCTGAGCTCTTCAAGATCTTTGTCTTTCGACTCATGATCAGCAGTCATCTTCTGAATTTGGTGCCTGCATTCGGCAAGCTGCACATTGGACTCTTCAAGCTTCCTGTTCAGGAGCTCCACTTCGTCTGTGCGATGGTATAAAAAATTCTTCACGTCAGTCAGCAAATCTTCTTTATATCTTATTATATTGTTGAGTTCTGCAAAGCACATGACATGGGGAAGTACTCGTACAAGATCAGATGCAAGCAAATTGATGCTCTATAACAAGGCAAAAAGGTCGATCGGTGCTTACCGCGGTGAGGCTTGGCCATGGTTTTTTTTTTGGCGGATAGATCGTCAATCTTCTTCTTCAAGGCTTCAATTTCTCGATCTTTTTCTTCCAACTGGAAAGTTGCATCCTCTGCTGCCCTGAGCCTATTGGATTTTATCCTGGATTGGTTGGCTATGGTCCGTATGATAAGATATAGTCAGTCAAACAACACTAAACTACTCGACAAGGCCAGAAGATACCAGTATAGGGCACTACCTAGGTGGAGGAGAGAGATCTTGGTGGCTATTTCTAGTAGATCGAGTTTCACTGAACTGTAGCTTAGATCTAAGCAAGATGGAGGAAGGTGAAAAGCCAGAGCACTGAAAGCGCAAGTGAAAGCGTGAGAAAAGACTAAGTCACCGCGCGGTTAAATAACCAGCGGTGGACCCGCAGTTACCGTGCAGAAGCTAGAGAGTTAATTTTGGGATAAGATTTGTTTTGAGCGGTAATTTAGAGCTCTTTTGGAGAAGTTATTTGTTTAACCATTTTTTCAGGAATTTTATTCCGACAAAGGGGTTTTCAAATTTCTGACTCCATTTGCCCATCTTGACCATCAATCAAATTCTTAGTGCATACCACGATCTTTTGGATCCTTTTTCCCAAATATGGGATTTTGGATTAAAGGCTCGGGGGCTATGGGACACGTGTCATTGATGGCTTATTTTTTAAAATTTTAGGAAGATAAGGAAAGAAGATTGAAGACTAATTTGACTATCAGCCTGATTCTTCGATTCAACCTAAGGCTCGGGGGCTACTCCATATAGAGTGCAAGTTTCATCGTACCCCATATAAAACAAGACTTGAAAACTACTCGAGGCATATGCACCTCACAGCCTCGATGTAGCCATGGGAGTCCTCGGGAGACTACTTCAGGATGAAGATCGGGAGAACTCGAAGATGCCTTCAGAAGTACTCGAAAGACTGCAGTACTCGACTACGAAGAGCTCGAGGGCTTGTTAGACCCGAGACTACGCGACTGTGCATGTCATATAGACTTCCTAGGTTAGGGAATGGGGCATGGCTCATACCCTACACCAGTTGTAACTACTCGTACAAAAGTAGAATTAGTCAGAACAGAAGAAAACTACCAGAGTAGTACTCAGTAGGACTCCTAAGCTAGAATCGGGCTAGGATTTCCATGTAACCCTATCCCCCAGACTATATAAGGACGGGCAGGGACCCCCTTGAAACATCTCATCATCTAAGGCAATACAAACCACCACACAGGACGTAGGGTATTGCGCTCTCGGCAGTCCAAACTTGTCTAAATCTTGTGTTCCTTACACCTTCGAGTTCTTGATCTCGGTGACACCCCACCTACAATCTACCACCTCGGGGGTATCCCTCAGTGGGCCTGGAGGTTAAACACCAATAATACATGTGACATAGATGAAGCATGCAACCATCTAAAGATGGAATTTGAAATGAAAGCTTTAGGTAAAACTAAATTTTGTTTAGGCTTTCAGCTTGAAAATCTCCCAACAGGGACATTAGTACATCGGTCTGCATATATCCAGAAAATTCTTGAGAAATTCAACATGGATAAATCATATCCATCAAAGACGTCTATGGTTGTTTGATCTCTTGATATGAATAAAGATCAATTCAGACCAATGGATGAAGATGAAGGATTAATTGGACTAGAAGTTCCATATCTTAGTGCCATTGGAGCGTTTATGTATGTGGCAAATTGCACCAGGCCTCATATTGCATTTGCGATAAACTTACTAGCTAGACATAGCGTAGCTCCAACAAAATATCATTGGATGGGAGTTAAAAAATATCTTTAGATATCTCCAAAGTACAACAAAATATCTTCAGATATCTCCAAGGTACAATAGATCTTAGTTTATTTTATTAGTTTGACCAAGATAAAACTATAATTGAATATACAAATGCTGGCTATCTACCTGATCTCCAAAATGCCACATCTCAAATAGGCTTTGTATTTTTACATGGTTGAACAACTATATCATGGATATCAACCAAACAAACTCTAGTAGCCACATTCACTAACCATTTGAAATAATTGCATTATATGAAGCTTCACGTGAATGTGTATGGCTTCATAGAATGATCAATCACATAGAAAAGTCATGTGATATAGGTTCAATCATGAAACCAACAATTATCAATGAAGATAATTCTGCTTGTATTGCAATAATAAATGCAGGTTTTATAAAGAGCAATATCACAGAACACATTGCTCCTAAATTATTCTATTCTCATGAGTTATAGAAAAATGGAGAGATAGAAATCTTGCAAACCAAGTCATGTGATAATTTTGTAGATTTATTCACAAAGTCTCTATCTACATCATTATTCCAAAAATATATTTTTGAAATTGGTGTGAGACGACTTAAGGATTTGCAAGTATCATGGTGAGTAAACCCTTGATATAACATGTTTATAATCTTCTAATTATAAAATTGCACTGTTTTCCTAATGAGTTTTTCCTATCAAGGTTTTCTCATACATAGGTTTTTAATGAGGCAATATGCTATCAAGCAATCATATATGTCATATAAATACTTTCTCCTATTTTCCTAAAAGGGTTTTAAAAAAGTTTTTTCTATGACATATCCATATTTCTCCTTATTTTTCCCACAAGGTTTTCAAGGAGTTATTCCATTATTTCCAAGACAACAAGAAATAATTGATCAAGGGGAGTGTTATGAAGAAATTAGACTAGTGATCAATTTATTGTAAATAATTAATTAGTTAGTGATTAATGATATATTAGTAGTTACTAATCATGAAAGGATGAAGGGGTGTGTCCCTTTGGCCCTTGGCCCCTTGGGTATGTACATAAATAGCGGTCCCCCGATCAATGAAATACACAATCACTTTCACCATCCATTCTCTCTCAACTTTTTCGACTCCAAACTCCTCACAATCAGCTTACAACTCAGTAGATTCAGCAATTTCAACTGGAAAAGCCCAAGCCAAGGGGTACATAGCAAGATCTTAAAGGCCAATAAAGTATATTTGCAAGAATTACGCATTGCATGCACTCAAAGAAGTGTGGGATGGCCGAAAGGCTGTAATCCCGATGTATGCTGTTTTGAAAATTTTATCAAGGAAGAATTTGTGTTGCCCTGACAGCCTTAAGAAGACCAACCATCGTGCAGCTTTGTTATATGTTGATTCGAGTTTATTTGGTTTCCTAAGTAATCGACAAAGGCTAGATTGTAAAAGTAGGAATGTTAATAGCTGGATTGTAAAAGTTGATACGGGTGGACTGTTTGGATGCTAGATTTTATGATAGTGGATTTGTTGCACTCAGGGGCGGATCTAGCATTTTAACTTAAGGCATGCCAAGCTAACACTTCAAGATACAACACAGTAAACAGCTATAAATTTGCGAAGAAACTAGATATAAAACTTACAAAATAACTAAAAACATTATCATATATTTAAAAGATCTCATAATATTTTAAAATTGCTTAATTATGTTTGAAATAAGAATGAATTATAATATCAATAGTTTCAATATATTAGGGGTCTATTTGGATCCACCGGCTAATTGGTATTGGTAGGTAGCTAATTTTACATATGGTGGATCCAAACGGGACAAACTAATACACAACTAAAATCTTTCTAGCTAAATAATAATTATCAATTAGCTAATGCTACTGTTGACGCTCGTTACGGACCAATTTTGACCGTCAACTTGATCAGAAAATTAGGAGAATTAACATTTCTTACACGCATATTTATCTAGAATAATATCATTTCCATATGTCTCTTAGTGTGGCAGAACTGCATGAATTATTCCGGCTCAAGTGCGCTAGTCATCGCTATACAGCAGATATTAACTCAACGCACTTCAAACGGAACAACTCATTGGTCGGTCGGGTCTCCGCCCGATACAACCACGGTTCAATAGGATCGAAGCAGGTTTACCTCGCACGAAGGCGAGTTTACAATCACACAACAGCTCACCAATTTTTAATCCACAACATATTAAACATCATTACAAATCGTTTCAAACTTAAGGTAAACTTATACAAATATTATTTAAAATGACAAGCTATACAGCTTGTCCAGATTTACAGCGGAAGAAAATTAACACGCGACTACACACGTCTCGGAGGTTGACACCACACTCAGCTTGAAGCATGGCGTCATTCAGGAGGGTCACTGCCAGCCGGGGACGGATCCCACTCCACGGACCAGCCAAACGGAACAGAAGTTGGCCATGCGGAACTATCCGTGGGGTTTTCAAAGGTCATACCTGAAAAATACACTAGCAAGACAGAGTATACTAATACTCAGCAAGACTTAACCGTTTCATGGTATACTTAGCCATGTAACTAGACTCATGAAGGCTTGAAATGGTTCTAGGTTTAATTTCAGCTGAAAAGCAACAAAGAGTATGAGCTAACTTTCATATTTTAGCTTTCAGATTCTAGTTTTATTAACCATTCTAGGTAAGCACCTATACTAGACAAACAAGATAGAGATTAACATCCATCCAGATTATTCCATAATGGTTACTGTTCTTACTCTATGTGGCAGAAGGAATAAGCGACTACATGACCGTACTCCTGTCCGCTGCGCGGAATGTACTCCCGCACGTCGGTGCATGAGAAAACCAAATTACGAGTGGTGGGAGGTATGTCCACTCCTCGGGCCGATTGGTTACTAGGCTTACCGCTTTACCATATTTCGCGGCATGTGGCTAATACTTTCAAACGCTTAGCCACCACTACCACATACTGCGACCTTATCAACTTTTATCAACACAGATGGGGTAACCTTCCGAGTCATGATACTGCACATGACCCCGTCCATCATCCTTATACTGATTGCAGAATAGTAAACATTCAACTCCTATATCGCGCGAGTGACAGGAAATCACCCGACTTCTGCCGGTCCTATTAGCAAAGCATCTATCTGATAAGGACTCAAGCACAATACATAGGTTCCTAGTCCCAATGCATCTAGGGTTCCATTTCAACTCCTAGACTTAATGCAAGATATAATATATACATATTGGATTGCATAAATGTAGTAATTTGAAATACTGGGTTATGCACCGGGGCTTGCCTTCACTGGTGAGGCTGGGGTCAGAGAGGTTAATAAACTCTTCCGAACTCGGGTTCGGGGCTTCAGTTAAATCTCCGATGACGTTCCCGGGGCCTTCAGAAATTTCCACTTCGGGTTCCGGGAGGATCTGATAATCTCCGTCGGCGAGAAGCGTCGAGTCTACATGTGATGTAAACTATGCAGTTTAGAAGATGCATAGACTTTTATTATATTTCACGATAAAGTTGCAATCCAATGAAAACATAGTTCACTCATCAAACATATCATTCACTCTTCTACTGAGCAGTCATTTATCGAGTATAAACTAACCTAGTTAACTACACTAAACAACATGTTTAAATTCATAAAATAACTAGGGCTGGTTTCATTTTAACCTAATAGATATGGTTTATAAACTATAAGCATCTGATCTTAAAAGATCATATGCTAAAAAAATTATAACAAACAGAACAAATAGAATCAAAATTACCCTAAAATTTTCAAAATATTTTATGCAGTAAATAAATCAGAAGAATTATTTCAAATATTAACACCTAGAACATGTTTCATTTTTACAGAACAAGCTACTATACCACTGGGGTTGAAAATTTTAACAGCTACAGATAAAGCTATGTCTAAGCTACTGTAAATTTATCAAGATTTTATCTTCACAGAAACTATGCCACAAAAATAAACAAGAACAGCACTAACAGATTAAGAGTTATTTATAACTGTAGATATACACAAGATCTTGTTCTGAAATTTTTTGAACAGGTTACACTACTCAAGAGCAACACCACAAAATATTTTCATAATTTTTCATAAGCAAGAACTAGCATAAATGAGTTATCTTTGAAAACAAGCATAAATCCATAACTTAGTGTATATCCTACTACTAATCCTAATACTTTTACTATGGATTACACATGCAAAAAAGGAAGTTAGGGTATAAATTTAAGATACAAACACTATCAGAAGCATCCTTAAATAAAATCTAAACATTTCATCAACATACAACAAAGGTACTCGAATTTCTAAGCAATTGAGCAGTAAAGAACTCGAAACTTTTACACAGAGCTACACATGGGACATACAACCTATGTTTCAAAATTCAGCTACAGCACAACTATGGATCAAAAGATCTAATTAAAGCACCTATTTCCTATTATTTAATCTCGATAAAAAACCAGACATATTCAGCTCAAAACCCCTATATAAAAGTAGTCTAATTTAACGCAAGGATTCAAACAAAACTAGTTTGGCATTTTTCTGAATTTTCTACAATTTTCTATATATTTTTGAAATTCACAGCTTGGAATTAGGGGGGAAGGCTCTGGAATCTTGCAGCTAAGACCCTACAAGTTTTCAAATCAAAGCAAATAGGTCCCTAGCTCGTCGGGGAAGAAGGGCAGGGACATCACCGGCCAAATTTCGGCGAGGGGTGGTGTCGGGGGTGGAGAAGAACTGGCCCACGAGCATTAGGAGCTCAAGGCGCATCCAGGGGTGGGCTTGGGAGGAAGAGGGGGTGACCGGAGGTGGAATGCCCACGGCGGCCGAGGCGACGGCGAGGAGGGGCTCGTCGGCGAGGGGTTTCCCGGCGAGGTAGGCGGCTAAGTTCTGGTCCAGTAGCTGCAACAGGAGGAGAGAAAGCTACTGGGGTGGTTGGATTGGACGGAGAAGGGGCGGAGGGATGGGTTCGATGGGAACAGAAGCTCACCGGCGAGGAGGTAGCGACAGTGAGGTGGTTCCGGTGGGGGTCCGGCCGTGAGGAGTGGCCTGGGAGTGTCATTGGGGTGAGGGGAAGCTCCCCAGGGGGTTGTAGTGGTGCGGGGAGGGCTGGGGTGAGCTGCCCACGACGGCCAGTGGCTCGCCGGTGTGGAGGCAAAGCGGCGGCGGCGTTCCGGGAGCTCGGAGTGAATGGGAGGTGAGGTGAGGCGTGAATTGGAACGGGAATGAGCTACTGAAGATCAGAAGCGGGGAAGTGAAGGTAAAGAAGGACTTCCAGGGGCTCGCCATGGCGGCGGTGCGCGCATGGCGCGGCCAGGAGGGGCCAGAGGGGAGGGGAGCAGGGTTGGGGAAGGAGGAGGGCGACGCGTGGAGCGGCCAGGAGCTGGAGATGGTGCCGGGGACGGCCTAGAACGGCGGTGAGCGGTGGAGCAGAGGGGAAGCAGAGGAGCAGCAGGGGCGCCAGAGGAAGAAGAGAGAGAGGGGGTCTGAGGGACTTGTTTCAAAAATAGAAAAGTCCAGGGACCTCACTGTAAACTAAAATTTCCCACCAAACAAAAGCTCAAATGAAAAAGTAGTCAAAAGTAAAGTTGTAGAACTTTTCAAAACCTACAACATTACTTTAGGGTTCAAGTTACAAACTCAAAGGGTGAAGTTTTATTTTGAAATATTGAACCAAATGCAAAAATATAAAGTTTTTGTCCTAATCCAAATAAATTGCACTAAGTTTAGGGCCTAATTGCAAGTATATCTGTTGTATAGCGATGACTAACGCACTTGAGCCGGAATAATTCATGCGGTTCTACCACACTTAGAAATTAGTGCTATGTAGGAGTTTGAGCAGAAATGGAGGGAAAACACACTCTTGAATCTAAGGCAAAAAGCATCGACCAATCAGAACGCAACGTTCAGCCTCATATTTATCAAAGAGCCCACCACAACATGTAACCGCCTTAGGATAGCTCCAAGCCGTGCACCACAGTCCTTAGGGCCCACCTACCAGCCACTCAGCAAAGGTCGAGGTCGGTTGGAGCCAAGGCCAGCTCCGCCGACTTAGAGCTTCCATGTGGCTCCGCCGACTTAGAGCCTCCACATGGCGCCTCCCCATTGCTACTCAAGGTTGGTTCTAGGTGAACTGAGCTGAATGGCCGGTCGAGACACCCCTGGACACATCTATAAATATGAGGGGAGGGGCTTCAAATGAAGACACAACTCAAGTTGCTCTCTCTCACGTGCCTCTCTTGCATAGTCCATAGGCTAGTAGAGTTTAGGCTGAAGTAGCTCTTCTTCGTGTTCCTGAGGTAGCCTAAGAGTGTTCAGTATAGGTTTAGCTCTCCCTCTCCTTTCTAATTCTTGAATATCTTTAATAGATAGCCTAAGAGTGTTCAGTATAGGTTTATATACTTGCATAGTTTATCTTTTGCAGTGTCAGACATGTATGCTATGATTTGAAGAGTAAATCTAGTGCCACGGCAACGGTTCTAGTATTTGTATGTTTGCTCTAGTATGATGTCTGTGCATCCGGAGGGTGGGGGCTCCGTGCGGGATACTAGAGTATCGCTCATTAATGTAGATATGGTGTTTGGGTTAATCAATGTTGCCAGATGCGGTCCTATCCCATGGTTAGATGTGGTAGGAGGCAGGTGGTGACAGCCCTATCCGTCTAGCATAATGTTGATGACTATTAAATCACATCTTGTTCGTCAACTTCTTAGGAATAAAATAGAGCTTTAGACCATGTTTCATACATATTTTATTTATTTCTAACAAGTTCCACAAGTTTTGGATGAGTTGTGAATGCAGGAATAGGTGAACAAAAAATGATGCAAATTGAGGAAAATCCTAGGCTGGCCGGCCTCCTTAGGCCAACCTGCTTGGCACCTCCTCGGACTGCCACATCACTAATCCAGGGCAAAGGAAAGACACTTACCTTGACGCTGAGCCATGCACTTCAAGTCGGTTTGATCCAATGACCCGGAAGGCCTCACCCATGGATTGAAGGGCCCACCTGCATCCAAGACTTGGGCAAACATCTGAGAACTGCCTCCCTGGCTAACATGCAAGCGTTGATCTTCAAGACGGTGCAACGGATGGATGAGACACGCCAGAGTCAGGCCAACCGGCCTTTACCAGGCCGGCTGGCCTCCCATTGTGCTGC
Source organism: Panicum hallii (assembly GCF_002211085.1). Lineage (NCBI taxonomy): Eukaryota > Viridiplantae > Streptophyta > Magnoliopsida > Poales > Poaceae > Panicum > Panicum hallii. Next base: position 11,121,469 of record NC_038049.1, read on the forward strand.
TTTAGGCAGACGCCACCTCCACCGACACCAGGAGAGCCTCAGGATTGTCTAGAAGAAAGGCGGTGCTATGTGGCCACCATCCCAGGCTGGCCAGCCTGGATAAGGCCGGCCGGCTTAGGACTGACACAACCTCCACAACTGCTTCATCAACTTCATCCTCAGCCCTCCTACACTATAAATAGGGGTGCACATTAGCTTGTAAAAGACACATGAAGGAGTTCTCTACTCTCATTTCACTTTCTAGAGTTAGATTTAGTAGTCTGGGAGCTAGAGTCGAGTCGAGCTTGTCTCGGGATTCTGGAGACATCATCGGAAGTCTGGTATAGCTCTTGTGTCTTTCCCTTCTACATTTATCAATATAATTTATCTTCTTTATTTTTTGAGTCAGCTTTACTTTCCACATTTATTTTTCTTTCCAAGTTATCCAACTTGTGTGTGGAAGTTCTTTGCTCTAGCTTAGGCTTTGCTATCTTTCTTGTTTATCAGGATCTTACCTTACGGGTTTTCTCGCCCGGACTAGGTGACTCAAGTTAATTCCCTATGTTGAGGGGGATTTGTCTTGTAGGCCACAAGAGAAATCCTAATACCAAGTGCAGACATGGTGTCTGGTTTAGTGTGTCACACCCGGTTTTAAGGACAAAACCGAATGCATAACTATATGTATGTCAGGATCAAGTTCCATACATATAGTGACTTCATCAGTGAATAATCAGCAATAGTATCATGAAAAGAGAATTAAAAGACTATAAATATTATTAGAGTTATACAGCTTATCTTGGAAATGAAGACTCCAAACTTCACAAGCAATCGACTGGGGTTTGCGTAGGCTTAGAACTCAGCATCATCTTCAAAAGACTTCACATCACTTTCTCCTCTAAGCAGCAATTATAGCAAGCGTGAGTTCACTTATGGTTGGTACTCAGGAAGTGTTGGGAATTATATGACATGAAGGCCAAAATCAAGGAAAGTCCGACTGGCTTACTGCGATAAGCAATTTTAGTTGGTCAAGTTTTATTAGCACCCGATTACTATGGTATAAGTTCATACCAAAACATACATTAAAAGAAATAGAAGAGGTATATTAGAAACATAACCATAACCATAAACATGGTCCATGATTTAATTCATCTTCAAGTTCAATTATCATGTGAGGGTCCAAGCCGCTTGTAACCATGAGCATGGCTGATATATCAGTTTTCACTCTGCAGAGGTTGTACACTTTACCCACAATTCATGTCTCCCAATTTGCCCGATGTAGCTAGCCTCTTAAACACTTCCGAGGTGAGTGGCAAGGGATTCACTACGAGGCCTTTACAAAGATTCCCTAACTTATGACAATCCGCTAAGACTTCAAGTCAAAGCGGTCATAACTCTCCCTAATGAGGAAGTGGCTTAGCCAAGGACCACATATCAAAGCCTCAAGAGGACCGAGCTATACCCCGATGATGCAACCCCTATTGCCCTTTTGGTAAGATTATCATAAGCTAAAGTTTCTAATTAATTAGCCAAGACCAGAGCCATGTAGTATTGTGATTGCACTATTTTCCTAGGTGGTTCTCCATATTCCGATTAAAACATATGATCTTGTGATTAACAACACAAAGAGCATGAACATGGATAAAATAGGTGTAACATCATCATTGTTGTCATCATGGTTATATATTATTCCCAAACCAGAACCAGTTATAGCAACTAAGCAATAGCTACCCAACATAAAGGTAAAACCCAGGTTGATATGGAATGATCATAAAGACTAGGCATATCCTTAATTAGGATCCATCAAAATTAGGACACATACATGCATAAAGAAAAAATTATATTTATTATGATTATTAGGATAAAAGAATGATAAAGGAAACACTTGCCTTTCTTTTAGAGAATAGCTACTCAGAGTCTTCAACTCTTGTTCTTGAAACTCTAAATCTTCAAAGCTCTTGGATCACGCTTCTTCTAACGTCACACAAGCATCGGACCCAAGCATACAAGCAAGCAAATAACAAGAACTACTAAGAACAGATACACCAAACAAAAGGAAAACTTTAAAAGAGCATACAAAAGGATAGGACTCGCTGCTACAGTCACGAGAACGAAAGAAATGCGGAAAACGGAGTTAGGGTTGAAAAGAAACAACTATCGGAAGATTTATATTATAAAAGAAATAAAGGAACTATAGGCTTTCATTTATTTTAATTTAGAAAACTAATGTAAAAAATATTTTGAAAGAAATATCTAGATTCTTATTATCTCATATTATATTTGCATTTATAAAAATGAGGTACAACTTAGTCAATTTTTATATATAATTGTCTATGTACAAATTATCCTAATTAAACAATTAATTAGAAAAGAACTTGGTGAGAGCATCTAAACGTCGAACTTTATGGTTCATGTTGAACTAAACTAATTAAATTACAAACACATTTAAGTTGATATTAATCAAATTAACATTAATTATGAAAGCCGGAGTAAAGACTTAATTGAATTTTAATTTGAAAACTAGATGAGAGGATATTAATCAAATTAAATCTATTTTTAATTTTAAAAATAGGAACTATGATACAACAACACTAAAAAATGATAGCTTAGGGTTTTAGAAGACTAACGCAAAAAGAACGGATCAAAACGGATCTAAAACGCGGAAACTACGCATGAAACAAAGTTGCAGGGACTTTTACGTAATTAACTATAGACTTTAGGGGCTAGCAACAAAGAATTGCAAGACACAAAAAAGTACATGATAATTACAGATTTCTTCGAGGGCTAAATTGCAAAAAGCTCAAGACAAGACCCATGGTGGTCGGTGGCCACCGTTTGCCAAATTCCCAGCGTTCAAGGGCACGGGAGGTCGCCAAGGAGCGGGGCAAATGAAGGAGGATGACGAGGGGATTCGATTCCATACCTTACTTAACGCGGGGATGCACTGTGATGGCCGAATTTTGCCAAAGAAGTTGCAGCGGCGGGTCTGTTGTGGGCGGCGGCACTTCTGTTCGTCCTGGAGGCGGGGCTGGGCAGGGGCGGCGCAGGACGAGGAAGGGCAGGGCACGCAGGGGCAGGGGTGGCACGACAGTAGGAGAAGGGTGGTGCGTAGGGCAGGGGGTAGGGCGCGACGACGCTCCTGGTGGCGCACGGCGGCGGCGGCTTTGCTTGTCCTATCGTGGGCAGCGACGGTGTTGCAGGGGAGCTGGTGGCGGCGCACAAGCACAGGGGTGCGCGGGGGGGGGAGGGAGGGGGGCAGGGTGACTGTAGCAGGAGGAAGGAGCGGCTGCAAGGGTAGGGCATGACAGGGACGCTCTCGCGTGCAGGGCGGGGGCGTAGGCTTGGCCGCGGCGCTGGCTGCGTAGGGATGGCGTAGCTGGCGGCAATGCACAGGAGGAAGGTGAGGCGCAGGGCGGAGGCGCGGTAGCAGGATGCCCAGCCCGACAGCAGGAGGGGAAACGCAGCAGGAGGCATGCGGGGGTGCGTAACAGGGAGTCGTGGTGCTGGCTAGGGCTGGCGACCTGTGGCGCTGGTTTCTCAGGGGGAGAGTTTGACCATGGGGTGTAGGCCGCAGGGCTCGCGGGGGGGCTCGGGCCTCACGATTTATAGGCACAACGTCCTGGCTGCAGGGGCATGAGGGTTCGGGCACTCGGCCTTGCGAGCAGGAGGGTTGCGCGGTCTCGGTGCCCGAGACTTCTATCATGGGCGCACGGCCTCGCAGGCAGCGGCAGCGCCGCTAGCGCGAGCTCAGGTGGCGACTGAGCAAGAGACGAGCGGATAAGGGGAATGCATGCGGCAGCAGGGACGACGGCTGCGCAGGGGGCGAGGCTGAGGGCGTGCGACATGCAGGTGGGCATGAGGCCAAGGGGTTTGGTTATGGGCCGTAACAGGTTCGGGTGAGGGCTGAACATGAAAACGAGCTGACAGAGCTGGTTGAACATGAATGAATTATTCGGGAGCACGGAAAAGAGAAGGAAGGGATCAGGCTGAGTCGTTGGACCTGACGGTGATCGAACATCGTCGGGAAAACACTGAAGACGAGCCACGAGGTATCGTTTCAAGCATGACTTGATCGGGGAGAAAGGTTAGAGAATCGGGAGCTTGATGGGGCATCTAAAGGATTCGGAGAGCACAAAGTTAAAAGGATGTACAACAAAGATACGGCTCGGTCCGACTATGATGAGAATTTGATACCAAAATAGAAATATTTTCTAGAACATATTTTTAAGCTTAAAATAAATCTAGAAAAGTCCAGATCAATATTTTAACCCACAAAAAATATATCAAGAAGAATCCCAAAAATTTCGAGGAAAACTCCAGAGGTAATTTAGGATACAAGGAATCCAAATAAAATATTTGGGACATAAAAAGATTTTTGAGCCTTCCAAAAAAAATGGATCTAGCTCTAGGATAAATGAGAATATTTGCCAGAAAATTCTGAAAATTCTGGAAAAACCCTATTGATAAACGAACACATTCTAAAAGATACTCACATCCTAGAATTAAATATTTTAGGGCGTGATATAGTGTTAGCTAGGAAATGTGTTCCACCCTACGGAACAGTGTGGTAGGCGGCAGGTGGTGACAATCCTATCCGTCCCTGGTAGTCCACCATGTTCGGGTGCTTTCATAGCAGTAGTAGCAGGTTGCCGTTGGACTCCATCTCACCCCTTTCTGCAGTCCTTCTCTTCCAGCTGCCGAAGTAAGCTCTAGGTTCCCGATAACTAGTTAGAAGCAAGGTTTACTCTAGTGAGGCTAGCTCATTAGTTTAGAAGTGTTTTAGGATTCTTTCTCGCTCGTTGTCCTCCCAGCTACCTTACCGCTCTAAGGTTTAGAGTCTCCTGTGTTACATAGTCATCGCTTGGCCATTATCCTATCTTATCATATCTAGCTTCTGCTTACCCCCACTAAGTTAGCTTGTTGATATCTCTAGTAAAGTTTACCATTCGATTCTTCGATACTGTTTAACCATAGTGCTTCCCCGAGAAAATTTACGATACCTTGGAATACTCCAAGATGAAGTGCTAAAGTGGTAATTCTATGCGCTTGCGGAATATCTATTCTATTGGAGCATAAGAAACACCAACAAACATTTCTGGCGCCGTTGCCGGGGAAGCAATTGGCTAAAGATATCATTGAATAGTTTGATAAAATTTACTGATTTATCGCCGCTAATTTTAGTGGGCTTACCTTTGCTCTCTTTATCTTTGTTATATATTTTGTGCAGTGTATGACTTCAACCCCAATCTAGAAAGAATTGGGCGAATTGTTCAACGCAGAGTCATCCCACCTCAGAGAAGACTTTCTTTAGGCCAAGGTTCGATAACACCAGCTTTATCACCCATGGCTCAGAAGACACTCCGTCAGTTCACAGCTGTCCAGCAGCCATATCCCTACTGGATTGAGCACCGACCCAGGCAATGAAGGCTTTGAGTTGAAGACTGGGCTTGTCAACATGGTCCAAGCAAGTCCCTTCTATGGTAAGGCATTAGAGGATGCCAACGCTCATCTTCAGAACTTCTTGGAAGTGAGCAGCACAATCAACCCCAAAAGCACTACATTGGGTAATATTCGACCTCATTTGTTCCCATTCTCCTTGCTTGGGAAAGCTAAGACGTGGTTCTATACCAACAAGGACACATTCACAACCTGGGATGCCTATTCTGATGCATTCCTGGCCAAGTACTTTCCGGTGGGCAAAACAAATGCCCTACGAAAGAGGATTTCTAGTTTTCAACAACTCCAGGATGAAACCATCCTAGAAGCCTGGGAATGTCTCTAGTAGTACATTGTAGCATGCCCACACCATGGCATGGAAGAGTGGTTGATTATTCAGAACTTCTTACATGGCTTGACCCAGCAAGCGCAAGACCATATAGACGCAGTAGCAGGAGGAGCATTCTTATCTCTCGATGTTGCAAGAGCTAAGGCACTCGTTGACAAGATTGCCTCCAACCAGAGTTGGAAGGGAGATAGGCACCTGGCCTGTGCTAAAGGACTACACCAGATCGATGGTGTAGATATGTTGGCAGCCAAGATTGATCTTCTCATGAAAAAGCTGGAATCTTCGCACCAGGAGGTTAACTAGATTATGGAGTCTCGGATCACATGTGAGACATGTGGCGATATTGGGCACTCGGGTAACAATTGCCCGTCCGCTCAAGAAGATGTGAACTTCATTGGGAATAGCAATCCTAATAACAAAGGTTACCGTCCTAAGCAAGGTTGGAACTCCAAGCCCAACCTCCCCTTCGGCCAACAGCAAGGTAACAATTTTAATAACAATTTTCAGCCTTTGTTAAAAGACCTAGTGTACTGCCAAAAAAAATTAATGATAACATTAGCAAGAAATTTCAAGCTAATGATAAAATTTTGGAGTCTTTGGCCGCACAACTAGAGGAGTTTAATTCTGTCATTAAAAATTAGCTGAGCTTCAACAAAATGTCAAGAGCTCAGCTGGTCTCATCTTGCCAAAACCATAACACAGGGAAGCTACCCGGGCAACCGGAAGTTAACCCGAAAGAAAGTGTGAATGCGGTGACTACGCGGGCTGGAAAGTCCACGCAGGATCCACCCCATCTGCAGGATGTAGGTACACAGCAGAAGACCGTATCCGCTAGGAATACCAATGCTGAAGATGAAGTGCAGGAGGAGGCCAAAGAATCCAACACCACTGCTACCTAGGAAGAAACCGTGGAAGTCCCAAGGGCTTCCCAAGAGTATCACAATACAACCACCTTACCATTTCCGGAATGAATAAGGAGGCTGGTTTCAGACGAGCAATTTGGCAAGTTCGTCGAGGTAATTAAGAAGCTTTATGTCAATATACCGCTTCTTGATGCTATGCAGGTTGCCACGTACGCCAAGTATATCAAGGATATCCTTGGAAATAAGCAGTCCCTGCTGACCACTGAGGTCGTGCAGCTTACAGAGGAGTGTAGCGCAGCTATACTCGATCCTCTCCCAGAGAAAAACAAAGGACCCAGGATGCCCCACAATCACGTGTTCAATCGGAGCTCAACACTTTAAGCACGCTCTTTGCAATTTGGGGCAAGCGTCAGCATCATGCCAAAGGTAGTTTATGATAAACTTAACCATCATGCGCTTGCTCCTACTACCATGTGCTTGCAGCTAGTGGACCAATCGGTTAGTTACCCACGGGAATTGCCAAGAATATTCCGGTGAAAATACGAAATTTCTTCATCCCCATTGATTTCATCGTTCTCAACATGGAAGTCGACACCAAGACCCCTCTCATCTTGGGAAGGCCATTCTTAAGCATGACGAATGCACACATTGATGTGGGAGCTTAAGAAATTCAGCTAAACATCAATGGGCAGAAGGAGAGATTCGCCTTCAGACCGAAGATCTAAAGATGTTCCCAGGTCAAAACATTCAACCGGAAGAAATCCGAGAAAGAGCCGGAGCAGCCATCAACCCCATCCATCGAAGCCCTCATTGAATTTGTGGAGAATCTCTAAATTCAAGAGGAGATCAAGGTGCGTAACCAAAGGAACGCGAAGCGAAGAATCCAACGTAAGAAATTTTTGGAGCTCGAGCGGAAAGAGATCGAAACAAGTAAGACCACGAGAAAGGCGTGGCGGAAGAAAGTGTCATCACCGATGACATCTCCATCCGGCGATGACAATCGAACCCAAGGTACAGAGAGTCCCACTCAGGACTCAAAACCCGAGCTCTTGCCATGAGGTAACATGGTAGTTATCCATTCTTTGCATTTGCATATAGGATAGTTTATCTCCTTGCATAATTTATTTCTAACTTCATCATCAGCATTTTTAAGTTTGTGCAGAGTGCATATTTAAATTTTGAACTTTTCTTTCAATTGCATTGCATAAAAATCAAAAAAATATGGCCAGTTTGCAGGCCGGCCGGCCCCACCTAGGTCAGCCGGCCCCATTTGTCATCATCTTGTCAGGTACTGCTGCAAGGAAGAGCACTAATGACCAGGATTGAAATCAAGGGAGCAAGCACCCAAGGTCGTGCGTGTGTAGGCCGAAAGGCCCCATCAGGGCTGGCCGGCCACCTTCTCACCATTCCTGTCCCGTCTAGGCAGCAACTGGTTTGAGTGCACATGTAGGGGACAACTATAATGAGCAAGCAACGAGCTAAAGGAAGGAGGACACGTGATGGTGCAGCACCAGGCCGACTGGACCCATGCAGGACGGCCGGTCTCTCCTTCGCCGCTCACGTCATGTCGCCACCAACCAAGGCATATTCACCAGCAGGTCTACGCATAGGATGTTGCCGTGGTGCATTGACCGCTGTCCTCAGGCCGTCCGGCCTGGCCCAGGCTGGCCGGCCTCCCGCCGTCTCATGCCTATAAATACCACAGCTCCCGACATTCATCCTCGCAACACCAGCTCAGGTACACAAGCATCTCTCTGAGTCTGAGTTCTCCTCCCCTTTCCTAAGTTTCCTTGCCTAATTAAGCTCTTTTGAGCTAATTAAGTAAAGGAACTTAGTGCTAGCCCACCTACAAAAAAACAAAAAAAATTTTAGTAGCTAGTGATTAGTACTAATCAAGGTTAGTGCTAATCAAAAATAATTAGTTTAGCAAGTTAACCACCATTAAGAAAACCCAAAAATATTTCCCCTTTTGAATAAGGTCATGGCACGCTTGAACGAAGAATGTTTGTGGCGGTTAAACACCAACAAGAATGACTAACAGACTAATCTTCCTTTGAGATAGTCCCTTGGGTATTTGTTGTGCTAATCTTTTGCAGGAATCATGTGGAACCCCATCAAGAAGATGCTCAAGGAGGTCAGCTCCGCCAGTTCCTCCAGGCACTCGTAGAGTTCGGCGTCCTCCCAGGATGACATGTCGGTGGACTCGAGCCACCGAGATAGTGCCTCCGAGGGGGACACAACTCCTGCAGTGCCCAAGAGCTGCGTCCGCATCCATATTCATGTCCTAGAAATGATTGAACAGATCATGGCCCAGAATGATTATGAGCAGGAGGCGCTGGAACTCCTAAAGAAGCAGAACTTTAGCCATGTCAAGATCTTCGAGCCCATCTTCCTCATCAAGACGGGCTCGAAGCAGGACATGAACCGTGCCTTTGCCTACGCTGGTTGGGAGGATTTTGTTGACATCACCGAGCTAGGTTCGCAGCTCCTAACCACTGAATTTCTAATGTCTCTTAGCATTGAAAAAACAGGCAAAACAACTAAACTCTATTTTCATTTCTTTAATGAACAATATGAGTTAACGGTAAAAGAGCTTAGTGTAGCGCTTGGTTTTCATAAGAAGTGCCTACTAGATCCTAATGCTCTCACTAAAGATCACCAATATGACCGCGCAACCTGGTGGAACTCACTTTCTGAAGAACCCGTGAGCAGCAAGAATAGTATAGTGTCTATCCATAATCCTAATCTTAGGCTGCTAGCAAAATGGCTTTGCATGGTTCTCCACCTGCGCTCTGACCTGCGCCTCTGTAGCTCTCGCGAGGTGTAGTGTCTCTTTGCTATGGCCCACAAGCTAAGGTACTCTCCTATCATGAGCATGCTGGCTCACTGGCAGAAGATGATCGCGGGCAATAGCCTCATCGACATAACCTCTCTATCAGACTCGGGCCCACGGGACTGCGCACATGGCCTACAGCTTACAGGATAAGGGGTGGGCATGACCTGATGAGGACATCACTCATTTGGATGCACACAACACTTCTTCGCTGGACATTCAAGGTCCAATCACTAGAGTTCATGCACGACAATTGAATTTAGAGGTGAGCTCATTTCTAAGCACTTCAACTTATGATTTTGAGAATAGATTGCTACCTAATGATTATATTGTGATTAGAAACCAAGGAGAGGACCAAGAGATGCATGGAGAAGGGCTTCGAGGCGTGGAGGTACAGCAAGGGAGTGGAAGCCAAGTTGGAGACCCAATCCAATTCGACCTTGAGTCCACCTCGGAGTCCAAGAGTAGTCTGCATTAAATTCGACGCCTAGGCCACATACAGAGTTGGATTTGGATGTTCTATATATGGTTGGAACCATAATTTCATAAGGCTTCCAATGGTCCCACCTCAAAATTCCTTTTGAGTCGAAAGGAATCATCAAAACAAGTGGACATCCAGAATCTGTCAGGGTGCTGCGTCACCATCTTTTGGGCCGCTGGTCCCGTGTATCATGTTGGAGCCCGTTAGGGTTGCGTCCAGGGAACATGCATGCTCTAACTCCTTTTTCTTCAGTAGCTGTCGCTACTTTAGGGTTTGGGTTTTGCATAGATTCAATCTGTCATCAAATAGTATCGCCGTTCATGGGTTTGTGAGACCCCAACTTGTGAGTTTAATCATTCATCTGCAAATTAGTTGCATTCTTCCTTGTTCTTTCTTGTGTTCTTCGATTCGTAGGCAAGGATTAGCCTTTTTGGCGAGGTCAACCGAGCACCACCAGTCGATAACCAGAGGAGACATTGTGCTACTATTGCGGGATTCGGAACGTGTTGTTCAGAAGCCGGATCGAATTGTGTAGCGACTCCACAAAATCGAGAGCTATCAGAACCTTTTGGAAGATTGGGAACCCTAGTCTACATCATGGCCCACGCCCTACACCAGTTGTAACTACTTGTAGCATAGTAGAGCTACTCATATAGTAGTAAAACTAGTCGAAGATAGTAGGAAACTACCCGAAAGTACTCGGGTTGGACTCCTGAGGCTCGTATGCGATTAGGATTTCCATGTAACCCTGTCCTCCCAAACTATATAAGGGTGGGCAGAGACCTCCTCCAAACAACAGATCACCCAGTTGATCACCTGATCAATACCTAAAGCAATACAAACCATACAGGACGTAGGGTATTATGCTCTCGGCGGCCTGAACCTGTCTAAATTTTGTGTTCCTTGTACCTTCGAGTTCCTGATCTCGACGACACCCTACCTAAAAACTCACCACCTCGGGGGTATCTCTCGGTGGGCATGGCGGTAAAACACCGACAGCTGGCGCGCCAGGTAGGGGTGTTCATCGAGCATCCACTGGAGAACTCGATGGCATCTCTTAGCTTCACTAGCACCATGGTCGATGAGGGCACAACTTTCGTCTTTGGCTCCTAGATCTGCATCTCCAAAGGTTTGGGTGGCTTCACCAGCCACCTAGTCAACTCCAGGAAGCCGGAGGCCTCTACACCTACTCGAAGCAGCAACCTTGATGAGTTTATCGACAAGTTCAACGAGTTGCTGCTCCCCGATCTAGCTAGGCAGATCATAAGGATATCCGTTTTTAACGCGACTTCAACTCGTGCTACTCGAGTATAGCCGTACGGCTGACAACTCTCCAGATTGTCAAGTCTACATGGCTTCCCTTTGCAATGTGTCTGCCGACGAGTGTACGATGGACGCACCCTAGGATGAGAATGAGGAGCCCAGAAGGATCTGGCGGTTGAAGAATGCCAAGCGCGCCCTGCGCAGGCGGAACACGGGAAACCATGCTCGTAATCCACTACATCAAAGGTACCTCAACAACACTTTTGCAGCAGGTGCGGATCAGGAGTATCATACACCAATTGGCCTCAATGCAGAAACAACGCTCCTAGCTCAACAATTACTACCTAACCCCCAGATATAAATGCAGCAGTATCTAACCCAGTGCATGCTCGTGCAACTCGATGGGCAACATCTAGCATCCTACACTCAGAACATGCCCTCGATAACTAGAGGAGACGTTGTGCTGTGATTGCGGGATTCAGAACGTGTTGTTTAGAAACTGGATCGAATTGTGTAGCGACTCCACCAAATCGAGAGCTATCAGAACCTTTCGGAAGATTGGGAACCCTAGTCTACATCAAGTGGTATCCAGAGACAGGTTTACCGTCAGGTTCATTTTACCCTTGTTAGATTTATTTTGCCTTCGTTCTAGAGTCCACAGAAAAGCTAAAAAAATTTTTATCTCCTTCCTAGACCGTGTTTAGCTGTTTGCATAATTTTGTTTCAGAGTCCGTATGTTGAGTTTGTGTCCTAGTTTATGCCTTTGTTGCTGGTTTAGTTTGTGTTTTAGTTCGGTTGTGTTTCCCTTTTCCGCTGCCATCGTTTCCACATTTATTTCCCCCACCCGATTCGCATCCGATTCCGATTCAACCACCAGCAAAACCTAATTCGGAGGGTCCTCCTTAAAATGGGCATAACTTTTTGCTCGGAACTCTGATTGAGGTGAATTTCTTTTCCTAGAAAGCTCTTGAAAAATTGCACATAGAATTCCCCAGCTATGCCGGGTGCGGCAATCTCAAAATAAATAAAAAAATCAGGAAGGCACTTGATTCGATCTCCGAAGTTCCAACACCAATTTTTCCAAACACTCATGAATTTCTACCGATCACATCTTTCATTAGTTTGAGCTAGTGTTGTTCCTATTCTTGTGCCCCTAGTTGAGAAAAAAATATCAAAAAAAGCAAAAAAACAAAAATTTGATTCCTAATAGTGCTAAAAGACAAAACGGGAGGCTTTCACGTGTTGTTTCTCATACTGCTGCTGAATACTTGTTGATCTTCTCATTGCTGTTCATCATATTCATCCTTGTGCCTTCTTGTTGACACTACTATTCTAAGGACACGAGTAGACCAGCAATTAAGGACTAGTAGCTTTGGACACTTATTTAGCATTACTATCTGTTATTGAATTGTGTTCCACTCACATATTTTGCCTTCCTATAGCTCCACATACAACTTCTGGACTGCAGGTTTTCGACCATTGCAATTGCAGAGCATGCCTCCCATGTATCCTTTGCCTTGCTGGTAAGACCCTTGTAAGAGCTTGGTAAGGTGTTTTCCTATTGCGGTGTTGATTGAGAGGCGCCACTGTCCCTGCGTAGTAGATTATTAGGGATAACCTTCACTGTTTGTTCCTGTTCTTGTGTCTACAATGGCAGGTGATGATGGATGTGGCACCCTCGAAGACTTCCACAAGTGTGTGAGCCAAGATCAACTACGTGAGGCCATTGAGCAGGGGCAGCAGGCGATGACAAACACTATCACCTAGGCAATCACCACCGCCATCAAGGACCTCAGGCTCCATGAATCCATTGAGCACTTGGATAAATGGATATCCACTCTAACCGATAGGGTGGTTGCGTTGGAAACTCGTCCCCCACCCAATGAAGATGAGGACGTGGTCTATGATGTCCATGGTAACATAGATGAAGCAGCCACTAGAGACACGCGACTTCGACGTTGTCTACGCACCAACACCATAGGTATGGGTGGTAATTGTAACCATGCTCCCGATGACCCTTATGCTAAGATTAAATTCAGTATACCTTCATTTTCTGGACATTATGATGCTGAGGGATATCTTGATTGGGAGATGACTGTTGAGCAGAAATTTAGTGCCCATCTTGTACCTGAACAACATAGAGTTCGACAAGCCACTAGTGAATTTAAGGATTTTGCTATCATTTGGTGGACTGGTTTAACTTCAGCGGGGCTTGTACCTACTACATGGGCAGAACTTATGGTTGATATGCACGATAGATTTGTTCCCCCTTCTTATCATAGAGATCTGAGTAAGAGCTTGATACGCTTAGAATAGGGAGATAAGTCTGTACAGGACTATTATTGTGAGCTTCAAAAGGGTTTGATGCATTGCGGCATAGTAGAGGGAACTAAGGATTCTATTTGTCGTTTTTACTCAGGTTTGCGGCGCGACATTCAAGACATAGTGGATTATAAGGAGTTTAACACAGTCAACCAGTTGTTTCAATTGGCTATGTTTGCAGAAAAGGAGTTGCAGGGACGTGCTTTGCAGGGCACGAGCAAGGTTGGCACCACATACGCTCTACGTTTGACGCCATTGTCCGGGCTGACCAGACCCTCCTCCTTTCGGGCGCCTCCTCCAACGAGCAAGCGACTAGCGGATACCGGAGTTGCTGCACCACCTAAACCTTTGGATTTAGGTAAAAAGTCTTTCCAGGTTCCATCAGGTGCATCCTCTGTGGCTTCTACAGGACGCATGACCTGACTTCAGTGCCACTGTTACGTTGGTTTTGGCCATGTGCGAAAGGATTGACCAAGTCAGTGGGCATACATGGCTATAGACGATGGGTACATCAGCACCTCCGACATGGAAGATGACTGTAACACCCTAATTGTCAAATTAAGGATATAAATAAACTTTGTTAGATTTTAATTAGGAGCCGTAAGGATTTAATTCAAATTCTTTTAATTTTAGAGCATTTATCGTGAATTAATAGTATTTTATTATCTATAAAAAGAAATATAAGGAACTATAGGATTTGTGCATCTCATGCCCCATTGCATTGTTTTATTGATTGTTTTGTATTTGAATTTAAGTTTCAAATTCAAATCCAAATGCATTTAAATGCCTTTCTTCTTTTCTCTTATTCCCTAGTTGGGCCCGGCCCACTCTTCTTTTTCTTGTTCCTCTTCCATTTCTACCTTGCGGCCTGGCCCGAGCTGCCCTTTCCTCTCTCCCACGCGGCCAGGCCCAGGCGGCTTTCTTCCCTCCTTCTCCTCTCTTCCTTTCCCTTTTGCGCGCGGCCCACCAGCCCCCGGCCCAGATCACCCTGCACGCTCCCTCTCTCCTTCTCTCTCGTGCAGACAGGCGGGGCCCGCCTATTAGGCTCGTCTCCCTCCTCCGTGCCTGACTCGGGCTTGCACCCGAGTCCGGCTCAGCCTCCGCCGCGCGGCGCCTCGGGCCCACACGCCAACGCACACTCGCGGCCACCCTATAAGTACCGACTGTGCCCTAGGGTTTTTCCCCTCAAGCCACAACCACCATCGCCTAAAACCCTAGCCGCCCGAGAAGCTCGCTCCGCCACCGCCACCGCTGTGCCTCGGCCGCCCGCCGCGCCGTCGCTCCGCTGCTCCCCGTTGTCGCCCGTGAGCACTAGAAGCTTCACCGTAGGGTAAGGACCCTCCCTGGCCGGTTAATCTCTTCTCTCCCCATTTCCCCGTGTGCCAATCCGCTCACCGTTGTTCCGCGCCGCCCCTCACCGCCGGCTGCCGCCTACAGCCATCATCGCTCCTCCCAAACCCCCTAATTGAGCCACAAACCTTTCTCGTTCTCTCACTCATCTAATCCTCTACAAGCTAATGACTTGAGCAAGACGGTGAAGAAAGTGCTGAACATCGCCTAGTGTACTGACAGGGAGAAGGTCCTTTATGCATCTGGCAGATTGGAAGGGACCGCAGCAGATTGGTGGGATGCTTACACCGTAGTCCATGACACCCCCAACACCATCACTTGGCAGGAGTTCAGGAACCAGTTTAGGGAGCACCACATACCCAAGGGTCTGATGAAGCTCAAGAAAAAAGAGTTCCTTGCACTGAAATAGGGGTCTATGTCTATGAGTGAGTACCGGGATAAGTTCATCCAAATGTCTCGCCACGCTCCCGCAGATGTAGCCGATGACGTAGAGAAGCAGGATCATTTCAGGGAGGGTCTGATTGGTCCTATCAAGTATCAGTTGATGGTGCATACTTTCGTGAATTTCCGGAAGATGGTGGACAATGCCATCCTGGTGGAGCATGCTCGCCAGAAGATGGGTGAGCAGAAAAGAAAGTTTGAGTCATCAGGGCAGTTCAACAACAATTCCCGCCTTCGTTTCATGCCCCCACAAGGAACACCTTTCCGCCCAGGAGGACAGAATGTCAACTATGGGCAGAGTCAGTACCAGCGCTCTAACCAACAGGGTCAGTAGTAGCAGCAAGCTCCGCATGGCGGTCAGTCAGTGCAGCATCCCAACTTTCTGCAGAATCGCCAGGGCACTCCTACGGGAACACCGATGAGGAACAATGCCCCTGCTCCCACCGGTGGTAATAATTGTTTTAGATGCGGTGAAGTGGGACACTATGCTTATGGTTGTCCCAAGAGGAACATCCAGAACACTCCAGGCCCGTTCAATAACAGTGGACAGAGGCAGACCTCATAACAGAAACAGCCTAGGGTTACCAACCAGGTGCCGCAGAACAACAAGGGTTAGCAGAACTTAGTCCGCGGGCGTGTGAATCATATGGCCGCGGAGACCGTCAGGAGGCTCAGGACATTATGTTCGGTATGTTTCTTGTCAACTCAGCCCCTGCATCCGTTCTCTTTGATTTTGGGGCATCGCATTCCTTCATTTCTACTCAGTTTGTTGCAAAACATGGCATACCCGTGCATTCCATGTCCAACCACATGCTAGTTAGTTCGCCTGGGGGAAGTATGAAAGCCATGTATCAGTGCTTAGGCATCAGTTTCAAGATTGTGGGCAGGGAATTTTGTGCAAATTTTGTGGTGTTGGATTCCAAGGGAATAAATATCATACTCAGGATGGGATGGCTGAGCAAGGTTGATGCAGTGATTCAGTGTGCCAAAAGATCTGTACTTCTCACGAGCCCAGAAGGTGAACGGTTCGAGTTCGTTGCAACGCTTCTATCGGCAGCAAATTGTGCAGTGAATCAGTTGAAGGCAGGTTCAATTGAGGACATCAGAGTCGTCTGTGAGTACCCGGACGTCTTCCCCGATGATTTGCTAGGTATGCCCCTGAACGCGACATTGAGTTCATCATAGATCTTCTACATAGTACTGCACCTATTGCTAAAAGGCCATATAGAATGTCAGTTGGTGAATTAGAAGAACTTAAGAAATAGCTAAAAGAATTGTTGGATAAATAGTTCATTCATCCTAGTTCTTCGCCTTGGGGAGCACCCGTGACATTCGTTGAAAAGAAAGATGGTACACAAAGGATGTGTGTTGATTATAGGGCCTTGAATGAGGTTACCATCAAGAACAAGTACCCGTTGCCTCGTATAGAAGACCTTTCTGATCAGTTGGAGGGAGCCAAAGTATTCTCTAAGATTGATTTGAGGTCAGGGTATCATCAGCTGAGGATACGATCCTCAGATATTGCCAAGACGGCTTTCACTACCAGATACGGGTTATACGAATACACAGTCATGTCATTTGGGTTGACTAATGCTCGAGCTTACTTCATGTATCTGATGAATAAGGTGTTCATGGAGTATCTTGACAAGTTCGTGGTGGTGTTCATTGATGATATTTTGGTGTACTCCAGGGATGAGGAGGAACACGAGGGACATCTGAGGCTTGTTCTATAGAAACTCAGAGATAATCAGTTGTATGCCAAGTTTAGCTAGTGTGAGTTCTGGTTGAAAGAAGTCTTGTTCCTTGGTCATGTCATCACAGGTGGAGGTATTGCAGTGGATCCAGGGAAGGTCAGAGATGTGTTGAATTGGGAACCACCAACGATAGCGTCAGAGATCCGGAGTTTCTTAGGGCTTGCGGGATATTACAGGAGATTTATTGAAGGTTTCTCTAAGATAGTGAAACCCCTTACATCACTACTAGAGAAAGACAAGAAGTTTATATGATCTAAGGTATGTCAGAATAGCTTTGATGAGTTGAGGAAAAGATTGACAACCGCACCAATGTTGGCCATGCCTGACATTCGCAAAAGTTTCGACATCTACTGTGACACTTCTAAATAGGGTCTTGGCTGTGTGTTGATGCAAGAGGGACACGTGGTTGCATATGCTTCCCGTCAATTGAGAAAGCATGAGCAGAACTATCCTACACATGACTTGGAGTTAGCAACAGTGATACATGCTCTGAAGATATGGAGGCACTACTTGTTGGGTCACAGATGTCAGATATACACCGACCACAAGAGTCTGAAGTACATTTTCACTCAGAATGACCTCAACCTGAAACAGCGAAGATGGTTAGAGCTCATAAAATATTATGATATGGAGATACACTATCACCCAAGGAAGGCAAATGTGGTTGCCGATGCCTTGAGTCGCAAGAGTTATGTGAACGTGACCATGGTTGGCCAGATGCCTTGGGAATTGTATGAGGAGTTTGAATGACTCAATCTTGGGTTCATTGCTCATATGGAAGGAATCATTATAGAGGTAGAGCCAACCCTCGAGCAAGAGATACGGAAGGGTCAGCTTGAGGATCCTAAGATACAAGAGATAAGGGAGATGATAGAAGCAGGCAAGGCACCTGACTTCATAGAAGACAGATAGGGGACAGTGTGGTTCCGAAGGAGAATATGTGTCCCTGTCCCTGATGTAGATCACCTTCGTGAGAAGATTTTACAAGAGGCTCATGACTCAGGTTATTCTATACATCCAGGCAGTACCAAGATGTATCAGGATCTAAAGGAGAGATATTTGTGGTATGGCATGAAGCGTGATGTTGCAGCTCGTGTGGCACTGTGTGATGTGTGTCAGAGGGTCAAGGCAGAACATCAGAGACCATCCGGTTGTTACAGCCATTGAAGGTGCCTGAATGGAAATGGGAAGAGATTGGTATGGATTTCATCATGGGATTTGCATGCACACGAGATGGTTATGGTTCCATATGGGTTATAGTGGATCGATTAACCAAGGTAGCTCACTTTATACCGGTTGAAGACTACATACACAGGAGCACGATTAGTGGAATTATACATCTCTCAGATTGTTGTTAGCATGGGGTACCTAAGAAGATAGTGTCAGATAGAGGCACTCAGTTCACATCTCGGTTTTGGCAGAAGTTGCATGAGTCAATGGATACGAAGTTGAATTTCAGCTTCGCTTATGATCCACAGACTGATGGGCAGACAGAAAGGACCAACCAAGTGTTGGAAGATATGCTTAGGGCTTGTGCCCTAAAACATGGAGGCAGTTGGGATAAGAGTTTGCCGTTCGCAGAGTTCTCTTACAACAACAGTTATCAGGCCAGTTTGAAGATGGCACCGTTCGAGGCACTGTATGGTAGGAAGTGCAGAACCCCGTTGTATTGGAGTGAGACAGGTGAAAGTCTGTTGTTCGGGCCTGAAATCATTAAAGAGGATGAAAGACAGGTATAGGTTGTCCATGAGAATTTGAAAGTGGCTCAGTCGAGGTAGAAAAGTTATGCAGATTCTCGACGATGAGAGTTGACTTTTGAGGAAGGAGACTATGTGTATCTGAAGGTGTCACCTATCAGAGGTTTGTGCAGATTCAAGGTCAAAGGAAAGTTGTCGCCTCATTACATTGGCCCGTTCAGGATCTTAGAACGGAAGGGTGAGGTAGCTTACCAGCTAGGGCTTCCCGCGCGACTGTCAGACGTGCACAACGTATTCCACATATCACAGTTGAAGAAGTGTTTGAGGGTGCTAGAGGAATAGTTTCCACTGGAGGAACTGGATGTGTAGGATGATCTGACTTATACGGAGCACCCGATCAAAATACTGGACATAGTAGAGAGAATCACCCGAAGTAAGAGGATACGGATGAGTAGGGTTCAGCGGAGTCACCATGCAGAGGATGAGGCTACTTGGGAATGAGAGGACGAGTTACAGGCAGAATTTTGCCCAGCTATTTGCTAGCCCAACCAAATCTCGAGGATGAGATTCCTTTTAAGGGGGGTAGGTTTGTAATACCCTAATTTTCAAATTAAGGATATAAATAAACTTTGTTAGATTTTAATTAGGATCCGTAAGGATTTAATTCAAATCCTTTTGATTTTAGAGCATTTATCGTGAATTAATAGTATTTTATTTATCTATAAAAAGAAATATAAGGAACTATAGGATTTTTACATCTCATGCCCCATTGCATTGTTTTATTGATTGTTTTCTATTTGAATTTAAGTTTTGAATTCAAATCCAAATGCATTTAAATGCATTTCTTCTTTTCTCTTACTCCCTAGTTGGGCCCGGCCCACTCTTCTTTTTCTTTTCCTTTTCCATTTCTCCCTTGCGGCCTGGCCCGAGCCGGCCTTTCCTCTCTCCCGCGCGGCCCGGCCCAGGTGGCCTTCTTCCCTCCTTCTCCTCTCTTCCTTTCCCTTTTGCGCACGGCCCACCAGCCCCTGACCCAAATCACCCCGCGCGCTCCCTCTCTCCTTCTCTCTCTCAGCTGACAGGCGGGGCACGCCTGTCACACTCGTCTCCCTCGTCCGCTCCCGACTCGGGCTCGCACCTGAGTCTGGCTCAGCCTTCGCCGCACGGCGCCTCAGGCCCGCACACCAACGCACCCTCGTGGCCTCCCTATAAGTACCGCTTGTGCCCTAGGATTTTTCCCCTCAAGCCGCAACCGCCGTCGCCTAAAACCCTAGCCGCCTGAGAAGCTAGCTCCGCCGCCGCTACTATGCCTCGGCCGCCCGCTGCGCCGTCGCTCCGCTGCTCCCCGCCATCGCCCGTGAGCACTAGAAGCTTCGCCGTAGGGTAAGGACCCTCCCTGGCTGGTTAATCTCTTCTCTCCCCGTTTCCCCGTGTGCCAATCCGCTCACTGTCGTTCCGCGCCGCCCCTCACCACCGGCCACCGCCTACGGCCACCGTCGCTCCTCCCAAACCCACTAATTGAGTTCCCCTTCCTGCATGCTATCTCCCAGTCCAAACCCGAGCCTTAGCCGTGGCCGGGAATGCGTAAACGCGTTTCTCCGGCGAGTTGCCGCCACCCGCCGCCGGTGCCGCGTGCCGCTGCCCGCGCCGCTAGTCCGCTTTCCCACCGTCGGATCTAGATCCGACGGTCTAGATCAACCCTAGACCGAGTCAAACAGATCTAATACTGGTCAACCCAAGGTGGTTTTGCGGTTTAGCCCTTAAGTTTTCTGGAAATCAACCCGCAGTCCATGTTTGTTCAAAAGTTATCGCGAATAGGCCCTTTTTCTTCTATTTAGGCCCCTATCTTTTCCTAAAATAGAACCCTTCTATTTTTCAATCTACACCCTAGGTCTAAGGTTTATTTATGAACTAGCCCTCGGTTTCTTCGGTCAGAGCCCTTTCAGTTTTAAATCTTCTACAAATAAGCCCCTAGAATCATGTTTTAGCCCTAATTTACTCCGTTTTCATCGATTCTTTCGCTCACACGATCCTTACGACATATGCAGTAGCTTTATTGCATTATTTTTGCTCTATTTATATTGATTGGTGTACTATTTCTTATTTATTGTATTTGTTTGCTTGTATGTATTTGTGTGCTACGATAGACAATACACCGTTCAAGGGTCTGCAGGAGCTGAGCTTCAAAGACGTTCCCGAGCAGCAGCAGTTCATTAACAAAGGCAAGTGGTCCTTGATCATACTTTAGTCCCAATAAACTTGACAAATACACACATTTAATTTATATGCATGCATGTGTCTAGAATATGATGGATCCCAAATTAAGGATGTGCCTAGTTTCTTTTGAACTTTCTTGATTAAACCTGGGTTATTATATTTATGTTGTAGCTACGCTAGTTGCTTTTACTTAGATTATGGTTGGATAATCTGAAAATCATGTTACACTGATTTACACATGTTATAGAATACTTTATTGATGATGATTAAGATCATTGCATTAATTGAAACATGGAGAACCACCCAGGAAAACAGTGCAACCACAATACTACATGGCTATGGTCTTGGCTAATTAATTAGAAACTTTAGCTTATGATAATCTTACCAAAAGGGCAAGAGGGGTTGCATCGTCGACGTATAGCTCGGTCCTCTTGAGGGAAATTGATATATGTGGTCCTTGGTTAAGTCGTTTCCTCATTAGGGAGGGTTATGACCGCTTTGACTTGAAACCTTAGCGGATTGTCATAAGTTAGGAAATCTTTGTAAAGGCCTCATAGTGAATCCCTGCCACTCACCTTGGAAGTGTTTAAGGGCCTTGAGAACCCGGGCATTAAGGAAAACACGAATTGTGGGTAAAGTGTACAACCTCTGTAGAGTGAAAATTGATATATCAGCCATACTCACGGTTAAGAGCGGCTTGGACACTCACATGATAATTGAACTTAAAGATGATCTAAATCGATGTTCTTTATTTATTTATGTTGTTGTTAACTTATCTTTTTATTTATTTAAGAGATTGGTATATACTTACACTTAGTTAATGCTTGCTTAATAAAACTTGACCAAATCAAAATGCTTATCGCAGTCAAATCCTATCAGCTTTTCCTTGATTATAGCCTTGCATGTCATATAATTTTACTCCACTTGCTGAGTACCAACCATAAGTGTACTCACACTTTATTAAAAACAATGCTGCTCAGAACAAGATAATTGTCCGATGTTCCCTAAAGATTTTGAAGAATACTAGGCGTATGTCTCCCAGTCATCTGCCTGTGAAGTTGAAGTCCGCTGCTATTTATCGATGTTTATTTATTCATTTAAGATTAAGACTGTCAGTCATGTAATAAAGTACTATTATACTCTATTTCGTTAATGCATTGTTTCGGATATTCACTTGTGACGTCTACTGTATGTGCGGAACTTGATCCTGGCGCACATATGGGATGCATTCGGTTACCTTTTCCAAACCGGGTGTGACAATGACGCAACAGAAGATGCTACAGCGGAGGATGGTGATGTCCTTGGTAGCATGGACACGGCGGCTTTTAGGACCATCATCGTGCACCAGTACTCAGCACGCAGTTGCAACAACCAGAGAAGCTTCAACGCCATAATTTATTCCAGACTTTCTTCATCATCAACAATCGACGAGCACGTGTCATCATGGATGGAGGTAGCTGCAATAATTTGGTGAGTTCAGATTTGGTCAAGAAGTTAGGCTTGACCACACGCCCCCACCCCCATCCATACCATCTTATGTGGTTTAATGATGCTGGAAAAGCTAAGGTAATACATACTTGTAGAGTTTCATTTTCCATTAGTTCTTATGCTAGTTCTGTTGATTGTGATGTGGTACCTATGGAAGCTTGTTCAATTTTATTGGGTCATCCTTGGGAATTTGATAATGATGCTACACACCATGGTCGAAGTAATACATATACTTTTATGCATAAAGGAAAGAAAATTACTTTGTTACCTTTGACCCCTGCTGAAATTGTACAAGCTGATAAAGAACGAGCTGCTAGTTTGAATGATACTAATTCTGAAAATCAGCAAGTTGCTAAGTCTCTTTACCCACCTAAAAAGGATAAAGAAATTAAATTGAAGGGTGGTGTCATGCTTGCCAGAAAATGTGACCTTGCTGAAATTTCTAATGATGATGTTTGCTATGCTTTAGTGTGCACGCAGACCTTGTTTTCACTTGATAATATTGCTAGCTTGATACCTCCTGTTGCCACTAACTTTTTGAAGGAGTATGAGGATATTTTTCCATCTGAGATACCACCGGGACTACCACCTATGAGAGGGATTGAGCATCACATTGATTTGATTCTGGGTGCAACTTTGCCAAACCGTGCTGCTTATAGAACCAACCCCGAGGAGACTAAGGAAATTCAGCGACAAGTCCAAGACCTTTTGGACCGTGGGTATGTACGTGAAAGCCTTAGTCCTTGTGTCGTTCCTGTTCTTTTGGTTCCTAAGAAAGATGGTACTTGGCGTATGTGTGTTGATTGTAGAGCTATCAATAATATTACTATTCGGTATCGTCATCCTATTCCTAGGCTAGACGACATGCTTGATGAGTTGTGTGGCTCTATCATTTTCACAAAAATTGACTTGCGTAGTGGCTGTCGGTGTTTAACCGGCTGCCCACCGAGGGATATGCCCAAGGTGGTAAGTTTTGGGTGAGGGGACGCCGAGTTCAGTAACTCGAAGGTGCACGGAACACAAAGCTTAGACAGGTTCGAGCCGCAAAGCGCGTAATACCCTACGTCCTGTATGGTGGTTTGTATTGCCTTAAGTGTAGAATGATCTAATGATCTTCTGTTTTTGAGAGGGGTCCCTGACCTCCCTTATATATCCGAGAGGCCAGAGTTACAAAGGTGCTAACCAACCTCCGCTGAGGGATCATACCAGAACATATCTCGAGTAGATCCCCTCTGTGTTGGTTAGCTCTATCTCCTATTTAAACGGGATAAACAAGAGATAAACAAAATGAATAAGAGATAACACGAACTTAATCTCTTAGACCTCTTTAAACTACGTTATGTGCCCAGCCTGGTGGCCCCGGGTCTGACAAGCCCCCGAGCTCTTCGTAGCTGAGTACTGCAGGCTTATCGAGTACTTTCAAAGCAGTCTTCGACTTCTTCTGGAGCTTCATCTTGAAAACCTTCTTCGATGTGGCAGAACCAACTTGAATTACACCGGCTCAAGTACGCGAGTCCATCTTAGCGGGCTCCGGCGTGCTTCAAACGGTATAATCCTCTGGCCTGTCGGGTAACGTCCCGATGAACCACCGAAAGCAGGATCATAACAAGGTACCCCGCACGAAGGCGAGTCCAGAGATACAAGGGCCATCACATTTTACATCACAGGCAGTTATGTTACATGAGTACTACAAATGTACAGGATCTTCCCCACCGGGAATTATTACAAAACGACATAAGTTTTAGAGTAAACTGTGATACCAAAGTACGATATACTACACGACGTCAGTAAGGATGTCATGCTCGCCCTTGCATGACATCACTCGGAGGGGTCCGGGTTGGCCGGGGACGGGTCCCACTCCACGGACCAACCATCAGGCAGAGGGTAAGGCCACGGTATAGGCAGGGCTTGATCAGCAGAAGCATTACCTGAACAAAAGTTATGAAGCAAGGCTGAGTATTCTAATACTCAGCAAGGCTTACCCGGTGATGGTATACATAGCCATATAACTAGACTTATGAAATCTGGTACAGGTTAAAGGATAAGCTGTTGGCGGAAAAGCAACTAAGAGTGGGTCCTTATCTTTCTCTTTTAGCTTAAAAGATTCTAGTTGGGTATTCATTCTATGTGAGCACCTAAATCTAAGCAAGCATGGTATAAACTTTGATCATTCATTTCTTTTAAATATCATACTATGATTGCTCTTATTACTCAATGTGACAAAGGAATTAAGCAGTCTCAATCATCGTGAGAGGCGGACGATTCGAATCGAATTTAACCTTGCAAGGTAAACCTAAAACACACGCTTGGAACACCACAGGGTTGTTCCGAAGCAACCGTTTGCCTTTCATTCCGACTCATGGATCAGATCCACCACAAGCGACTGTAGGTCATACGCACTTCCAAAGTGCAGGACGTACGTCTGTAGCGCGACTACAAAACCCGTACTCCTGGTTGCCCAGCAACACGTATGCCTACACGTCGAACATAAGTAACTAAAAGAAGCAAGACAAGTGGTGGGAGGTATGTCCACTACTCGGGCCGATTGGCTACTAGGCTTACCGCTTACCATATTTCGCGGCATGTGGTTAGTACTTTCAAATGCTTAACCCCGATCACCACACGCTGCGACCTTATCAGTAATTTTAACAACACAGACGGGGTATCACCTCAACCATGATACCGCACAAAACTCCCGTCCGTCATCCTTATAGTGATAACAGAATTGTAAACATTACAACTCCTATGTCGCGCGAGTGACAGGAAATCACCCGACTTCTACCGGCCCTATTAGCATAGCAGCTAGCCGGACTCAAATACTAGTATTCAATACATCGGTTCCTAGGAGAATGCAACTAGGGTTTCAAGCAATTCCTAAGAACTTAATGCATAGAATACGTAAATAGATATAGATTGCAGTGTAATAAAAATAGTAGGTTATGTCCGGGGCTTGCCTTCTTGAGCAGGGTTGAGAGTAGAAGGATCGAGGTTTTCCGAACTTTGGTTCGGATCTTCAGTTAGATTCTCAACGGTGTCTCCGGGATTTCCAGGAATTTCCTCGGCTTGATCCGCGATCAGCTCGTAGTCACCGTCAGCGAGGGTAATCGGTTCTACATGATATGCAAAACAATTATTATTAAGAAATGTGCATTCTTTTATTTGAGTCACATCAAAAATTATGCTTTCAAAGATTAACACTTCGAGAAAGGCCAAAACAAAGAAAATGTTAGCCTAAATTTATAATTGATGCTTAATTTAACCACATTATTGAATTAATTCAAGATAAGCATCAAAGCATATATTAAAGTTAAATTTAAATTTGAATTTAAACTTTTTAAGTAAAGAAGGTTATAAAATTTGGAACACTTAAAAAGAAATAGATCACCTCCTAATTCATAACTAAAGGATCTAATTAGTTAAAGTTTGAAAAGATATGTTTAGCTCATACTAATTTAAAATAATTTAAAAGGATTCAAATTGTAGTATAACTTGGTTTTGAATGTTTTGCATCATTTGAGATATCATGTATAAGAATTACATATCATAATTGCAAATAATCAACACAATATGTAAGAATTAAAGACATTACATTTCCTTGTTTCAAATTTAAATTAGATTCAAAAATATTTGGTTTCATATCAAATCTTTTTAACAAAAGTTATAGAGTTCATAATCTAGTTTCCAACAAAACAAGTTTTGCTAATTTTGGAATTTCCTATGATTTGTTATGTATTTTACAAGGCAGCATATGCATCTCACATGAAATAACAGGCACTTAGGGGGGGGCCTCGGTAATTTTGCACTGGAACCCCTGGAACAAAAGAACTAATTGCATCAGGGTCCTTGCCCGACCCTGCGACGGCCGGCACGTCGGGCACGACGGCGTTCCCGCCGGCGGCGAGGACTCCGGCCAAGGGGAAGGGGTCTATCACCATCTACACGACCTCAGAAGAGTATAGCACAAGGAAACACAAGATTGGTAGTAGATGAACAGGGCGACCGACGGACGGGGGCGGCGGCCGTGGCGGCGCATCGCCGTTCCCGGCGATGGGACGGCGAACACGGGCCAAGAAGGGGCGCATAAGCACCAGTGGACCATCGGGGAGCTGTTTGTCTACCTGGTGGAGCGGGAGGCCGGGTGGAAAGGGCTGTCGACGGGAGGACCGAGCTCAAACGGCTCCGGCGGGCGGCGGCTCGGGATGAGCAAGATTCCGGCCAAGGGGCGGTCGAGGTTGATGGGGCTCGAGCTGAGGAGCAAGAGGAGAGGGTGGAGAAGCTACCGGTGCAAGGAATTGGATCGGAACGAAGTGAGTGCTACGGATTTTGGTGAGGAATGCACGGCGGCGAGCTCGGGTTCTGGTGACCATGGAGAAGAACACAGGGCAAGCTAACTGGGAAAGAGGAGGGAATGTGGTTTGGTTGTAGCATCGCTCGCTCACAGAAGAGAGGGAGACACTGGGGGAAAGAATGGATCAGGCCAAGCTCTGGATTGCGACGGCGAGAGGGCGGCCGGCATGCACCCGAGGATGTCGTGGCGCCTACGCAGGGGGACACCGGAGCAGGGGCTGCTGCGGTGGGCAAGGAATGGATTGACGCGTGGAGAGGGGCAGCATGAGGTGGACGACGGCGACTGCAGGACGGCGGCCAGGGGGGGCGCTCTGTCGCCGGCGTCTGGGCGGGAGCAGAGGAGCAGAAGGGGTGCAGAGGAAGAAGAAGGGGAAAAGATCCAGGGACTTGTTTGCAAATTGTAAAAGTTTCAGGGGCCCTGCAGAAAAGTACTTTTTCCCACTAATCTAGGGGTTTTCTGAGAAAAAGTCCAACATGAGAATTGTAGAGTTTTTCAAGCTCTACACTTTTGCTTTAAAGCTCAGATTCAAAAACTCAAAGTTTGCCCTATTACAAAATGAATTTTGAATCAAGTTAGAATTAATTTTACCCCTGTCTTTACCAACCCAAGTTTTAATCAAATTTTTGACATATTTACATTACTTTTAAGATGTCATGGTGACAAATATTTTTTTACAGATAGGTCCTTAAGTAAGCATAAAATTACTTTTACCCCTTACTTTTGCACAAAAGACCCTGTAATCCTGCATTTTTACACATAGGCCCTTGCCTTTACTTAAGAGCTTATTTTACCTTATGACCATACCCAAAACACACACTTGCTCAAAAAGACTTGCAATACATGAAAATTTTTTAAATATACCCTTAATCTCTAAGTCTATTACATCCAGGGTTTAATTTGTATGAATCTTATTACCTGGATGTCACAGCCTTCCCCCCTAAAAAGAATCTCGTCCCGAGATTCGGAAGTAGAAGATGATAGAATGATCAGATTTGGGAACTAGTTGAAAGGAAAGTCGCGAAATTTTGTTGAAGATAAGATTCCGTTTCCCAAGTTGCTTCCTCTTCAGTGTGATGATCCCATAGTATCTTATACATTTTGACTGTCTTCCTTCTAGTGACTCTTTCCTTGGTATCCAAGATTTGGAGAGGTTGTTCAACATAGGATAGATCAGGTTCGACCTCGATGGCTGGGATTTCAATGATCTCCGAAGGTACCTTGATACACTTTTTAAGCTGAGAGACATGGAAAATATCGTGAATAGCACTCATTTGAGGTGGAAGGAGAATTTTGTAAGCCACTGGGCCACAAATTTCAACAATTTTGAAAGGTCCGATATAACGGGGTGCTAGTTTTCCTTTTATTCCAAAACGCTGAACGCCCTTGGTGGGGGATACTCGGAGATATACAAAATCTCCTATTTGGAACTGTAAGGGTTTCCTTCTCCGATCCGCATAACTCTTTTGTCTAGATTGAGCTGTTTTAAGATTAGCTTGAATAATTCTGACCCTGTCCTCGGCTTCCATAACCAAATCTGGTCCAAAAATCTTGCGCTCACCAGTCTCAGACCAACTCAAAGGGGTTCGACATTTGCGACCGTATAAAGCTTCAAAAGGTGACATTTGGAGACTGGACTGGTAACTGTTGTTGTAAGAGAATTCAGCCAAGGCAAGATATTTGTCCCAACTTGAGGTTTGTGTAAATCCATATGATTCTCATTATTCTATTTCTCTTTCTTTTCAACCAATCACTCTTTCATTCTATCCTTTTTTTCACTCTTCGACATCCTTGAGTTCCCATTTTTTTCCCCTTCATCTAACACAATAAAAGACAAAATACAGGAAGAACCCCTACTGAAATTGAACTAGTCCAAATCCAATAGGAATCAAGATATACAATTGATAACAATATGCTGCATAGAACTAGATATGGAATCCAGTTCCCTATAGAAGGGAATTCTATATATCGGATTAGATAATGAATCTAACTTTGGAATAAAAAATCCCATATAATTTGTTTGTTCTGTTTGTTTGCGTATTTTCTCATTTTCTATGGAATCCGATTCTAAAATCATTCCTTAGAAAGCCGCACAAAGGATGACTGCCTTATAGGCATTAAGGATATAGATCTAATCTGACTCTGCCCCCTTGAATGCATATATACTTTACCTCTTCCGTAATATAGTCTATTCTTTCCCCTACAACTCTAGGTTGTAAATTCGTACGCATTTCGAACTATTTAGTTTTCCAACTAAGAGGATTATCCGGAATCATGCATAAATTGGGCTAAGTTACAAAAAAGACTATTTTGAAAACTAGTCAATTCAATGATGACCTTCCATGGTTTCACCTATATAGGCTGCAGCTAACGTTGCAAAAATAAGAGCTTGAATACCGCTTGTAAATAATCCAAGAAACATGACCGGTATAGGGACTACTAAGGGTACTAAAGAAACAAGAACAACGACGACTAATTGATCTACCAATATATTTCCGAAAAGTTGAAAACTAAGCGATAATGGTTTTGTGAAATCTTCTAGGATGTTAATGTGTAAAAGGATTGGGGTTGGTTTAATATATTTCTCGAAATAGCTCAATCCTTTTTTGCTAAGACCCGCATAAAAATATGCCGCTGATGTTTGTAAAGCTAAAGCAACAGTAGTATTTATATCATTTGTGGGCGCTGCTAATTCCCCGTGAGGTAATTCTATAATTTTCCAAGGTAAAAGAGCACCTGGCCAATTCGAAACAAAAAATAAAAAGGAACATAGTTCCAATAAAGGGAACCCAGGGACCATATTCTTCTCCAATCTGAGTTTTGCTCAACTCTCGAATAAACTCAAAAAAATATTTGAAGAAATTCTGACCATCGGTGGGGATGGTTTGTGGATTCCGAACAGCTATGATAACTGAACCTAGCAAAATAGTAATTACGACCCAAGAAGTGATGAGTACTTGGGCATGAATTTGAAAAACCTCCTATTTGCCAATAGAAGTGTTGGCCTACTTGGACACCCGATATATCATATAACCCCTTGAGTATTTTAATGGAACATGGTGTAATATTCATATTCTCCTCTAAAAAAAATTGAACTTCAAAAAAGGAATTCTTTTGATTCAAGCATCTCTTTCTCAACTCAGCTACTTGAAGTATTAATCTTATTTAAATTTAGGATACCAAGAAATCACATCAGATCATGGCCCTCAGAAATTGCAAATATATCAATATTCTCCTTTTATTTTATCTATGCAAAACAAAAAAGAATAGTAACTGATCCTATAAATCTATGCAATTGCTTAAGAATTCACTATTTTTCTTAATCAATGATTTCTTATATAGAGAGAACGGCCCTCAGAAATTGCAAATACTAATTTGTTAAGAATTAATCGAATTGAAGTCATAGTGTCATCGTTGGCAGGAATCGATATATTCGCGAGATTTGGGTCACAATTTGTATCGACTAAAGAAATAGTAGGAATCCCCCAAAATGGCACATTCCTGAAGAGCTATATACTCCTTTTGCTGATCAAGGACGATCACAATGTCAAGCAACCTCGTCATATATTTGATTCCGCCGAGATATCTTTGCAAGGTTGATAATTTTCTCTTTAAGATTGTCGCATCTCTTTTTGGAAGATGGTGGAATTTCCCATTTTTTTTCTTCTGCTCTTAAGTCTCGAAATTGAGAAAGTCTAGTTTTGGTAATTGACCAATTCATTAACATACCACTGAACCACTTTTTATTAACATAATGACAACAAGATCTTATTGCAGCTGATACAACTAAATCCACTGCTCTTTTTTTGTACCAACAATTAAGAAGCTTTTTCCCTGACTTGCTGCATCAAAAACTAAATCACAAGCATCTGATAAAAATCGAGCTGTTCTAGCGAGATGTGTAATGAGTACCTTTACGCTTTGCCGAGATGTAAGGGGCCATTTTAGGATTCCATTTCTTAATACCATGACCAAAATGAACTCCCGCTTCTATCATCTCTTTCAAATTGATGTTCCAATATCTTTTTGTCATTTTTTCCACACTTCCTTTTTATTTTTTTGTTTTTTTTCATCTAACCATTACCGAATTAATTTCTTTTTGAAGATTAAGAAAGAGCCAAAATAGCTTGAAATAAATAATAATTGTTCCCATGAAACCTTCTACTCAGAATTGACCATCGATACATGCTATAAACATATCCTTAATGAATTAACTAACTTCTTTTAGTTATTAAAATACAAAATCTAAAATCGGACCTGTTAGCATTCTAAGGTCAAAAGTATAGTTTAAATTAAAGTAAAAATAAAAAGTTGCTTTATGTATACTTGAATTGTATAAATAGCGGTAAACAGGGCTTCTGATGTTTCATAGAAATTGTTTGTTACATCAAAATCAGAAGAAACTAATTCTGTATGGAGAAACAAAATATCTCTCATTTCCGACGCGAATAGTTTTTTTTGAATTTCAAAATAAAGGTTCTTGTCTTGTGGGGAACGATGGACAAATTTTTGGAACCCGGTAGGTATAATCTCCCCCCCCCCCCAAGAACTACATTTTCTTTCAGGGCTTTCAACCAATTAATACGACCTCGTAGGGCAGCTTTTGCTAAAACTCGAGCAGTTTCTTGAAAACTTGCTTGAGATATGAAACTTTGGATATTCAAGGAAGCCCTTGTTATTCCCAATAAGATTGCCCGATAATAGAACAATTCATCTAAAGCCCGCCCTGCTAGTTCCGCTCTCAATAGTCCTATTAATTCCCCAGGTAAAAAAACATTAGACATTCCATCTTCGGAAACCCTTGCTTTTGATGTTACTTGGCGTATAGTAATCTCTATATGTCTATTATGGATCTCTACCCCTTGGGATCGACAAACCTTTTGTATCTTATTAACCAAAAAGATACGACTTTGGGCTATGGTTAGCTCAGCTTCAATCAAGAATCCCCAGGGAACCCCAAGAATTCTTTGTATACGTTCGTTCCAATCCTCAATTCTCCTTTCAAGATTCGGCAATAGTGAATCAATTGAACAGTTGCTCCTATAGTGGCCAAATAAGGCTTAGCTGCTCTTAGAACAAAGGAGTCCATATTAACGATGAAAATTTGACCTGATTTTTTTATGTGCGATTTAAATAGACATACATTTTCATAAATAAATTGTCCAAGGTGAATCATTGCCGATGTCTCTTCCCACGAGTCATGATGGAGAAAGTGCCAATTCAAATGGAATGGCTCTAACATGATGTTACTGTTGAAATTCGAAATCCTTTTATTTTTGTCTATTAAATACTATTTAAGTCCTTGAAGTACTTGGAAGGTTTGTTTCAAATTTTCAAGGAACAAGTATTTTTTTAACAAGATCTGATTATGTGTTATTAAATAGTAAGATGAAGAAAAATTTGATATACTAGGTACAATAGCGCCTAAGAGCCCAAAAATATCTCAAATAGGAATTCTAGGATTCGATTCCTTTACCGTATTAGGATACTTTGAATTCTTGAATAAACCAATTCGAGAACAGTTGGATGCCCACAAAATCATCAAAGATCGATTACTTCGATTCAACAAGGTGCCAATAGCTTCTTGATGTTGGCTAACTGATTGAATCTTTGCCTTGGAATAAAAGGAATTGGTATTGTTGCGATCTAATCTGTTATTGGGAATCAGTCCTACACTTGTCCTATCATAACTTCTTCGTGTATACCAAGTAGTAGAATTAACTAAGTCAATTCTTAGGAAATCGCGAATCAGATCATTTGTTCTTACCTCATCAAGAGAAGCACGAGCCCCCCTCATTTTCTTCTTGTTCCCAATTCACTACTAAGCAAGTTCGAATGAATTGACTATTCGTGTGATAAATTCTTTGAGTTAACTTGCTATTTTCATTACAAATAAAATTGACATGTTGAAGTTGGAGATTATCCTCTTCTTGCAGGAGATCCTACAAGAAAAGTGTTGCTAAATTTCTCCCTTCGTCCATTTGATATGCGACTGCAGGTCGGACCGAAACAAAATACTTTTCCTTGCTTTTGAGAATTTTTTTTGTTGAACATAAACCCAATTTTTCCTTTATTTTGATTCCTTAGAATCTTTTTTCTCTTTCTAGTGGTATCAAACTGCCACCTAATATCTTATCCGCCTCTTCAGGAAAATGAATATCCTCGGAAAGATTTTGAGCTCTGTATGGCTTTTAATTCTCTTCACTCGGACCAATCCACCTAGTTGACTTCTTCTACTTTTTGTGAGTTGTGTATTGCCTCCAATAATACTATTATCAAGTACCTTTAGGGTTGAGGATCTCAGCAAGAGATGCAATTCTTGAAGAATGAAAAAAAACCGATCTACTTCTTTTTGGTATTTTTGGACTAAATTCTTTTGTTCCTCGATGCTCAATGAAACCCTCCTTTTTAAGATGGAATCTTCCCTCGGGCTCCCATATTTCATCTTCAGAGTCTTCCTCTGAGTCTTCTTCTAAAGTCTCATATTCCTTTTCTGAGCCATCTTCAGAGCTCCCATATTCTTCTTCCGAGTCTTCCTCTGGAGCCCTATATTTGTCTTCTAGGATTTCATATTCGCCCTCTCCCTCTCGGGTCTTATATTCATTCTCTGGGCTACCATATTCTTCCTCCAAGTCTTTCTCTAGAGTCCTATATTCGTCCTCTAGGATCCCATATTCATCTTCTAGGGTTTCATATTCATCCTCTAGAGTCCTATATTCATCTTCTAGGATTTCATATTCACCCTCTCCCTCTCGGGTCCTATGTTCATTCTCTATGCTCTCATATTCCTCCTTTGAGTATTTCTCTCAAGTCCTATACTCTTCCTCTCGAGTCCTATACTCTTCCTCTCAGGTCCGATATTCTTCCTCTAGGGTCCTATATCTAAATTTAACAATTCCTGAACCCCTTTTATCTTGTTTGTATCTTGGATCATCAAAATAAGCAAAAATAGTATTTCTATGTAACACACCCATAAAGGGTATTTCAATTGAAATACCCAAACAGGATATTAGCTCTTTCTCTTGTTCTTGATGATATTGTAATGGAATAACGAACCCATTTCTTCGCTTTTTCACCAACAAATCCGAGTTATCTTGAAGAATAGAAGGATAGACAAAATTCCAATGACCGTTGGACACGATTCAATCTAGCGTTAAATAATCAAGAATTTCCCTATCTTCTTTACCAAAAGTATCCAAGAATCTATGGCTTACTTGATCATTTGCCATTGGTAGGTGAAAGATATCTCTTCCATGAACAGAAAAAGAATAAGTATTCATTTGATCTTGATCCTTGTGGAGCGAAAAGGATGCTATACTGGATCTGCACATACTTACTAACAATATCCATAAATGGTTTGTTTTTCGTAATCATCGAAGATTACCATATTGATATTCGGGTGCATGGCAAACATTAGTACTCCAGTGCATTTCCCCGTCAGATTCGGAATAAATATGCTTTTGTATCTTTTCTTTAAAATGGAAAGTGGATGTTCCGGCATGAATCTCCGCAATTACTTGTTCGGATTCTAAATATTGATCATTTGGCACTAGAGTCAAGCTTTTTAACGGAATATTCACACTATGTATAATATCCTGACTCTGAATAGTTACATCCAAGTCTATATAGCATAGAAAAGCAGGTTGTCCATGACGGGTATGTGTGGGGTGAACCAAATCCTCATGGAATTGGATTTTTCCATTCGAGGGGGATCGTACAATGTCGGCAGTACCCCCTATGAATACAGCATCAGTATGAAAAGTTCTTAGTGTTAGTTGAGTCCCTGGCTCCCCAATGGATTGACCTGCAATAATACCTATAGCTTCCCCTAATTCGACCAGATCCCCATGAGTGGGTCTCCGCCCATAACATAATTGGCAGATCCAAGATGTGCTCCGGCAAGTAAAGGGGGTTCTAATATATATTGGTTGGGCTCGAAAGGAAGTTATGAATCGGTTGACTAATCCAATTCCAATATCTTGATTTCGAGCAGTAATGCATCGTGAACCAATATATATATCATCTGCTAATACACGACCAAATAGTGTTTGGACAAAAAGTTTTTCCGTCATCCCATTTTGAGAACTCACAGAAATACCTTGGATAGTACCACAATCTCTTCTACGCACAATAATATGTTGAACTAATTTCTAAGTGTAGGATAGCAGCATCCGTCGTTCGTACAGCAGTATCTACAACCCCTTTTCGGGCTCCGTAGCAGGAAATTATATATTCTGTCAAAGAAAGTCCCTCGCGTAAATTGCTTTGAATAGGTAAATCAATCATTTGTCCTTGAGGATCCGCCATTAACCCTCTCATACATACTAATTGGTGTACCTGAGAAGCATTTCCTCTGGCTCCTGAAAAAGTCATTAGATAGACTGGATTAGAAGGATCCTTTATTCAAAATTTTGAATTCATTTCTTGTTTCAAATATTCACTTGTAGCATACCATATTTCAGTGGATTGGCGTAATTTTTCTACTGCGTGTACAGCCTCATAATAATAGTGTTTCTCCAAAAGAAAACTTTGTTGTTCCACGTCTTGGACTATCATCCTTTAGAGGGTATTGTTAAAAGACCCTCGATTCCTAAAGAAATCGATGTAGTAGTGTGGCTTGATGGAAGCCCAGAGTCTTTATTTGATCCAATATATGGGATGTATATCCCATTCTGAAATGATCTATTAATCTACTAATAAGTCGTTTCATAGCAGTTCCGTCTATCTCTTTATTATGAAAGACCAAGCTGGCCCGTTCTGCCATACATAAGTACCCCCTTTTTTGGCTGAGTAGGATTCGACAATGGGCTTGAGTCAGTGATTCGAAAACTTAATTTACTCCCTTTCCTCAATCTCAATCTGGATTTGCGCGGCAAAAAAGATGGGACTAACGAAATCGGAATGGCCCCGGAAAGGGGCATCGCCGAACCTAACTTCCTAATTTAGATAGTGTATGAATAGGCCCAACTAAATCCTTGTATGGCTTCCTCTATTTCTCTATAAAAATAAATATGACCAAGAGTGGTTCGAATGTATATAGAATGGATTTTTTTTTCTATTTCCCACTACCAGATAGTGGGCATAAATCTCATGATAAGTCCCAAAAGATTCATATTGAACTTCAATTAGAACTTCTCTTGACCCAATGACGCGTTGATCTAGTTTCCATCGGAGCCACAAGGGACTGTTTAAACCGATTCATTTCTATCTATAAGCTCCCAGTGCATCATAGGAACTAGAAAAATGATGTCCTTTATCTTTCGTATACTTATAATAATTTTTATTATTGCATTTTAATATTTTATTTGGAGAGTTTCTGTGGCAGAACCGTCTGAATTATTCCGGCTCAAGTGCACTAGTCATCGTTATATAGCCGATACTAACTCAACGCACTTCAAAGGGAACAACCCATTGGTCTGTCGGGTCTCCGCCCGATGCAACCACGGTTCAACAGAATCGAAGCAGGTTTACCTCGCACGAAGGCGAGTTTACAATCGCACAACAGCTCATTAACTTTTAATTCACAGAGAATTAAACATTATTACAAACTGTTTCAAACTTAAGTAATAAACAAACATTGTTTAAAATGACAAGCTAAACATGCTTGTCAAGTTCACAGTGGAAGAAAAATTAACACACAACTACACACATCGCGAAGGTTGACACCATACTCAGCCCGAAGTATGGCACCATTCAGGAGGGTCACTGCCAGCCGGGGATGGATCCCACTCCAGGACCAGCCAAACGGGGCAAAAGTTAGCCATGCAGGACTATCCGTGGGGTTCTCGAGAGTTATACCTGAAAAATTCACTAGCAAGACTGAGTATACTAATACTCAGCAAGACTTACCTGGAATTGGGTTATACTTTGCCCATAACTAGACTCATGAAAGCTTGCAATGGTTCTGGGTTTAATTTCAGCTGAAAAGCAACAAAGAGTATAATCTACTTTCATGTTTTTAGCTTTCAGATTCTAGTCTCATTAACCATTCTAGGTAAGCACCTATCCTAGACAAACAAGGTAGAGATTAACATCCACCAGATTATTCCATAATAGTTAGTGTTCTTACTCTATGTGGTAGAAGGAATAAGCAGTCTCAATCTCCGTGAGAAACGGACGATTCCTGAATCGAATTTCAAAACCTTGCATGGGTAAACCTAACTCGCACGCTTGGAACATCCAAAGATCATTCCGAAGCAACCATTTGCCTTTCATTCCGACTCGTGGAACAGGGCCACCACAAGCGAATATAGGACCGTACGCACACCAATTGTGCAGGACATATGTCTATAGCGCGACTTTATGACCGTACTCCTGTCCGCTGCGCGGAACGTACTCCCGCACGTCAGTGCGTGAGAAAAACCAAATTACGAGTGGTGGGAGGTATGTCCACTCCTCGGGCCGATTAGTTACTAGGCTTACCGCTTTACCATATTTCGCGGCATGTGGCTAGTACTTTCAAACGCTTAGCCACCACTACCACACACTGCGACCTTATCAACTTTTATCAACACAGATGGGGTAACCTTTCTGAGTCATGATGTTGCACATGACCCCGTCCATCATCCTTATAGTGATTGCAGAATAGTAAGCATTCAACTCCTATATCGCGCGAGTGACAGGAAATCACCCGACTTCTACCGGTCCTATTAGCAGAGCATCTATGCGATAAGGACTCAGGTACAATACATTGGATTCCTAGGATTTATGCATCTAGGGTTCCATTTCAACTCCTAGACTTAATGCGAGATATAATATCTAAGTATAGAATTGCATAAATGTAGTAATTTGAAATATTGGGTTATGCTCCGGGGCTTGCCTTCTTGAGCGGGGTTTTGGTCAGTGGTGTCAGAGGCTTCCGAACTTTGGTTCGGGGCTTTAGTTATAGTCTCGATGATGTTCGCAGGATCTTCAGAAAATCCTAGCTCGTTTTCCGGGACTAGCTCGTAGTCTCCGTCGCCGAGTGTCGTTGACTCTACATGATATGCAAGGATTTGATTAGATGATTCTTGAGTTAAGGATTTTACTTCACAGTAAAGTTGCAATCCAATAAATTAACAAACATAAACTCATGAAACAAGGGGGTTGGATTTAATTCTACTATTTGTATTTTAATTCATTGCCATATTAATGGAATTACTTTGAAGTAATCTGACAAGTTTGATTTTTATTTTTGAAACCATAAAGGTTCTGATCTTGAATTTTTGTGGATAAGCTTATTTCTAGTGGATAGGCTTATTATGAATTTTTCATAATTTTCTGAAAATACAAACTAGGGTATTTGAATTTAGTTCAAATGTTAGGGTTAAATTCAAATCTTAGGTAAATAGTGTTATAAATTCTTGAAAAATTAATTAGGAACTAATTATCAACATATCAACATATGGTAAAAAGATTTAAGCATGGAAAGCTTAGGAACATGTTTGAATAAAATTTAAATCCTCTCAAGCTTGATTTGTACAAAATTAAATTAGTTGAAGCTAGGGTGCAGTACTGGTGCTGAAATTTTTACACAAGCTTGTATTCACCTTAAATAGACTACACACCAAAATTTTACAGGTAACAAAGTTAGCATGCACAAAATTACACACAAAACACTCTTTTGCTTGACTTTAAAATAACTCAAAAAACATTTA
Source organism: Panicum hallii (assembly GCF_002211085.1). Classification (NCBI taxonomy): domain Eukaryota; kingdom Viridiplantae; phylum Streptophyta; class Magnoliopsida; order Poales; family Poaceae; genus Panicum; species Panicum hallii. Next base: position 11,159,917 of record NC_038049.1, read on the forward strand.
GTTTTGAACCAAACTCTAGTAACAAAAGTAGTCGAATTGAACTTCTAGAGTACAACAAAACTGGTTTGACAATTTTTTAATTTTTCTACGAATTCCTATGAATTTTACAAGTTGGCTGATTTGTGTTTGGACGGGGGTGCTACTTTCTCACAGATAGGCCCCTGGAAACTTTTGAATTCTCGAAGTTGAGTCCCTAGCCAGACTACACAGGAGGTCCGACCGATTGCCGATCAAATTCCGGCGAGAGGGGCAAGTGAGGGGAAATGCTCTGGGTCTCACGGCGGTCACGTGGGTGGCCGGTGTCGGGGAAGGGAGGGGCTGTAGCGGCGTAACGACGACGATCAGGGTCAGGCGGCGGAGGTCCGAAGGATGTCGCCGGCGTTCCGGTAGCCGGAGGGCAGGAGGGTGGTGGGGGTGTGGCTAAACAGCTTCTACGTGATGATGTGGTGCTGGTGGTGTGCTTGGCCGGGACTAGGAGTGTAACACCCTAATGTAAATTTCCTAAATTTTAATGAATTTATTTTGGCTTAAATAAAATTTCTAAGGTTTTTCTTGATTTATCTTGCATTTAAACTAATTTTATACCACAAGTAATTAAATTTATTTAGGGGTCAACATGTTTGTACATTCATGCTGGTGCATCTCTTTTGTTTGTTGGAATGCTTTAGTTTGAATTCAAATCTTAATTGAATTCAAATAGATTTGAGTTTGGAAATCAGGAAAAGAAATAGAAAATAAGAAAGGAAAAGAAAAGCCAGCCCAACCCGCAGCCCTTTTCCTTCTCCACCCTCTGGGCCGGCCTCTTTCCCCCGCGGCCCAGAAGCCACGCCCCGCCCAGCTCCTCCCTGTTCCCCAGCCGGAGCCCGCGAGTCCCCCCTCTTTCTCCCTCTAACAGTCGGGACCCACCTGTCGGCATTTCCCTCCTCTCAGCCGCGCAGCGCTCTCTCTCTCTCTCTCTGGCGTAGCGACCCCATACGTCAGTGCCTCCTTCCCCCTTTCCTTTCTTCTTCCCCGAGCACCGGCCACCCGAGATCTCCGGCCAGCCGTGATCCAGCTCGGGCCCGCACGCCAAGACCCCGGTTCTCCCCTTAAAGTTGAACCCTAAAACCGAAGCTCAGAGCGGAGCCGTTTCAGCTCCGCCGTGGTCCGGCCGTTCCGGCACTCCTCTCACCACCGTAGGTCGACGTGGCAGCCCTGCCTTGTCGCCAGAAGCGTCGTCGACCCCTCCTTCCCCAACCTCAGGCCGCACGCACGGTAATTGCTTCGGCCCCGCCATCGTAGGCAAACCGTCCCCGATCAATTGCTCGCCGCCGGTAGGCCGCAGGCCAAGCTGACCCCATTTACACCTTCACAGGACCCGCACGTGTCATCTTGGAGGATCAGCAGGCCGGGAGGAGCACTACCTCAACCTGTCCACGGCACCCCGTGCGCGCCACCGCTTGATCTCGGCGCCGGCATCCCCGCACGGAAGCACTGCCCAATTCGTGCCCTGGTGAGCACCGCCCCAACCTCCTCTTGCTCTTAAGGTACACACCGTAGCTTGTAAGCCGGCCCCGTGGGCGGAACGCCGTTTCAGCGAAACGCCACCGCGTGCGCATAGGTCTGCGGCCGTATCGGAGTTCGCCGCCGTGCCGTACCCGAGCGAACCCCCAGGTAGATTAGGTGTGCCGCGAGCTTCGTCCCCGGCCAAGCCCCGACAAGAAGTAAGCACGGATGGCCGAGATTGGCCAACGCCGGCGAAGTGCCGCCGCGGGATTTGTCGCTGGAGTAGTAGCGCCGCCACCCCTGCAGCCCAAACCCCCGAGCATCCAATCTGTAACGAGCGGCCAGGATTAGATCATGACCGAGTAGACCCGGGCCACCCGATCGAGGTCCAGCGGTCCTGAGCCAAAGGTACCAGTTCGTGGCATGGTTAGGTCAGAGCCTTTCGGTCCGAGATCTACGATCTAGATTAGATCCAGTTAAGTTAAGGCTCGATCCATTGGATCCAGATCTGACGGCTGATACGCGTAGATACCGGTTCGCGCGATTAGATCGGGTCCGAGCCGTTGGATCTAGATCCAGTGGCCCAGAATAGAAGGTACCCTTTCAGCCGTGGCGTTTTTGTTAAAGAGTCCCTGGGTTTCCTAGGAATCAACCCGCAGTCCAGCGCCGTTCAAAAGTATTTGCAGATCAGCCCAGTTTTTAGTGTTTAGACCCCTGGATTCTTTAGGAATAGAACCCGCCATCCCTATCCGGTGTTTTCATGGGTTAGACCCTAAGTCTATCCTTTAATTATGTTTAGACCCTTAGTATTTGCACAGAACCCCTTAGAACCTCGTGTTTTCTTACGATTAAATCCTTGGATCTTGTTTTAGCTCTAGATTTCGCGTCTTAACTCTGTTTTAGATGGTTTTCGCGCTCACGCGATCGTTGTAACGCGTAGAATGGCTTTAGCTTAGTTTTGTGTGCTATTTTACTGTATTGTTGTACTGTTTCTTATCTTTTGCCATTATTTGCATGTATGTGCATGTGTGGACCATGTTTTGGACGTTTCGTTCGTGAGTAGATGTTGAGCCACCGGAAGAGTACCAGGAGCCACTTTCTTCAGAGCCCTTTGAGTAACAGCAGGAGAACTTTGAGGAAGGCAAGTATAACATGAACATCCTATCACTTTTAAATACAATTTCATACTGCATTTTAATACTGTATGCCTATAAGGATTTCCTAGCCACTTTTATCCTTTATATAAATACGTTGGGTTGCATTTTGATTAGTTGTTCTAGGTGCTGCGCTCTCACATATAACGGTCCTTTTTAATTAAATTTGATTAATGGCATATGCAACTTGATCCTGAAAGTGGCCCTCTGTGCTGTGCGCTTGAGTGGCTCACGTCTCGTTAAAATATATTTTATTAGAAACATGGTTTAGGGGGCCAGCACGGTGCTTAGTGCTTGGTTGGCCACTCTCCATAAGGACTGGTTCATAGAACGACAACCTGGGACAACCGCGCAACCACGAGACTGGAATGGGACGGTCTTGACTTACTAATTAGGTCATTTTGGTTTGGGAGTAAGTTACCTGCGGGGCAAGAGGGGTGGTAAGCTTCAATGGTCCCTGCTCCTCCGGCTTGGTCTGTGCTGTGTGCTTGTACCCCCGTGAGGTGGGCCCATCGTCGCTGATCCAGAAACCTTAGCAGTTACACCTTACTAACGTGATCCTTTGTAACGGTCTCGTAGTGCGCTTGCTAGTCATCTCACCTAAGGAAGTGTGATGAACAACTAGCGTAGCTCACGACTTGTGGGTAAAGTTGTGCAACCTCTCGAGAGTGTAAAACTGGTATACTAGCCGTGCTCACGGTCATGAGCGGCCCAGATCCTCCGTCTGATTAGTGGGTTGTAGCTTTGGTGGTTTGGCTTGGTTCTCAATAGACTCATGGTTAATCTTGATTAATTATTATGCAACTTGGGTCATGGTAATTCATCCACTCGTAGTAAATAGCTTTAATAAAATTTGCCAAGATTAAAAGCTAATGCAGTTGAGTCAGCTAAGCTTAGAGCCTCATATTTTGTGTTATACTTGTTGAGTACAAGTTGTGTACTCACACTTGCCTTCTCTACTCTTCTGTTCTCTCTTGGATATCTTCGACTGCTGCTCAGTACCAGGCAACATGGAGGACTACATCAGCGGACTCGATGATTTCTAGGCGTTGTCTCCCAGCCGATGTCCCTGTGGCGCCCTATTTTTCATGTATTTATCTTACGCTTCCGCATTCTTTGAACTGATTCTTGATTCAGTTGTAATAAAGATATTCATTTACAATTTATACGCTTTTATTTTGGGATACGTGTTGCGATATCTTGATGGTTCTGTTGTATATATGTGTGACTTGATCCTGGCGCATATATGATTGCTCGGTTTATGTTCTTATAAATCGGGTGTGACAAGGAGGCGGTGGATCAACGGGTCGACGGCGAGGCCAAGCGGCGGCGGCAACTCGAGCTCACCGCCGTAGTGGTCTGGTCATTCCGGTGCACGAGAGCGAGATTGGGCGGGCTGGGGAGCACCAGTGGGTGATGGGGATGCTAATTGTGCATTGGATCGGGGCTCGGAGGTGATGTGGGCGGCTGATGATGACGGGCAGTAGCTGCGGAGGAGGTCCGGCGAGGCGCGGTGGTCAGGAAAAGAAATGGCCATGGAAATGTGGTTGCGGGAACATAAGAAGGAGTGTATTGGGAGCTCCAGGATGTGCTTCAAGTTGAAGAGAGGGCACAGAGAGCAATAGCTGGTGCAGGCGGCCGGCGGCGAGCATGGCGGTCGCGGGTGGAGCTCGGGCAGAGGTGGTGCAGCATGGCGCGTGCGGGAGAAGACAGCGGGGAAAGCTAGAGCGGCGGTCGACTGGGGAGTGACGCGTGGGGACTGCTAGATGCAGGAGGTGGCGCTGGTCGGGCTGTAGCGATGGCGAGCAGCGGCGGAAGGTAGTTCGGGCGGATGGCAGTGCGGCGCGGTAAGGCGGGGAGAGGCCAGCGTGAGGCCGGGAAAGCGATGGCGGGATGCAGGAGCGGCATGTGGTGCACAGAGGGGCGGCGCAGAGCAGTTAAAGCTCGGCACATGGCCGGCGAAGCGGCGGCAGGCATCGGGCAGAGCGAAGGTAGGACGGAGCAGAGCAGGGGGGCGAAAGGTAGACGAAGGGACTGACTCGCAATTTTTCAAAAATACAGGGACTCTACTGTAATGTCTAGATAACTTTCAAACCATAGCTTAAATTAAAATGTGCCCAAAAGCAAAAGTGTAGAGGTCAACAAGATCTACAACTTTGCTTTAAGGTTCGGTTGCAAAAGAGCTAAAGATTTGAAACTAGCATAAAACTTGGTAAAGTTTTAAACTTTAAGTAAATCCTATGTAGAATTCTACACTACACTTGCGCATCCTATGGGTAGTTTTATCTCTATTTGAGGTTAAAAGTAAGTTCTTGACTTTTCACACAACAACCTTTATATGTTTTGATTTTTACTTCCCATTCTCACCCATTTAACACTAAAGGACCTAAATTTTGCATTCCAATTTAAACACATATACACATGATCAACATGCACACTTAATACTAGAATTTAGTGGGTTTATAATTCTAATACCTGAATGTTACAGTTTCCGTAACTATTATATCTATTTGCACAAATACCTCGACGGTTTCCAATTGTTAATACATAAAGTCCGATAAGCATGTCTTGGGTTGTCACGCAAATAGGATCTCCAATAGTGGGAGACATGAGATTCATATGAGAAAACATAAGTAAATGGGCTTCCTCGTGAGCTTCCAAGGATAAAGGTAGATGAACAGCCATTTGATTCCCATCAAAGTCCGCATTGAAACCCTTACACACTAATGGATGCAAACAAATAGTACGCCCCTCTACTAAAGTGGGTTGGAAGGCCTATATGTCTAATCTATGCAGGGTAGGTGCTCTGTTCAACAGTATAGGATGTCCCCGCATAACTTCTTGAAGTATTTCCCATACAATGGGTTCCTTTTCCAAAATTTTCCTTTTAGCGATCCTGACATTAGAAGTAGCACATTTCATGATTAAATTGCGAATTAAAAATAGCTGAAAAAGCTTTATTGCTATCTCTAGAGGTAATCCACATTAATGTAATGAAAGTGAAGGACGCACAAAGATGACAGCACGCCCCGAGTAATCAACCGGTTTCCCAAGCAGAGTCTCGCGAGACCTCCCCTCTTTACCCTCAATTACATTTGAAAGTGATTTCTATACTTTATTGTGACCATCCATTGTCGGTTGCCCGCAGGATCCACTATCAAGAAGTGTATCCATGGCTTCTTGTACCAATTTTTGCTGGCACATTACTAAATTTGCTGGTGCTAATTCACTTCTTTTTAATAGATAGGCAAGGTTGTTGTTCCGATGGATAACTCTCTTATAAAGTTCATTAATATCTGAAGTCACTACTTTATCCCCAGACCTATAAACAATGGGTCTCAATTCAGGAGGAAGAACTGGTAATAAGCACAAAACCATCCATTCTGGTTCTACATTTGTTTGAATAAAATGTTTCGCCAATTGCATGTGTCTAATAGAAAAAACTTTTCTTATTCATTTTTTCTATCTTCCTATTCATCTCTACTATACCCCTCGTCTTCTAATTCTTTCTATTCAACCAAGGAATTCTCTATAATAATTCGCATATCCAAATCTGCTAATTGTTCTCTAATAGCACCTGCTCCTATCGCAATTTCCCGATTTCAAAATGTTGCAAAGCCTGGGGTAGAAAAAAGGGAGAAATACCGTGGTTACATGATGAAATTTCATATTCGAATAAACCCCATAATCGTATGAAATTAGGGTTTTTAGTGCTGGGCCTAGCCAAAGAGAAATCACCATATACTAGGCCCTCCAATTTCTTAAGGGGTTTATCTAAAAGATTCGCGATATAACTAGGAAGACCTTTCAAATTCCACATATGAGTCTCTGGACATGCCAGTTTTATGTAGCCCATTTGATATCTTCGTATCCGAGAATCAACAAATTCTACCCCGCATTTTTAGCAAAATCTTTTGTTTTCGTTTTCAGCTACGCTCGCTCGAGAATTTCCACAAGCACAAATTCCTCTATTTATGGGTCCAAAGATTCTTTCACAAAAGAATCCATCTTTTTCTAGTTTATCGGTTTTATAATGAAAAGTGGAGGGCCTTGTGACTTCGCCAATGACTTCCCCATTAGGTAGGATTTTTTTTAGCCCAAGCCCTTAATTGTTGAGGGGAAACGAGTCAAATTTGAAGTTGTTTATGTTTATATTGGTCAATCATAAAATAGAAATAAGAAAAGAATTTATATTTATTCCAATCAAACATCCTCCCTATTAACCTGGAAGTTCTTCTCAGGTATAAGGAAATGGTTCAGTTCTAGAGCTAAAGATCGTAGTTCTGGAACGAGCACTTGAAAAGATTCTGCAGGATCCTTGTGATTAGGCACTCTTTTTCCCTGGATCGTAGCATTAAGTATTTCTTGGCGAGGTATAAGATGATCAGATTTATAACTAAGTATCTCTTGTAAAATATGAGCAACACCAAATCCTTCTAAAGCCCAAACTTCCATTTCTCCTACTCGTTGTCCCCCTTGCTTAGCTCTTCCTCTAACGGGCTGTTGGGTAACAAGTGAGTAGGGCCCAGCAGAACATCCATGAATTTTTTCATCAACTTGATGAATTAATTTTAAGATATAGGACTTCCCTATTAGAACAGGCTGTTCGAAGAGATCTCCTATTCTTCCATCAAATATTATGCTTTTTCCCGAGTACTCGGGTTCAAATACCCATGGATTTTTTGTTTGTTTAGTAGCTTCATATAGCTTTCTTGAAGCCTCTTGCTAAAATCTCTCATGAAAGGGTGCTATTCTATAATGTTTCTTTAGCAGATCCCTTGCTAATCCGAGCGAGCTTTCAAATATTTTTTCCCACATTCATTCGTGAGGGTACTCCTAAGGGATTGAAGACCATATCAACTGGTGTTCCATCTTGCAAATAGGGCATATCTTGCCTAGGCAAGATTTTTGAAATGATCCCCTTATTCCCGTGTCTTCCGGCTACTTTATCCCAAACTTTGATTTCACGCTTCTGTAAAATATATACACGAACCATTATGTCAAGGGGGTCCCTCTGGATCCATTTAATATCAATAACATGCCCTCTTCCACCTATAGGTAGTTTTAGAGAAGTTTCTTTTGAAGTGGATACCTCAAGACCAAAAATAGCCCGTAATAATCCAGCTTCCGCGATATACGATGATTCGCTTGCTATCTGAGGCATTAATTTACCTATTAAAATATCGCCAGTTTCTACCTAGGATCCCAACTTCACAACTCCATTTCTATCCAAATTGCAGAGTAAATGTTCTTCTAGATGTGGTATTTCTTTAGTGATTTTTTCAGTGGAGCCTTGGCTTGTCGTATCCGTCTAACTTTCATATTTTTGGATATGAAAAGAAGTATAAATATCCTCATATACCAAATGTTCGCTAATTAGTACTGCATCTTCAAAATTGTAACCCTCATAGGGCATGTAAGCTACTAAAATGTTTTTTCCTAAAGCAAGTTCCCGATCCCCAGCAACTGTATCTACTCTCTCCACTAAAATTTGCCCTTTTTTAATGGATTTAGCCTACAGAACCCGAGGGTTTTGGTGCATACAAGTATTATTGTTAGAGCGCCAATGGGCAACTAAAGGAATACTTATGCTTTTCCCACTACTTGATAAAAGGATCTTATGATTATCACTAGAAATTATCTTTCACTCGCATTCGGCTATAATGGAAACCCTCGAATCTAGAGCAGTTTGGCATTCTAATCTAGTTCCAACAATGCACTTCTCGGACCAAGAAAGTGGAATTGCTTGGCGTTGCATATTAGAACTCATTAAAGCCCGATGCGCATCATTATGGTCAATAAAAGGAATGAGAGAACCCCCAATACAAAAATATTGGAAAGGGAAAATACTTCTAACATAAATCTGTTCCCATGCAATAGTGAGGAATTCTTGACGGTATCTAGATGGAACAACCTGTTCTTCCTGAATACCCTGATTCAAGGATAAAGAATTTCCTGCTACTATCATATAATATTCATCTCTATTGGGTGATAAATAAACCACATGTCTCTCTTTTTTTTCTTTTGCCTGCTCAGATATTTCTGTTGTCGGTAAAAACCCGCGACGAGGAGCCGGGAGGCTTCCGAGACTGCTGGTGGGCCCCGGTCCCTCGGTCAACGGCCCAGAGATCCAGCACACGCCCTGGCTTCAGAGTCGCTAGGCGTGCCACCTGACCCTATACCTGATCAGGAAGGTGTCATGTATTAAATTCCTACATGCACAGACATGGGCAAACATTAATCCGAGCCGTGATCGGCTCATCGCTTCCTTCTCGGTATCGGCTGTAAAGAGCCGATTGCATCAACACCGGGTCGGCTCTATAAGTAAGCAATATATGTACTCGATAACGACATAAATCCCGCTCCATAAATATTAATCTAATCCAATCTACGATGATTAAAACCCTCACTGCATAATCGGAACATCTTATGCGTGATTGAGCCTAATGAATACCAAAAAGTAACGAAATAACAACCTAAACAGAGGCCTAAAAACCAACCGAAAAGCCGATTCCCGGAACAATCTCCTTTTAAGCTGCTACCCGACACTAATTACACCGCCGGAACTTTCAACTCGTTTGCAAAGCCTAATCATGCAGATATTAAGCTAAATCTCTGATGATCAGAAACTAATCATAACAGATTGGATCTACTAATAAGAATAAAGCAAGATGCAACCATCGCACCTGAGATCAGACGCGATGATTACTAAACACTCATAAGTAACAAAATAGAGCACGATCAGAATATGAAGAAATTAACGTTACTCTATGCGTGTTAAGATAACCAGTGCTACTCGTCATCAACAATGCTTCAGAATGAGAAACACATAAAATAAAGGAGCAAGGGCGATGCTACCCCGATCACGCAGAGCGTGATCGGGGTCGCACGGCACTTACCCGAGAAAACCCTAGAACAGGGGAGGCGATGCGCTGAGAGTTGTTGATGAATGATTCCGTTCTTATTGTTTACTCATGATACATATTTATAGTCCGTAGACTTGTCTTTCTTAACCAACCCTAACCAAACATGACACGAATCTTAACTATTTATATCTAAACTATTTACACGGCCTCCCTGGGCCCAGAACATCTGCTCACGGTCCGATTCGCAAGCCCATTATAGTTATCCTCCAAACCCATCTTGCTCCACGGCCCACTTCCGGCCTGTCCAAATTATGGCGATAACACATGCCCCCCTGGTTTCGGCAATGATAATTCCGAAATCAACTCCTTTTTAAACGCCTCGACTCTTCGACTTCCGAAACCCGTACAGTCGTGCCTCTTCAACTTCCAGGGGATGTGACCGCTCTGCATCAGACTCCTTGGGAACCATTATGGTGTCGATTCACTTCGCCTCCCCCTTTGCCTTTATAAACTTACCCCCGGCATCTTCCTTAATCGCCTTCTTTCTACAGCCACTGGCAACCACATCTAAACCATCCTCTATTGTTCTTGCGATGGCTGCTTCTTCTTCCTCTGCCTCTTCTGTTATTTCTTTTGAATTCGAACCTTCTCGAGAGCCCACTCCAGAATATGATCCGATAGCTGCTTATGTAATCCTTGCCCCCTGCATTGGGATGCAGAGGAGTGGGACTTCCAATCTCAGTCAGAGGATGATGAATCCCTGACTGATGACGAAGATCTCACTCTTCTTCTTGGAGCCGAGCTGGAGGAGGACGATGAAGACGATGCATCCTGGGAAGAGGAGCTCTCCTCCTCGGAGGAAAAAGCCGATTCCTTCTCAACCGAAGAAGATTCAGTAGCAGGTAACTTCATCTTCGGCGGGTCATCAGATGAAGCTACCGACAACATCGAAGAAGCCGAAGATGATGGCGGCTTCACCAGCAACAGCAATGGGAGCGACGATAGCAGCAACAGCGACGGTGACGACAGTGACGTCAGTACGGCTCTGCCAACCAAGCGCCGCAAGACCTCTGGCGTGTACTGGTGGTAGGCTATAGTACTAAGCCGATAGTCCGGCTCTAGGAGCAATCGACTCCCCCTTTTGTACTTGCTTCCTTGTTGTAAATAAAAAATCCTCTTTTGCGTCCGTAAGTTCTTGGAACACAACGATCTGCTCAAGAGCTGATGGCAACGCATCGGCCTTAGAATATACTGATCCGGATTCGAAATGGTTCTCCAATTCATTTAATTCTCCACTCGAACTCGAATCCTTCTCCAACATAGATCTCTGGAGATTCCCAAAATCCAGGTTAACTTCCAAAAACCCCTTTGCTCATAAACCCTAGCCACGGAATTCTCCTCCGAACCTCAGAACACACATTCAATCTTGCGCCACCAACCATAGATCTACTCCCCAAGTTCTCGATTTCATCAGGGTTCCCGATGGTGGAGTCTTCGAATATTGCCATTACTGTCTTCGGTCTGAAGGTAAAACTCCAACCCCCTTTACTTTAATGCAGTAGTCACAAAATTCATTGCGCTGTTAAATGACTCCTTCTTCGACTATTTTGTCTTTCTTGGGGTTTTTTCAGGCTTCCGATATCCTCTTACCGCATCCTTCTTCCCCCAATTCTTTCTGTCTTGGGCCTCGTTCTTACAAGAACCCCGTAGATCTAATTTCCTACGAGGCTAATCGAATCCCCTTCGTGAGCCAAGATATAGCTCTAGAATCTTGTTCCGATAGCCTTCGCGCTTGGCCAAACCCTCCGAAGGGCTGGGTAGTTTGGTATAACAGGGTGGCGGACACCTACTAGCCTTTATGGGAATCCATCGGAATAGCCGATGCTTTGTCTCTATCTCTTTCCCCTCTTGAAGAGGATGAGAACCTTCTGAAGACCATCGGCTATTTCTGGTCTGATGCCTTAAATTGTTTCCTCTTTGGGCATGGCCCGATGACCCCAACTCTTCTGGATGTTATGATGATTACCAGTTTAGACATCTCATCATCTTGTCCCTCTGCTTATAGGCTTTCTGTAGTTCCTTTCAAATTATCTTCCAAAGCAGAGTGCACTAACTGGAGCACATACTTAAGCCAGCATCTGAAAACAAAGGGTCCTGTGACAGAAAAGGAACACACAGCCTTCCTGAATTTATGGCATGAGCATTTTCTCTTCCGTGGCCCTTCACTTGCTCCAACCAAAAATTACCTTCCTCTGGCATAAGAGCTGGCCAAAGGTCACACTGTTGGCCTTGGTAAATTATTCCTTGGGAAAATCTACAAATATCTTCATCTGACGTCCTTGAGTCTTCTTTCTCAGAAAAAACTCAGGACTGGTGGCCCCTGGTGGTTCATCCAGTTATGGACTCACCTTTACTTCCAAGGTTCCATCCCAAATTTCCCCTCTCTGGTTAACAACTCTTTTCCAGATCAGAGTGGGAGACAGATCAGGTGTACTAGCTTCGGACAGGCTTTATACAGCCTCTCTGGCGGGAAGCTAAGTCCTCCAGATGCCTCTCGTTGGTTCAGGATTTTTTACAAAGGCCTGGACAACCCAAACTTTCTCCCATATGCCGATTCTGAACTCTTTGAGAACCCAGCCACATTCCGGCTAGCTGATTTCACCCATGATACTAATACCAGGCACCTGTACTCCATCATGGTCCGTCCCTGCCTCCTCCCAGTTGGCATGAGTACTTCTAACCGGATTATTAAGCCAGGATATGAGTTTTACCAGCCGGTCGTAGCAGCCCGGCAATTTGGTCTTGGGCAAGTGCCTCCACATTTCCTCCTTCATCATCTAACATCAAGTAGAGTAGACCTGCCTGATGCTGTCACCACCCAACGATGTTACTGTCTATTTTCAGACCTCTCCATCCCGATTCCTGTCGATCTTGCCTTTACTTCTTCGACTGTTGACTTCGAGGGCTGGTGGTTGATGTGGAAGAATCACGTTTTCCGAAAAGCTTTGAGGCCAATGCTGCAACAAATCCACGCTGAATATGAGATCCTTGACGGAGAGGTATTGCTGCTCGCCCATTGTTTCTCTTTTTGACTTTACTAAATCTTTTCTGATTTCATTTTCTATTTCTGCAGCAGGAGGATGGCCCAGAGCCGACGAATGATGATGGATCTCCCTTCCGGTTCTCGCCAGTTGCCCCTATGGTTCTTTTCAGCAAAAACACGCCTCCTCCTTTGAAAGGTATCATGCAGATTCAGCCCGGAATCGCAAAGCTAACCCCCAAACGGAGACGATCTTCAGAGGTTGTTGCTCCCCGGGCTCGCGCTAAGACAAGGAAGGTACTTGTCAGGAAGATCCGGAAAGAAATTGTGCCGTCTTCCTCCAGCCAAGAAGCTCCAGTGGGGACCATCCCCTTTCATAATCGGCCTTCTGTTCCTGCCCATTCTCTTTAATTATACTCTCTTTCCCTGCAGCCCATCGTCGTGGACGTCTCCAGTGGGGAAGAACCCCCACACCATAAGGACTCAGCTTCAGAGGTTCCAAAGGATGTGGAAGTGCCCATCAGAGCTCTGATTACTCTTCGTGATCCTAACACAACAGTTCTGGAGGGCCCCTCTACGCTGGTTAATGTCCCGGTCACCTCACCAGGTTTGCAGGAGCCGGTCGTGGCCGCGTCAATCACCAGCTCCCCTCTGGAAGAACCATCCATTGCCTCGGCCACTGCCAATCTTTCTGCACGAGAGACATGCCTCCTAGAGCCGACTGCTATCTCATCGGCTGCTGCTCCCTCTTCTGAAAAGGTGATTCCTCCGGACCCAACCTTCGCTTGTCCCGCTGTCAATGTTCATCCTTCAGAAGGGATGCACCTTCAGGAGCTGACCACTTCTTCATCGGCTGTCGCCACCTCTCTCCCAGGACAGGTATGCTTTACTACCAAGTTATTTTCGCCCCTTTCTGCAATGCCCTACTCACTCGCCTTTCTTCCAGAGTTTGAACCTTTCAGAACTACTTGCATTTGATCCTGCATCCATTGGGTCGGCCATACTAGAAGCCAATGACCCTCAACCGGACTCGACCAGCACCCCCAGTCGGCTTCTCCGCATGAAGGATCTTTTTTTGGGTCCGATCGACGCCTTGATGCAGGATTCCAGCGCGGTAAAGCAAATCCTTGATGAAGTCAACTCCCAGCTTCCCATGAGTCTTCAGGTCAAGCTCCTGCCGGCCGGGCACCTCCCCTCTTTTTGAGCAAAAGTAGCAGAGGCTCGCCATAGGATTGAGACCAGGCGCTCTCAATTCCCCTTGAGAACCAACATTGCCGAGAGGTGTCAGTCGGTCAATAAGAAGAAAGCTGCTCTAGACGCCAAGGCTGACACGTCTGTCTCCACCCGACGGCTTCATCTTCAGGAGAAGGATCTAGAGGATCTCGAGGCCAAAGTCCGGGCCACCAAACAGCGCATCCAAGAAGAGAAAGACCTTATCGCAAGCTCCAAATGGGAGGCGGAAGCCCTGACCGCTGAACTAAAGGTGGACCTGGCCGAGCTGAGTGGCCTGAGCAAACAAGTGATGCCAGGGGCGGACGAAGAGGATGAAGCAGTGATCCCTGAAGTTGATCGCGTCCGTCTCGATGCCATTGCTGCTATTGATGATTTCCTTCAGAAAACCTGTTTAAGATGAACTTTGTATTCGCATATCTTAACTCTAAAGTCGATGGTCACGCATCGGCTATTTGGTGACCTGTTATGTCAATTACTCCAAAAAACTCTAAAGTCGATGGTCTCACATCGGCTATTCTAATAACTTAGGAAATGCCTTTTCTTTAACGTGCGGGCCGATCGCACGCATCAGCCTCCTTTTTTCGTTCTTATTTTGCCAAAATATCACCGGCTTCGTAGACCTGGGCCATCGAGTTCTGTTGGTTCGCACCCTTCCGCACAACTCTAGCGCTACCTTATTCAGGCTCATTGGTCATATCGTCTTATAGCCTGATGCATGACATCGGCTTTACTGCTCATCGGCCCACATGCTTGGAAAGTATCTCTTAAGATGTTGACCGTTGACTGCCACTGGAAACTTGACACCATCCAATTCTTCAAGCATATATGCATTCCCAGGTAGGACCTGGTCAACCCTATACGGCCCATGCCAGTTTGGGGACCACTTGCCATACGCTGCGTCCTTAGTTCCCAATGGTAGTACTGCTTCCCAGACCAGATTTCCTATTTGAAATTCCTTTGGTTTGACCTTCTTATTATACGCGCGGGCTACATTGTCACTCATCAGAGTAGCATATTCTTCAGCTGTTAAATCATTCTGGATTTCATCCTTTTGTGTTACCAAAGCTTGTAATTCTTCTATTTGGGTTACTTGATGGTCAGCATTCCGATAGTGGCTTTGAGCCACACCAGTTATCTGACTTACCCCATGATGCAGTAGCATTTGGTAATGATATTGCACATCCATAAACCTGGTAACGATACGGACAGTTTCTTCAGCCAGATCTCCTAGCAGAGACCATGATGGTCTGTCCGAAAATCCCAGTCCAAATTACCTGGGTCTATAGTAGGAAATAACCCAATAGGATATGCGGCAACTTCAATCGGATGCTGATTGCAGAAAAGTTTGATAGCTTCTAAAGCAGCAGTTTCAAGAGTATCCACTAGACGATATCCAACCACTTCCACCTCTATGGGAGGCCATAAGGAGCGGAAAGGGTGTTGAGGAATTATCATCTTAACCCTGCAGCGGGGAGCTCCTTCTTCACGATACTCTACCCCATCATACAGAGGAGGCTCTGTATAATGAAACATACTCAAGGATTCCCACAAAAGATGAGGAAACCCTTCCCAATGTAAACCATTGGTATGGAAGTGCCCTTCCTGATCCCAAAAGGTATTGGAAGGAGCAGCCATCTGCGACAACAATGCAAATGGTAAGATATATTTACCCTGCGGAAAGCTCACAAGGTAAATGGATTAAGAAAGTTGATTCCGATAACAGCATAGGCTGGAAATCAGATGGATATTTAAGAGCTAAAGATTGCTATCTATCCCAATTAAGAGATACCCACATATTACTTATTTCTTAGAAAGCATCGAATGTAAACATTCGTTTTGTTGATTAGTGTGTTATGCATGCACGCACTATGCGATCTCACAACCAAAAGTAACTGCCAAGTAATCTTGGTCTTACGTGGTTAGTTTCGGTGGCATAATACATACGTCTCTCCTTAATAACTAGTCGATAAGCCCTATCCGTCCTAGTTTCGTAATCGTGGTTAGTGTACCTGCAGAAAACCACAATGCATATATATATATCCAATGAACCTTTCATGCCAGCATGTCATGAAAGCGTCCCCATTCATTACTGCTCACTATAGAAACAGCATCTGTACAATTACCGCCGTACAGACAACGTTAGCATACATTATTGAATAACGTATTCACGGGGGTACCGCAAAAATGCGGGGGTATGAACAGCGATCGTCATACCCTGCGCCGAACCATATACTCCCAATATAGTCAACCGAGGTTGATACATTGGCAGCATCTCAAGTAGGCCACTGCTTGAGAAACAGCATTTGGTTCGCATCACCGACAGGAAGGCCAAGCTCCCTCAGTTGGCTGAGGATCCTTACCTTCTTACCTCACGATCGAAGATGTCGTTACAGAAAGTAAGGTTGGGTTGTGCATAAATTTAAGTTTCAACAGAAAAGTAATGCTGGAAGTTAGAGTTATATATATATATATGTTACAGCCACCTCTAATTTTCCCTTAAATATCACCCTAGGGCTTTCGTACTATACATAATCCTTAACGAACCAACGTAGTTCGTAAGTATTTGATTAATCAATTTTTATACTGAAAATTACTTTTTAAGGCTAATTATAACTCCAGGGTACACTTGTTAGCTCTGATACCAGCTGTGGCAGAACCAACCTGAATTATACCGGCTCAAGTACGCGAGTCCTCACCGAAGGGCTACCTCGTACTTCAAACGGTATAAAACTATTGGTCTGTCGGGTAACGTCCTGATAAACCACCGAACGCAGGATCCAACAAGGTACCTCACACGAAGGTGAGTCCAGAGATACAATGCCAAATATCTTACATCACGTCGTCATTACAGATATTATGCTAGCCCTGGCATAATATCACTCGGCGGAATCTGTGTTGGCCGGGGACGGATCCCATTCCACGGACCAACCATCAGGCAAAGGGTAGGGCCACAGTGTAATGAAATCTGGCTCATCAGGGAGATTACCTGGATTAAATCAACAAAAGCAAGGCTGAGTATACTAATACTCAGCAAGACTTACCCGGAATTGGGTATACCTTAGCCCATAACTAGACTCATGATGGCTTTTAGCTTTGGGTAAGATTTTCAGCTGAAAAGCAACAAAGAGTAGATCCTTAATTTCAACTTTTAGCTTTCAGGTTCTAGTTGATTAACCATTCTAGGTAAGCACCTATAACTATTCAAACATGGTAGAATCTTTACTCAAACATCATCTTTGATAATCACATAATTACTCTTGTTACTCTATGTGGTAAAGGGAATCAGCAGTCTCATACATTGTGAGAGGCAGACGATTCTGAATCGAGATTCAATCCTTGCAAGGTAAACCTAACACACACGCTTGGAACACCACAGGGTCGTTCCGAAGCAACCGTTTACCTTTCATTCCGACTCGTGGATCAGATCCACCACAAGCGACTGCAGGTCATACGCACTTCCAAAGTGCAGGACGTACGTCTATAGCGTGACTACAAAACCCGTACTCCTGGTTGCCCAGCAACACGTATGCCTACACGTCGAACAAAGTAACCAAAAGAAGCAAATACATGTGGTGGGGGTATGTCCACTCCTCGGGCCGATCGGTTACTAGGCTTACCGCTTACCATATTTCACGGCATGTGGCTAGTACTTTCAAACGCTTAACCACCGCTACCACGCACTGCGACCTTATCAAATTCAACAACACAGACGGGTATCATCTTGACCATGATACCTCATAAATTCCTGTCTGTTATCCTTATAATGATAACAAGAATGTAAACATCACAATTCCTATATCGCGCGAGTGATAGGGAATCACTCGACTTCTACCGGTCCTATAAGCAGAGCAACTAGTCGGACTCAAGTTCTAGGGTTCAATACATTGGTTCCTGGAGTAATGCAACTAAGGTTTCCAAACAACTCCTAAGAACCTAATGCATAAAAATATATATATAAATATTATAGGTTGCAGTGTAATAAAGTAGGGGTTATGTCCGGGGCTTGCCTTCGCTAGTAGGGTTGGGGTTAGTCAAATTATTTTCTTCCGAACCTTGGTTCGAGGCTTCAGAGAAATCCGCGACGAGATTCCCGGGGTCTTCAGAATAAACTTCTTCTTGTTCCGGGATCAGTTGATAATCCCCGTCAGCGAGAGTGGTCGAGTCTACATGATATGCAAGATGAAGTTTAATGGGTGCATACATTTTCATTTCAATTCACGATAAAGTTGCAATCCAATTAAAGGAACATTATATTTCAACAAACAACTTAACTACCCTGTACTGGGCAGTCATTTATCGAGTGCTAACTAAACTAACTAGTCTCGTTAGGCAACAGGGTGGGTTACCCTCAACATCCAACTAACTACATTAGGTAGCATATCTGATTACCTTAAGCAACACTACATACACTTAGCAATCTCCATTTATTAGCTAAACATTGTAAGTAATTTTTTTTATTATTTAATTATGGTTAACCTTGAATTAATTTAGGCAAATCGTAAATTAGTAAAAATAAATTAATACTTATGAAAATTACCCTAAGTGGGTTTAATTGAAATAACATTACTCTAGATATTTTATACAATAGATAATTAGAACAACTCACTTAATTAAACAATGTGTTTAACTTGAATGAATTTTATAGAGTAAAATACTTCAAAACAGGGGCTACAAAAATTACTAAACACAGATTGATATCAGATATATTTACTGTAGTTTTATTGGATTTTTATTCTAAAAGGAACTAAGCCACCAAATTAAACAAGATCAATATTGAAATTTCAAGATGCAAGTATAACTGGAGTTTTACACTAAAACTAGGGTTCAAATGTTAAGGACATTATAACCTACTCAAGATTAGCATCCCAGAAAAGTTTCATAATTTTTCATGCATAATAATTATTGTTTATGAATTACCTTTGAATCTAAGCTTGAACTTTATAACTCAAGTTATATTAGGTTTCTGATTCTCAAATTTTTATGATGGATCATACTTATAAAGATCAAGTCAGGGTACAAATTTCATCCCTAAATATACAAAGATGCTTCTGAAATTAATTTGTGAAGCTTTCATTAACATATAGCAAAGGTAGTAAAATATTCAAGCTAGAGGGTTGATCTAAGCCTCAAAACTTCACACAAGGCTACTTACATCACATACAACACATGCTCCAAAAACCAACAGCAGCAAGGCTATGGATTACAAGATTCAAATTAAAACTCCCTTTACTTGTATTTAAAATACAGCACAAACTATGCATTTTCATAACATGCTTATGAAACAAAAGTTGTAGATTTCATCACCAGGATTCAAACCCAATTGATTTGACATTTTTCTGATTTTTCTACTGTTTTCTATACATTTCTAAAGTTCACAGCAGGAAATAAAGAAAACTTAAATAAACTTTACATAACAGCCCCTAGATTTAGCACAAAACCCCCTGGAACTTCCTTTTCTTCTCCAACGGAGCCCCCGGCCATGGTCAGAGATGGGGAGGCGGGAATTGACCGGCTAAATCCGGTGAGCTCGGGTCACGGCGGCAAGGGAAGAGAGGGGGATTAGCTAGAGGAGATCGGGGGCTACCTTGGGAGGGGCTTGATTGGGCTTCTAGGGTCGTGTAGCGGCCTGCCCGCATAGAGCAGATGGGCGGCGGCGGAAAATGGCCTCGACGGCGGCACTCCGGGTGAGCTGGGAGGCGATGGCCGGGCCTAGCAGCTTCAGGGAACTAGGGGAGAGCTCCTAGTGGTGTTGGATTGGGCGGAGGAGGGCTGCAGGAGTGGACCCACGGTGGCGTCGAGCTCGCCGGGGCTGCGGAAGAATGGCGACGGCGTTCCGGTGTCTAGGGGCGAGGAAATGACTAGCTAATGGGAGGAATGGGTCGAGGAGGCTCGTGCGGTACTGATGCGCCCACAAGATAGAGCTCAGGGGGTCTCCAATGCTTCCTCCACGCGGCGGGGTGGCGAGCAGAGAGAGGCCGGCGTTCAGGCGGCGCTGGCAGTACCAGCACGTCGTGGCACTCGGTTGGAATGCCAGCACCGGGGATTAGGAGCGGTGGTAGGGCTGTGGAGCGACGCGTGGAAGAAAACTTAGCAGGAGGTGGTGCTCGGGATGTTGTGCCGGCGATGGGCGGTGGGAGCAGAAACAGAACAGAGAGGAAGCGAGGATGACAGAGGAAGAAGAACAGGCAAGTGTCAGAAGGACCCGCTTGCAAATAGAAAAACTTCCAGGAACCCCTCTGTAAAGAAAGAATTCCCGTTGATACAAAAGCCTAGTGAGAAAAGTGTCTAAAGCAAAGTTGTAGAGAATTTCAAATACTACAAGAATGCTTTAGAGCTCGAGTTCAAAATCTCAAAGGGTACGGTTTTATTTTGAACTTTTGAACACAACTCAATTTATAAACTTTGTGTTACAATTTAAACAAAATGCTCTAATGTTTGGGGTCACTTTGTAAGATTTTCTGCAGTAATCATGACTAGTTCTTTTTACACTTTAGCCCTTAGGTAAACTAAGTTTTACTTTTATCTTTCAACCATTTTATATGTAAGTCCTTATATCTTTGTATTGATCACATAAAGGTCCTTAGTTTCATATAAGGTCTATTTCCCTTAGGTTTATTTAACTTTTGCTCTTTTCTTTTCTATAGCCATCTGAATTTGACACTTAAGAACATTTTCACACACTTGCACACAAGAATTTATAAAACTCATAATTTACAAATATACCCCTATTGCTTTGTACAACTTGTATATATACCATATCATGTATCCATACAATACATCCAAACTTACTATCTCATTGTCTAACTACCGGAATATTACAAAAACCGCCTGGCGCCGTCGTGAAGGGCCCGATCATGTCGAGACTCCAACAAGCAAAAGGCCAAGATGGCGGTATAGTGATGAGGCTGTGGGCCGGAACATGCGTCTGTTTGCTGAAGAATTGACAATTTTGGCACCTGCACACGAGATCCTCCGCGTCGGTGACTGCAGTGGGCCACCAGAAGCTAGCCCTGTATGCTTTCCCAACCAGCGTTCTTGAAGCCGCATGGTTGCCGCAGACGCCTTCGTGGATCTCCCGCAGTATGTCGTAACCATCTTCCTTCGTGACGCACTTCATGAGAACTCCTGACCGAGCGCCACGCCGGTAGAGCTTGCCGTTGACCAGGGCGAAGCCCTTGCTTCTTCGCAAGACGCATGCCGCTTCTGCACTCTTGGCATCAATTCCCGCTGGTAGCCATTGGTCTTGAATGAAGTCGATAAAGGCCGCTTGCCAGTCCTCCCCCAGCACCATAACCTCTCAATCGGGTTGTTGGGAACCCGAGTCGATGGTTACCTGCGGAGAAGGCTTGATGGATGGCTGATCGAGCTCCTGGACGAAAACTCCCGACAGGACTTGAGCGCGCGTTGACCCCAACTTGGACAGGATATCCGCACCAACATTGTGCTCCCGTAGCACATGGTGAACCTCCAAGCCGAAAAACTTGCTTTCCAGCTTGCGCACTTCCTGTACGTATGCATCCATTGTCTCCTTGTTGCAGTCCCATTCCTTATTGACCTGCTGAACAACAAGAAGAGAATCGCCATATACGAGTAGTCACTTGATCCCTAGTGATATCGCCAAACGAAGCCCGTGAAGCAAGGCTTCATACTCGGCTTCATTATTGGATACCTTCCATAGGATCTGAAGGACGTACTTCAGTTGTTCGCCACGTGGGGAGATAAGCAAAACACCAGCGCCCCCGCCGTCGAGCTTGAGGGACCCATCAAAATACATGGTCCAGTGCTCTGGCTTGTCCACTGGGGTTGGGACTTGATTCTCCCTCCATTCAGCCATGAAGTCGACTGGAGCCTGTGACTTGATTGCAGTGCGTGGCTTGAAGTCGATTGACAAAGCCCCCAGTTCCACTGCCCACTTAGATATGCGTCCTGTGGCATCTTGATTATGGAGAATATCCGCCAGCGGGAAATCCGTAATCACAGTGATCTTGTACTCGTCGAAGTAATGGCGCAACTTCCTTGATGTAATTAGAATTGCATATAAGAGCTTTTGAACAGCTGGGTACCGTACCTTTGATTCGGAGAGGACCTCGCTGACGAAGTAGACAGGCCTCTGCACTCCAAACGCATGGCCTTCTTCGCCTCGCTCGACTACAATAGCACTGCTGACAACGTGGGTTGTCGCCGCGATGTAGAGTAGTAGATCCTCTTCCGGTAGCGGAGCTGTAAGGATCGGAGGCGACTGGAGGTGAATTTTCAAGTCTTGTAGAGCCTGCTCGGCCTCCTCCGTCCATTGAAACTTGTCTTGGCGTTTTAGGAGCTTGAAGAAAGGTAGTCCTCTCTCCCCGAGTCGGGAGATGAACCTGTTCAGGGCTGCCATACAACCTGTCAGCTTCTACACATCCTTGATTGTGGCCGGAGCCTCCATATCAGTAATGGCAGTGATCTTTACAGGGTTGGCTTCGATGCCCCGGTTGCTGACGATGAACCCGAGCAATTTCCCTGAAGGTACTCCAAAAACGCACTTGGTGGGATTGAGTTTCCACCGATATCTGCGTAGACTGCTAAATGTTTCTTCCAAATCTGCGATCAAGTTATCGGAATCCCTGGTCTTGATGACCACGTCATCCACATAGGCCTCAACATTCCGGTGCAGCTGATCCGCCAAACACATCTGGATCGCACGCTGATATGTTGCTCCTGCATTCTTCAACCCGAAGGACATTGTTTTGTAGGCGTAAGTCCCGTACGGGGTGATGAATGCAGTCTTGATTTGGTCCTCCTCCTTGAGCGCAATCTGATGATACCCTGAATAACAATCAAGAAAACAAAGAAGGACACATCAGGCCGTCGAATCGACGACTTGGTCAATGCGCGGCAGCCCAAAATGATCTTTTGGGCAATGCTTGTTGAGATCGGTGTAGTCGACACACATTCTCCATTCATTGTTCTTTTTCTTTACAAGGACGGAATTCACTACCCACTCTGGATGGATTACTTCTTTAATGAATCCAGCCGCGAGAAGTTTAGCGATCTCCCGTTTAATGGCCTCACGCTTGTCGTGGGCACCGCAGGCGTTGCTTCTTAGGCGTAGCCTTCGGGTGTACATTCAAAGCATGCTCGATCAACTCCCTGGGCACCCTTGGCATATCCGCTGGTTTCCATGCGAATATGTCTCAGTTAGCCCGAAGAAAGCTGACGAGCGCGAGTTCCTATTTGTCACCCAAGCCCGCACCGATGATGGCGGTCTTGGATGAATCTCCCTCCTAGAGCTGGATCGTCTTGAGGGCCACATCATCAGTCGACTGGATGCTCGACTTGTTGGCCTTCTTGGAAGGAATCTCCAGCCCGGTCTGGGAGAGCTGCTGCGTGGCCGCGAATACTTCTCCCAAAGCATCTGGCATGCGAGTAGTCGAAGCGTACTGGATCGCCTCCTGATTGCAGTCGTACGACTTCTTCAAGTCACCGCGGAGGGTGAGCACTCCACCGAGTCCTGGCATCTTAAGAAGCAGATAGACATAATGCGGCACTGCCATGAACTTGGCAAGTGCCGGTCGACCCAGTATTGCATGGTAAGAAGAGTCAAAAGTAGCCACTTCGAACTTGATGAATTCAGTACGATAATTCTCCCGCGTGCCGAAGGTGACTGGGAGGACCACCGTACCAAGCGGGTGTGCCGCATTACCTGGGACGATGCCGTAGAAGGGGGACTTGCTGGGAGCCAGCATATCCTTGAAATCCAGACCCATCTTCTTCAAAGTGCTAACGAAGATGAGATTGAGCCCACTCCCGCCATCGATCAGGACCTTGGTAAGCTTAACCTCTGCCACCACAGGATCCAGGACCAAAGGGAACTTACCGGGCTCTGAAAAGCTCGTCCACTGGTCATCACGAGAGAATGAGATGGGGACCTCCGACCAACGGAGTGGTCGTGGTACCGCCAGCTCAATGGACAAGATCTCCCGAAGAAGCAGCTTCTGGTCCCGCCTGGAACCGAAATCCTCATCTCCTCCGAAGATAACGTTGACGACCTTCGAGGCATCCTGCAGACAGTCGCTCCTTTCCCTGATCCTTCTCTATGGCATCACGGCCCCACCTGTCATCTACTTTTCAGGCCCAACCCGTGCACGGGGAGAGCTCGGACTCCCCGCACAGCACCCCTATAAAGGTCGAGCCAAAACCCTCGGGCCTGTGCCCTACCCTGCCGCCGTACGCCCCTGCTGCTCGTGCCTTTTTTTTCCCCCTCGTGTGCAGCCCCTGCGTCCTCCCCTGCGCAGCAGCGCACCAGCGCCGCCATCGCCCAGGCCGTGCCCCTGCTCCTGCTGCGCATGGGCATCACCGCCCTGGCCCCTGCGTCGCGCCCCCTGCAGGCCGGCCCTGCCGCCCCCGCCTGCCTCTCTCCTGCAGCGCAGCCGCCCCTACCCAGCAGAGCAGGCCGTCACCATGCTCCTGTGATCTGCCGCTGCCTCCCCTGGCCCCATCTGCCGTGCCGCTTTTTCCCTGCCTGTGCGCACCAGCCAGCCTCCTCGGCGCCCTGCTCCTCCTCCAGCGCCGTAGCGCCGCCCTGCTCCTTTCCGCTAGCGCTGCTGTGCTCCTTCCCCCATGCGCCGCCACCAGGAGCCGGGACAGGCGCCAGCCACCCGAAGCACGAGCAGAAGCGTCGCCGCCCGATCAAAAGCAGCGTCGACCTGCCCTGTGCGCCGTGCTCCTCCGCGCGCCCCGCCCTACAGCCGCGCTCGCCCCCTGTGCCACCCCCCTGCCACTTTTCCCCCCAGCGGGAGCGCTGCCACCATGAGCAACCGCCCAGAACAGAAGAACAGACCGCCGGCGCCTTTTTCTCCCGCGAAATTCGATCGCCACGATGCATTTCCGCGGTAAGTTAGGTATGGAATTGAATCCCCTTGTTGTCCTCTTTCTTTTCCCCCACTTCCCGCGACCTCTCGTGCCCTAAATCGCCGGCAATTTGAAGAACAGTAGCCGCCGGTCTCCATGGGAGGCTGCTGTGAAGGTTTCATGATTAGGTCCCCGAAAGATTCTGTAATTACGGTGAAAATTCCTGTGTCTTGCAAATTTCGTAGAAAACCCCTAGATCTTTTCCGTCTTCTCAATCCAGCCCCACCCGTGGTATTTTCAGATCTAACCCTAATCTTTTCTGTATTCGTGAGCCCTATTTTTTTCTGTGTCTTGTTTTTCTTTTCAGCTAACCCTTGAAGTCTATAGTTAATTGCGTATAGGTCCTTGCAGCATTGTTTTATGCGTAGTTTCCGCGTTTTAGATCCGTTTTGATTCATTCTTTTTGCGTTAGTCTTCTAAAACCTTAAGCTATCGTTTAGTAGCGTTGTTGTGCCATAATTCCTATTTTTTTAAAATTAAATATCAATTTAATTTGAATAATATCCTCTCATCTAGTTTTCTGAAATAAAATCCAATTAAGTCTTTTCTCCAGTTTTCATAAGTAATGTTAACTCAATTAATATGAAATTAAATGTGTTTGTAATTTAATTTGTTTAGTTCAACATGAATCATAAAGTTCGACGTTTAGATGCTCTCACCAGTTTCTTTTCTAATTAATTATTTAATTAGTGTAATTTGTACATAGAGAATTGTATATAAAATTTGACTAAGTTCTACTTCATCTTTATAAAATATAATATGAGTTAATTATAATTAGGGATATTCTCTTTTGAATATCTTTTACATTAGTTTTCTGGATTAAAATAAACGAAAGCCTATAGTTCTTTTATTTCTTTCATAACATAAGTCTTCCGATAGCTGTTTCTTTTCAACCCTAGCTCCGTTTTCCGCGTTTCTTTCTTTCTCGTGACCGTAGCAACGAGCCCTATCCTTTAGTACGCTCTTTTAAAGCTTTCCGTTTGTTTGGTGTACCGTTCTTAGTCGTTCTTGTTTGTTTATTTGCTTGTATGTTTGGGCCCGATGCTTGTGTGATGTTAGAAGGAGCGCGATCCAAGAGGTTTGAAGATCTAGAGTTTCAAGAACAAGAGTTGAAGACTCTGAGCAGCTATTCTCTAAAAGAAAGGCAAGTGTTTCCTTGATCATTATTTTATCCTAATAATCACATAAATATAACTTTTCTTTATATGCATGCATGTGTTCTAATTTTGATGGATCCTAATTAAGGATATGCCTAGTCTTAATGATCATTCCTTGTCAACCTGGGTTTTACCTTTATGTTGGGTAGCTATTGCTTAGTTGCTATAACTGGTTTTGGTTCGGGAATAATATATAACCATGATGAGAACAATGATGATGTTACACCTGTTTTATCCATGTTCATGCTCTTGGTGATGTTAATCACAAGATTATATGTTTTAATTGGAATATGGAGAACCACCCAGGAAAACAGTGCAACCACAATACTATATGGCTCTGGTCTTGGCTGATTAATTAGAAACACTAGCTTATGACGATCTTACCGAAAGGGCAAGAGGGGTTGCATCGTCGGGGTATAGCTCGGTCCTCGTGAGGGTATGATATGGTCCTGGGTAAGGCGTCTGCCTCATTAGGGAGAGTTATGACCGTTTTGGCTTGAAACCTCAGCAGACTGTCATAAGTTAGGGAATCTTTGTAAAGGCCTCGTAGTGAATCCCTTGCCACTCACCTCGGAAGTGTTTAAGAGGCTAGCTACCTCGGGCAAATCGGGAGACACGAATTGTGGGTAAAGTGTACAACCTCTGCAGAGTGAAAACTGATATATCAGCTGTGCTCACGGTTAAGAGCGGCTTGGATCCTCACATGATAATTGAACTTGAAGATGAATTAAATCGTGGACCATGGCTATGGTTATGGTTATCATGGACCATTTTTATGGTTGTGGTTATGCTTATGCTGTATCTCTTCTATTTCTTTTAAAGTGGGTTTTGGTATGAACTTATACCTTAGTAATCAGGTGCTAATAAAATTTGACCAACTAAAATTGCTTATCGCAGTAAGCCAGTCAGCCTTTCCTTGCTTTTGGCCTTCATGTCATATAATTCCCAACACTTGCTAAGTACCAACCATAAGTGTACTCACGCTTGTTATAATTGCTGCTCAGAGGAGAAAGTGATGTGAAGTCTTTTGAAGATGATGCTGAGTTCTAGGCCTGCGCAATCCCCGGTCGATTGCCTATGAAGTTTGGAGTCTCCGTTTCCAGGATAAGCTGTATAACTCTGATAATCTTTATAGTCTTTTAATTCTCTTTTCATGATACTGTTGCCGATTATTCACTAATGAAGTCACTATATGTATGGAACTTGATCCTGGCATACATTTAGTTATGCATTCGGTTTTGTCCTTAAAAAAACCAGGTGTGACATTTACCCTTGCAAGGCTGAAACTCGATTCAGAATCGTCCGTCTCTTGTGGAAATTGAGACTGCTTATTCCTTCTGCCACATAGAGTAAGAAATGTAACTATTGATGGAACAATCATGATGAATGATAATCTCTACCTTGCTTGCTTAGTGTAGGTGCTAACTTAGAATGCATAATCAACTAGAATATGAACGCTAAAATTTGAAAGTAGATCATACTCTTTGTTGCTTTTCAGCTGAAAATAAACTCAAAACCCTTGAAATGCCTTCATGAGTCTAGTTACGGGCTAAGGTATACCCAACCCGGGTAAGCCTTGCTGAGTATTAGAATACTCAGTCTTGCTAGTATCATTTTCAGGTATAACCTTCGAGAACCCGACGGATAGTTCTGCGTGGCCAACTTCTGTTCCACATGGCTGGTCCGTGGAGTGGGATCCGTCCCCGGCTGGCAGTGACCCTCCTGAGTGACACCAGGCCTTGGGCTGAGCATGGTGTCAACCTTTGCGACGTGTGTAGTCGCGTGTTTATTTTCCTTCTGCTGTAAGCATGGACAAGCTGTTTAGCTTGTCGGTTTAAACACTATTTGTATAAGTTTACTTTAAGTTTGAACAAGGTTTGTAATAATATTTGCATATCTGAAAATTAAAAGTGGATGAGCGGTACTGTGATTGTAAACTCACCTTCGTGCGAGGTAAACCTGCTTCGATCCTATTGAACCGTGGTTGTATCGGGCGGAGACCCGACAGACCAATAAGTTGTTCCGTTTGAAGTGCGTTGAGTTAGTATCGGCTATACAACGATGACTAGCGCACTTGAGCAGGATAATTCAGGCGGTTCTGCCACAGCTGGTATCAGAGCCGTAGGTTTACTTTTACAACTGCAGTAGCTCTTAAAAGGTGTTTTCAGGATAAAATTGGCCAACAAATGAATTTACAACGTGCGTTGGATTCATTAAGGTTGGTGTTAGAACGCAAAGCCCTAGGGACTTATAGGAGAATTATCAGGTGGCTGCTAGTATATATACATATATAGATAGCTCTGACTTGCAGCACTACTTTCTGTCAAAACTTAAATTCATGCACAACTCAACTTTACTTTGTGTAACGACACCTTCGGTGGTAAGGTAAGAAGGTAAGGATCCTCAGCTAACTGGCAAGCAGTGGCCTACTTGAGATGCTGCCAATATATCAACTTAGGTTGGTTATATTTGGAGTATATGGTTCGGTGCAGGGTATGGCGATCGCTGTTCATACCCCCGCATTTTGCGGTACCCCCGTGAATACGTTGTTTCAATGATGTATGTTAACATTGTTTGTACGGCGGTAATTGTACAGATGCTGTTTCTATGGTGAACACTACTATTTGGAGACGCTTTCATGTCGTGCTGCCATGAAAGATTCATGATATGTATATGTGGTTTTCTGCAGGTACACTAACCACGATTAATAGGTTAAGATGGATAGGACTTATCGATTAGTTATTAGTGAGAGATGTATGGGTAATGCCACCGAAATTAACCGCGTAAGTCCGAAGATATTCGGCAGTTGTTTTTGATTGTGAGAACGAATAGTGCGTGCATGCATCAATCATCATCAATTGCATGAATGCAATATACATTTTGTTCTATTAAGGACGAATAGTGTGTTGCTTGTTTCTAGAATGGGTTAATAGGATTTTTGTGGTAGTTCTAAGTGGAGTATCTTAAGCATCCATCTGATTTACAGTCTTTGCTGTTGTCAGAATTGATTATCTTATTCCATTTATCTTGTGATTTCTCAGCAAGGTAAATAAGTCTCACCATTTGCATTCTTGTTGCAGATGGCAGCCCTTTCCAACGTCTTTTGGGATCCGGCAGGGCATCTCCACACAAATGCCTTGCACTGGGAGGGTTTTCCTCGCCTTCTCTGGGAGTCACTACGCTCGTTCCTTTATATCGAGCCTCCACAGTATGATGCAGTGGAGTATCAGGAGGAAGGTGTTCGCCAATATCGAGTTAGAATGACTATTCCTCAACATCCCTTTCGCTCCCAATGGCAGCCCATTGAAGTTGATGTGGTGGGTCATCGTATAGTTGATACGATTGAGGTAGCAGCCCTGGAAGCTATCTATCTGTTCTGCAACCAACATCCAAGGCAAGTTGCAGGACAGCCTATTGGTTTTTTTTCTACCACAGATCCCAACGATCCTGAGTGGAATCTCAGGGTAGTCCCTGAAGGTCACAGGTTGGAAGGCTCGACAGAAGAAGCGCTTCAGGGTACTATGCGGTTTATGAATGTTCAGCATCACTATCAACTTCTGCTACATCGCAGTATGGGTCAATTGATCAGTATCGCACAAGGTCACTTTAGGAATGCTGACCGACAAGTCATCCAAATACAGCAGCTTCAAGCTTCGGTGACAGAGAAGGAAGAAATTATCGCTGCCCGGGAAGAGACTATTCATCACCGGGAAGACCAGATCAATGAAAGTGATGCGATAATCACCCAACGCAACACAATCATTGAGTTTCTCCAAGAACAGATCCACGACCTCATTCGAGGTTGATGATGCCCAAGTCCAGATCAATGAACTCCAACAGCAGCCAGCGCCTCCTGCTGTACCAGCTCCTGAAGAAGAAGAAGATCCCGAAGAAATCAAAGGAGTCTCCGAGATCGATTCTGAGCACGGAGATCCTGTTATCAGTCCCCATCATCCTTCTTCAGGCAGTCAGTCATCAATGGGCACCTTTGATGACTTTTAATTTAGTTTGAGTTGGTGACGTCTTAGTTGTAATTACTGTAGAAAGATGTGATATAGCTAGTGAGTAGTCTATTTAGGTCTAGAGCCACTTGTTGTATTAAATGTGGCATGGGTGCGTATAAAATGACTTGCAATGGTTAAAGTGTCTTGATGTAAGATGTAAGGACCACCAGTATTTGCGTAGTAATCCAAACCCCGTGTTCTACCATCTTACTTAATCCCTTCGCATCTGAAATGAGTTGATTGAATGGAGCATATGAATTACATTCCTATTTGGTAATTGTATATCATCTGGAATTGGAGTAAGGATATGATTGATAATGGTATCCCCTTTGTTTCAGATGGTTGGAGCTACTCGAGGAACCCCGGAAGGTTTTCGGGTAGATCAGGCCAGCGGATCCCAGCAACCGCCACCGCCACCTCCAAATCTAGCCGAGGTTATGGCCCGACGAACGGAACTCCTCAATCAGCTTGTGCAGGCTCAGATGGGCCACTTCCATCAGCAATCCCGAGGCTGAGATGAACCCCTATCGGCCAGTTATCAAGACTTCCTCAGCACCCAGCCTCCACTATTCCATAAGGCGGATGAGCCCCTTGACGCCGATGCTTCCAAGTTCACCTTATTGTCTGTCCCATGTTTGGATGAAAACAAGGCGCTTTTTGCAGCCTAGCAACTCCATGGCACCGCTCGCCTATGGTGGGATCATTTTCACGCCATGCAGCCTGCCGATCATGTCGTCACTTGGGATGAGTTTCGGACTGTGTTTCGAGCGCACCATATACCCGAAGGACTCATTGAGCGAAAGCTTAATGAATTTCTGAACCTGACTCAGGGAACCCGCACCGTCATGCAATACGCACAAGTTTTCAACCACTTGTGCCAGTACGCGGGATACCATGTGGACAGTGATGCCCGCAAAAGAGATCGTTTTCGCCGAGGCCTGAACACCAAACTTAAAGAACGACTGAATTTGGTAAGGGTCGATAATTTCAATGAGCTGGTCAACATGGCCATCAGTCAGGAAGACTGCATCTCAGCCCACAGAGCAGAAAAGAAAAGGAAGACACCCACAGGGCCTACAACTACGCAACCGTCAAGGTATCGGTTGGTCCCAAGCACTGCCCCTCAAGCCCCGCCTCGAGGCAACTTGCCTGGCAGATGGGTAGCTAGACCACCCCAACAGGCACGATTCAACCGACCACCGACACCACAATTTCAGCAGCAACAACAACAAGGTCCGCGACCGAGCTTTCCGCCCATCAATTAAGGCAACTATCGTTGTTTCAACTGCGGAAGCCCGTCCCATTTCATCAAGGATTGCCCTCAACCTAGGAAGTCTTTCCAAGGGCAAACATCCGGTCCAACCAGCAAGGGCAAGGGCAAGAGGCAAGTGGTCCAGGTCCGCCAAGGAAGGGTGAACCTCACCACTCTTTCTGAACTTCCTGAGGGGACACCAATAATGACGGGTACTTTTTCTATCAACTATCATCCAGTAATTGTTCTTTTTGACTCTGGTGCCACCCATAGCTTTGTCAGTATAAAGTGTGGGACTAAAATAGGTTTGGATATCTATCCTACCAATGGAGATTATAAGATAACAACTCCTGGTGGAAAAATCTTATCAAATCAAATTTGTAGGAAGGTACCACTTCAGCTGGGTAGTCAATTGATGAAAACGGACTTGCTTCTGTTAGACCTAGAAGGAATGGATGTTCTTTTAGGTATGAATTGGATGACCCAACATCAAGTGTCATTAGATATCTCTTCCCGAATTGTGGAGATAGATTCACCTGAGCACGAACCTACCATTCTCTATCTTCCACCACAGGAATACCTTAATTCTTGCACCTATGCTACAATAGGGATCAAGTTAAAGGATATCCCTATCATCTGTGAATACCCAGACATCTTTCCAAACAATTTGCCTAGAATGCCCCCAGATAGAGATATCAAGTTTATCATAGAACTCCAACCTGGCACAACCCCTATCTCTAAGAGATCTTACCGTATGCCTCCTAACGAGTTGGCCGAGTTAAAAATCCAACTCCAAGACTCCTTGACAAGGGTTTCATTCGTTCGAGTGCATCACCATGGGGTTGTCCAGCCTTATTTGTGAAAAAGAAGGATAATAGCTTAAGGCTATGTGTACATTATCATCCTCTCAATACAGTGACTATCAAAAACAAGTACCCCCTACCCCGCATTGATATTCTTTTCGATCAGTTAGCCGGAGCTAAAGTATTCTCTAAGATTGATCTTCGTTCCGGTTATCATCAAATTAAGATCTGGCCAAGTGACATTCCAAAAACGGCCTTCTCCACTCGATATGGTCTATATGAATACCTAGTCATATTGTTTGGTCTTACCAATGCCCCAGCATATTTCATGTATCTCATGAATTCTGTCTTCATGCAAGAACTCGACAAATTTGTTGTAGTCTTCATTGATGACATCTTGATCTATTCCAAAAATCCAGAAGATCATGCCAAACATCTTCATGTCATTATTCAGCGATTAAGAGACCACCATTTATACGCCAAATTCTCCAAGTGCAAGTTCTGGTTGGATACTGTGAAATTTCTGGGCCACACCATTTCTGGTGAGGGTATATCCGTTGATCCCAGTAAAGTGCAAGAAGTGATGGATTGGAAACCTCCCACATCAGTCCATCAAATCCGTAGTTTTCTTGGTCTAGCTGGCTATTATCGCCGCTTCATTCCTGACTTCTCCAGAATAGCCAAACCTATGACCGAACTACTAAAGAAGGGTGTCAAATTCTCTTGGAATTAAAAATGTGAAGATGCATTTCACACTCTTCAAGATCATCTTACAACTGCTCCAGTCTTAGCTCAACCAGATGTGTCAAAACCCTTCAACATCTATTGTGGTGCTTCAAGAATGGGACTTGGTTGTGTGCTTATGCAGGACAACCGAGTAATTGCATATGCATCATGAACACTCAGGGTTCATGAACAGAACTACCCTACCCATGATCTCAAACTCGCAGCTGTCATTCATGCCTTGAAGATCTGGAGACATCATTTGATGGGTACGAAATGTCACATTTATACTAACCACAAAAGCCTCAAGTACATCTTTAAACAGGCAGACCTAAATATGAGGCAAAGACGCCGGCTAGAGCTTATTAAAGATTATGACTTGGAAATACATTATCATCCAGGCAAGGCTAACGTTGTTGCAGATGTACTCAGTCGCAAGGCACATTGCTCTTGCTTATCTGTAGAAGCTTTCAATGAGACTCTCTACTGGGAAATGAGAAAGCTTAATCTAGAAATCGTTCCCCAAGGTGACTTAAACCATCTCTCAGTTGAGGCCATGCTTAGGGATGGCATTGTTCTAGCTCAGCAGTGCAATAAAGGAGTTAGGATCATTAAGCAGAAGATAACACAAGGAGAAGGGAAGTATAAGTGCTTCCGAGTAGATCCAGAAGGAGTTTTAAGGTTCAATGAACATATCGTTGTACCCAAGGACCATAAGCTCCGTAAACAGATATTGGACGAGGCCCACCTGTCCAAATTCTCTATGCACCCTGGCAGTACGAAGATGTACCAAGATCTGAAACAAAACTTTTGGTGGACTCGTATGAAACGGGAAATTGCTAAGTATGTCTCAGAATGTGATATCTGCCAAAAGTCAAAGCTAGTCACCTGAAGACTGCTGGTATTCTTCAACCTCTATCTATTCCCTCTTGGAAATGGGAGGATATCAGTATGGACTTTATTGTTGGTTTGCCCAATACTTCTCTGAGGCATGACTCTATTTGGGTAATCGTTGATCGATTGACCAAGACTGCACATTTTCTTCTTGTGCATACTACATATAATGCCAAGAAGTATGCTGAGATTTACTTGGATCAAATTGTTCGTCTTCATGGAATACCTAAGATGATCATTTCCGATCATGGAGCGCAGTTTATTGCTCGGTTCTGGGAGCAACTTTGAGATGCTCTTGGAACTAAGTTAATTTGAAGCTCTGCATATCATCCTCAAACAGATGGACAGACTGAAAGAGTAAATCAGATATTGGAAGATATGCTCAGAGCCTGTGTCCTCCAGTATGACAAGAACTGGGACAAATGCTTACCTCTACAGAATTCTCGTACAACAACAGCTATCAGACCAGTCTCAAAATGGCCCCGTTCGAAACATTGTACGGTCGCCGATGCCGAACTCCTTTGAGTTGGTCACAAACCGGCGAGCGTAAAATCTTTGGACCCGACCTAGTCATTGAAGTAGAGAATAAGGTAAAGATTATACACACGAATCTAAAGGCAGCCCAATCGCGGCAGAAAAGCTACGCTGATATATGAAGAAGACCATTACAGTTTCAAGTTGGAGACTTTGTATATCTTCGAGTATCTCCTACTTGAGGTGTTCAAAGGTTTGGCGTAAAAGGGAAACTTGCTCCCCGATACATCGGACCCTTTGAAATCCTTGAAATCTGCGGACCCGTAGCTTACCATCTCCAACTTCCTCTTCAGTTAGCTGCCATTCATAACATCTTTCATGTGTCTCAACTTAGGAAATGCGTCCAGATTCCTACCGAGACCATCGATTCCCAAGCCATCGAAATCGAACCTGATCTGACCTATACAGAACATCCACTTAGAGTGCTAGACACCAAAGAGAGAAGCACTAGAAGAGAAACCATCAGAATATACAAAATTCAATGGAACCATCACACAGAAGAAGAGGCAACATGGGAAACCGAATCTTATCTTCGGCAAAATTTTCCAGACTTCTTCCAAGACAACCTCCGCGTTTGATCATTCAATTCCATCCTGTTCCAGAATCTCGGGACGAGATTCTTTATAGGAGGGAAGGCTGTGACACTCAGGTAATTAGTGTGGTCACACCCTAGATTTTAGTGTGATGTTATGTGCAAAACGTGGTAAAAGTTTGTTTAAAAATTTAAATACTTAGGGAGAAGGGTTATTTATATAATTATATTTTAATAAAGGTCCATTAGTGCTAAATGGTTAAGCATGGAGGATAGAATTCAAATGTATGAGGGTTGTTTTGCAAAAGTCAAAAACTTGTGTTTAAATCGCAAATGTAGGTGAAACTACACATAGGATATATTTGTAGTGTAGTTTTTAAATAGGGTTTGTATAAAGTTTAGAATCTTTGCTAAATTTTATTTTAACTCCAACTCCTTAGCTCTTATGTGGATGAACCTTAAAGCAAAGTTGTACATTTTGAAAAACCATACATTTTTGCTTTTGGGCCCATCTCCATTTTAGCCCTGGTTTGAAAGTTATGTATGCATTACAGTAGGGTCCCTGCATTTCTGTGATATTGCATTTGGGTCCCTCTTCGTCTCCTCTCCCTCTCCTCTGTTCTCCTCTGCCGCGCGCCGCCGCCGCTGTCTCGGCCATGTGCGCCGCACCTGCTGTCTCTGCGCTGCTCTAGACCTCGCCACGTGCCACCCCGGCCTCTGCCCCGCCGCTTCCCGCCCTCGCGCTGGCCACCCCCTACCCTCACCACGTCGCCCGTCATCTGCTCGAGCTGCGCCTCACCGCCGCTCGGCATCGCAGCGTCTCCCACGCCACCTCCTGCCTTCCGACGACTCCACGCGTCATTACCCGCCTTGCCGCCGCCCTCCCGACCCCGTGCTAGCTCGCCCTTGCGTCCTCCACGTTGCATTGCTTCTGCCCGAGCGCCGCCGCGATCGCCACGCACGCCGCCGAGACGCCAACTCCTGCTTGCGCACAGGCACATCCCCTTCTGGACCTCAAGCTCTTCCTCTAGCTCCTCTAGTACATTTCCTGGCATTTGCACAATTCTTTTCCATTCCATTTTCCGTGCTCCGATCGCCAACACTCACCGGACCTCCTCCGTGACTCCAGCTCACCGTCGGCAGCCCCACCGCCGCTTCCCAATCCCCAATTCAGTGCACCAACAGCATTGACGTGACCCACTGCAGCTCACTGAGTGATCCAATCCCAGTTTCCTCCACCAGAACCGCCGGACCGCAACGCCGGCGAGCCCTCTTCCTCCGTCACCGCTCGGCCTCCCGTCGACCCACCGATATAGGCCCTCTCCGCCCCGATCAACGTCACCATCAGCACCACATCATCCTCCTGAAGCGATCCCGCCCCTCCTCCACCACCCTCCGTCGCCCTAGCCTGCAGAACACCAGCTGCCATTGCCGCCGGTAAGGACCCGAGGTTCACCCCGCCGTCGATCACCACTCTCCGACCTGTTTCTATCCAAATTAAGTTGGGGGAAAGCATCCCCGCACTCCCCCGGTGCTCATGCGTGCCTTGTTCCCCCATGTTCGCCGGTCCCCCGCCGGGAACGACGACGCCCCGACACGGCCGCCGCCACTCCTCACCGCCGGCCGTGCTCCGTCGCTGATCTTGATGCACATCACCCACTGTTGGACACCATAGGACTTGTAGGTCATGCTGGACCAGATCATCTCCGGCCAAGACCTCGCCGCCGGCGAGAACGCCGGAGACAGAGATGCCGGACGCCGTCGCGAGCCGTTTCATGAATTTAAATGAAACCCCCTTGTTTAAATGATAATTTAAAAGTAAAACCCCCTTGTTTCATGAATTCATGTGTGTTGATTGTTGGATTGCAACTTTATTGTGAAATAAAATTCTTAAACTCAAGCACCATCTCATTTTAAGTTATTGCATGTCATATAGAATCAACGACTCTCAACGATGGAGACTATGAGCTGGTCTTGGGACAAGACCAAGGGTTTTCTGAAGACCCGATAAACGTCGCCGAGGAACTAACTGAAGCCCCGAACCAAAGTTCGGAAGTCTCTGACACTCCTGCCTCCAACCCCACTCAAGAAGGCAAGCCCCGATGCATACCCTAGTATTTCAATTTATTACAATTTTATTATTATATTATATATCTTGCATTACGTCTAGGAGTTGAAATGAAACCCTAGTTGCATAAAATCTTAGGAATCCAATGTATTATACCCGAGTCCTTATCGCATAGATGCTCTGCTAAATAGGGCCGGTAAAAGTCGAGTGATTTTCTGTCACTCGCGCGATATAAGAGTTGCATGTTTACAATTCTGCAATCACTCTAAGGATAATGGACAGGGTCATGTGCAATATCATGACCTGGAGGTTTACCCTGTCTGTTTTGATAAAAGTTGTTAAGGTCGCAGCGTGTGGTAGTGGTGGCTAAGCGTTTGAAAGTACTAGCCACATGCCGCGAAATACGGTAAAGCGGTAAGCCTAGTAACCAATCGGCCCGGCAAGTGGACATACCTCCCACCACTCGTAATTTGGTTTTTCTCATGCACCGACGTGCAGGAGTGCGTTCCACACTGCGGACAGGAGTACGGTCATGTAGTCACGCTACAGACGTATGTCCTGCACAATTGGTGTGCGTACGGTCCTACAGTCGCTTGTGGTGGCCCTGTTCCACGACCTGGAATGAAAGCCAAACGGTTGTTTCGGAACGATCTTTGGATATTCCAAGCGTGTGAGTTAGGTTTAACCTTGCAAGGCTGAAACTTGATTCAGAATCGTCCGTCTCTCACGGAAATTGAGATTGCTTATTCCTTCTGCCACATAGAGTAAGAAATGTAGCTATTGATGGAACAATCATGATGAATGATAATCTCTACCTTGCTTTCTTAGCGTAGGTGCTAACCTAGAATGGATAATCAACTAGAATATGAACGCTAAAATTTGAAAGTAGATCATACTCTTTGTTGCTTTTCAGCTGAAAATAAACTCAGAACCCTTGAAATGACTTCATGAGTCTAGTTACGGGCTAAGGTATAGCCAACCCCGGTAAGCCTTGCTGAGTATTAGAATACTCAGTCTTGCTAGTATCATTTTCAGGTATAACCTTCGAGAATCCCACGGATAGTTCTGCGTGGCCAACTTCTGTTCCACATGGCTGGTCCGTGGAGTGGGATCCGTCCCCGGCTGGCAGTGACCCTCCTGAGTGACACCAGGCCTTGGGCTGAGCATGGTATCAACCTTTGCGATGAGTGTAGTCGCGTGTTTATTTTCCTTCCGCTGTAAGAATGGACAAGCTGTTTAGCTTGTCGGTTTAAACACTGTTTGTATAAGTTTATTTTAAGTTGGAACAAGGTTTGTAATAATATTTGCATATCTGAAAATTAAAAGTGGATGAGCGGTACTGTGATTGTAAACTCGCCTTCGTGCGAGGTAAACCTGCTTCGATCCTGTTGAACCGTGGTTGTATCGAGCGGAGACCCGACAGACCAATGTGTTGTCCCGTTTGAAGTGCGTTGAGTTAGTATCGGCTATACAGCGATGACTAGCGCACTTGAGCTGGAATAATTCAGGCGGTTCTGCCACACGCGTGAGATTAGATCGCGTACCCCTTCAATCCCGGCCCTCTGATCTAGATCCAACGGACCCGATTCCATCGTTCAGATTGGACCGTCCGATCTAGATCGGACCGTACGTTTCCCCCGTCCAGATCGGACCGTCTGAACCGAGCCGTTCAGATCGGACCGTCCGATCCGGAACATGTCCGAACCGTCCGATCCAGATCCGACGGCCCAGATTAAAAGGTACCGCTTCAGCCGTGCTGTTTTGCTCAAGAGACCCTAAATGTCTTTGGAATCAACCTGCAGTCCACCCCCGTTCAAAAGTAATTCCAGATAAGCCCTGTTTTTAGCGTTTAGGCCCCTGAGCTTCTTAGATATAGAACCCGCCGTCCAGACCTTGAGTTTTGGCGTGTTAGCCCCTGAATCTATAGTTTAATTTCATTTAAGTCCCTAGTTTTGCGCAGAACCCCTGGAACTTTCTGTTTTCTTACAGAAAAGCCCCTAGACCTTGTTTTAGCTCTAGTTTTCGCATCCTAGCTCCGTTTTAGGTGGTTTTCACGTTCACGCGATCGCTGTAATGTGCAGAATAGCTCTAGCCTAGTTTTGTGCATTGTTTTTATGTAATGTTGTACTATTTCTTATCTTTTGTCATTGTTTGCATGTATGTGTATGTGCTGGACCATGTTTTGGCGTTGCGATCGTGAGTAGACGTTGAGCCACCGGAGGAGTACGAGGAGCCACCTTTTTCAGACGCGTTTGAGCAGCACCCAGCAGAGTTTGAGGAAGGCAAGTATAACATCAACATCCTATCACTTTTAAATACAATTTCATACTGCATTTTAATACTCTATGCCTATAAGGATTTCCTAGCCACTTTTATCCTTTATATATAAATACCTTGGGTTGCATTTTGGTTAAGTTGTGCTAGGTGCTGCGCTCTCACACATTATGGTCCTTTTTAATTAAATTTGATTAATGGTATATGTAACTTGATTCTGATAGTGGCCTTCTGTGCTGTGTGCTTGAGCAGCTCACATCTCGTTAAAATATATTTTTATTAGAAATATGGTTTAGGGGGCCAGCACGGTGCTTAGTGCTTGGTTGGCCACTCTCCCTAAGGACCGGTTCATAGAGCGATAACCTGGGACAACCGCGCAACCACAAGACTGGAATGGGACGGTCTTGACTTACTAATTAGGTCATTTTGATTTGGGAGTAACTTACCTGCGGGGCAAGAGGGGTGGTAAGCTTCAATTGTCCCTGCTCCTCAAGCTTGGTCTGTGCTATGTGCTTGTACCCCCGTGAGGTGGGCTCCATCACCGCCGATCCAGAAACCTTAGCGGTTACACCTTACTAAGGTGATCCTTTGTAACGGTCTCGTAGTGCGCTCGCTAGTCATCTCACCTAAGGAAGTGTGATGAACAACTAGCATAGCTCACAACTTGTGGGTAAAGTTGTGCAACCTCTCGAGAGTGTAAAACTAGCATATTAGCCGTGCTCACGGTCATGAGCGGCCTAGATCCTCCATCTGATTAGTGGGGTTTATCTTTGGGTGGTTTGGCCTGGATTTCAGTAGAGTCATGATTAATTTTGATTAATTACTATGCAACTTGGGTTATGGTAATTCATCCACTTGTAGTAAATAGCTTTAATAAAACTTGCCAAGATCAAAAGCTAATGCAGTTGAGTCAGCTAACCGTAGAGTCTCATAAT
This sequence comes from Panicum hallii, assembly GCF_002211085.1. Classification (NCBI taxonomy): domain Eukaryota; kingdom Viridiplantae; phylum Streptophyta; class Magnoliopsida; order Poales; family Poaceae; genus Panicum; species Panicum hallii. The sequence continues at coordinate 11,199,761 of NC_038049.1, forward strand.
TCGTGTTATACTTGTTGAGTACAAGTTGTGTACTCACACTTGCCTCTCTACTCTTTTGTTCTCTTTGGAATATCTTCGACTGCTGCTCAGTACCAGGCAACATGGAGGACTACATCAGCGGAGTTGATGATTTCTAGGATTTTGTCTCCCAGCCGACGTCCCTGTGGCGCCCTGTTCTTCATGTATTCATTTTACGCTTCCGCATTCCTTGAACCGATTCTTGATTCGATTGTAATAAAGAATTCATTTACAATTTATACGCTTTTATTTCGTGATATGTGTTGTGATATCTTGATGATTCTGTTGTATATATGCGTGACTTGATCCTGGCGTATATATGATTGCTCGGTTTATGTCCTTGTAAATCGGGTGTGACAGAATTGGTATCAGAGCCATGTCGACTGTAGGACGAAGCCTAGTTAGAAATGGTCGAGTTTAAGGATTTGTTTTCTCCTGCCTTGCTTCCGCAAAACTCAAACATTCATTTTTGCTTCTATTCCTTGAGTCCTAAACTTTGATTTGCAAGCTCTCCCTCTTGTCCTTTCCAAGAATTAGTCTGATCTCTTCCGTAGATGTTGGCCTACAATTTTTTGTCTGTCCTCATAAGCCTAGGATGCCTTTGCAAAAATACGTTAGAGCGTCTGTTTGTTTTAGTCGAGTGGAGTGATAAACTCGGCTAAAGTGTGGATATTGAGTGTTTGTGATTGTGCAAAATGTTTGATTTGGATTTTTGGTTGATTGCATAGTTTAGAATTTAAACTTGCTCATGCAAATCGACTTTAACGCAAACTTGAATTAAGTAATAAAACTGAGATAGATCATTGGGGGTAAAATCGTACACTCTTTACTCTCTACTTTATCCTATCAGAGTTTTCTTTCTAGAATCGTACAATATCGGTCTCTTATAAGTTTCATTCTACTGCATACAGTGAAGGAAGTTCGTTCCTTTCTGGGCTTAGCAGGATACTATTGGAGGTTCATTGAGAATTTCTCCAGGATTGCGAAGCCTTTGACTTCCTTGCTAGAGAAGGGTGTGGATTTCTCCTGGACTGATGAGCGTCAGATGGCCTTCGATGAGCTGAAGAAGAGGTTGACTACGGCGCCAGTCCTTACTCTGCCCGACCAGAGCAAGAGGTTCACAGTGTATTGTGATGCTTCGAGGGTTAGTCTTGGTTGCGTCCTGATGCAGGAAGGCAGAGTTATAGCTAATGCTTCGCGGCAGTTGCGCCGACATGAGCTGAATTATCCCACTCATGATCTGGAGTTAGCCGTAGTTGTGCATGCTCTGAAGATATGGAGGCATTACTTGTTTGGGCAGAGGTGTGACATTTACATCGATCACAAGAGCCTCAAGTACATATTCACATAGAGTGAGCTGAACATGCGGCAGAGAAGATGGCTAGAGCTAGTCAAGGATTATGACCTGGATATTCACTATCATCTGGACAAGGCCAATATTGTAGCAGATGCTCTGAGCAGGAAGAGTTATGTCAACATGGCCATGGCTTTTCAGATGCCTCAGGAGTTATGCGAGGAGTTCGAGCAGTTGAGTCTGGGATTCTTGCATCACACCTTGAGTGCATCCTTCGAGGCAGAACCCACTCTAGAGGCAGAGATCAGGCAGCATCAGAAAGAAGATAAGAAGCTGCAAATTGGCAAAGCACCTCATTTCAGAGAGGATGATCAGGGTACCTTGTGGTACAAGGGCCGGATATGTGTGCCAGATGTAAAGGATCTCAGGAAGCTGATTTTGAGTGAGGCTCATGATACAGCATATTCCATTCATCCGGGCAGCACGAAGATGTATTATGACCTCAAGGAACGATTCTGGTGGTATGGGATGAAGCGTTTTGTTGCAGAGTACGTGGCTATCTGTGACACTTGTCAGCGTGTCAAGGCAGAGCATTAGAGGCTAGCAGGTCTGTTGCAGTCGTTGAAGATTCCAGAGTGGAAATGGGAGGAGATCACTATGGACTTCATTGTTGGATTGCCTCGTACTTAGAAAGGGTACAACTCTATATGGGTAGTAGTGGATCGGTTGACGAAGGTCGCCCACTTCATTCCGGTGAACACTACTTACTCCGGTGCTAGACTCGCAGAGTTGTACATCTCCAGGATCGTTTGTCTGCATGGTGTTCCGAAGAAGATCATATCTGACCGAGGATCTCAGTTCACCTCACGGTTCTGGGAGCAGCAGCATGATTCGTTGGATATGAAGCTATGCTTCAGTACCGCCTATCATCCTCAGACAGATGGGCAGACAGAGAGAATCAACCAAGTGTTGGAGAATATGCTTCGAGCCTGTGCTATTCAGTATGGTACCAGCTGGGATAAATGCCTGCCGTTTGCAGAGTTTTCATACAACAATAGCTATCAGGCCAGTCTGCAGAAATCTCCTTTCCAGGCCCTGTACAGTCGAAAGTGCAGAACTCTGCTGTATTGGGTTCAGATTGGTGAGAGGTAGGTGTTCGGTCTGAATATTATTGAGGATGCAGAACAGCTGGTACAACAGGTACGAGAGAATCTGAGGGTTGCACAGACTCGTCAGAAGAGCTATGCGGATGTGCGTCGTCGGGATTTGACCTTTGTGGTGGATGATCATGTGTATTTGAAGGTCTCGCCAATGAGAGAAATCCGCAGGTTTAATGTGAAAGGGAAGTTAGCCCCTAGATACATTGGTCCGTTCAAGGTGTTGGAACGGAAGGGTGAGGTAGCATACCATTTGGAGTTACCTCCCAGTCCCTCAGGAGTGCATGATGTCTTCCATGTATCTCAGCTGAAGAAGTGCTTGAGAGTTCTGGAAGAGCAAGTACCGTTGGAAGGGTTGGAAGTGCAGGAGGATCTGACCTACACCGAGCATCCGGTGAAGATTCTGGAGACGTCTGAGAGAGTTACTAGGAACAAGAAGATCAAGATGTGCCGTGTTCAGTGGAGTCATCACACAAAGGATGAGGCTACTTGGGAGCGAGAAGATGAGCTGAGGAAGACATACCCCGATCTCTTTGCTAGCTAGCCTATTCGAATCTCAGGACGAGATTCCTATAAGGAGGGTAGGTTTGTAACACCCTAATGTAAAATTTCGAGATTTATAATGAATTTAATTTTGCTCCAGTAATTTTCTAAGGATTTATTTTGCCTAGCTTGCATTTAACTTAATTAAATTCCACAAAGAATTAAAAGTTATTTTAGTTCAACATGTTGGTGCATTCATGCTGGTGCATAAGTTTATTTGAGTGAGTGCCTAGGGTTTAATTCAATCTTGGTTTTGAATTCAAATAGATTTAAGTTTGAAAACTAGAAAAGTAAATAGGAAAGGGTTTGAAAAAGGGCAAACCAGCCCAGCAGCCCAACTCTCCGCGGCCTCTTTTCCCCCGCGGCCCATTCTCCCTTCCTTCTCCCGCACGCGGCCCACTCCCTCAGCCCAGCTAGCTCGCGCTTCTTTTCCCCTGCTGGCCCGCCCCCTCCGCGCGCTCTCTCTCCCTCTTTCTCTCTGATCACCCGACCCCACCTGTCAGCGCCCCCTTTCACTTTCCTTTCTTCTTCCCCCGCATCACCGGCCGCGCAACGACTGCCCGCAATCTCCGGCGAGTCTTTGCGTCGGGCCCGCACGCCGAGGGTGCCCCGCCGCCCCACAAATAGGATCTCCAAACCCCCTGCACCCTTATCCCCTACCCCGCGGCTGCCACCCGAACCCTAGCGCTACCGCCCGCTTGCTCCGCCGCGCAGAGCTCCCTGCTCCACCATGGACCCGCCGCTCCGCTGCACCCCAGACCCGGCCAAGGCCCGGATCGGCTTCGCCTCACCGCCAGGAAGCTCCCCAAGCTCACCACCCGCGACAACGGCCCGTGCAACGGCCGGAATTGCGCCCGATGTTGCCGCCGGTAAATTGCTCCGGCACCTCGATTCCTCGCTGCCGGAAGTTCCCCGACCTTCTTGACTCCTGTAGCATCTCTGCAGGAGCTTCACGAGTCGACCCGTGGAGTCCAGGAGCCCGGAGATGCCCTGCATCAACCCTCCACGAGCGCCGCTTCATCTCGGCCGCCCGCCATCGCCGCCGGCCACACTGCACCGCCTTGTCCGCTGCTCCGAGCCCTCAGTGAATATCAGCATGTTCCCTTGGTCCTTTTGCGCTAGATGTAGTAGATCGTAGCCCGCTCCTGCAGCACGCACGCACGCACGCCGGCAAGCGCCGCCGCACAGAACCGCCCCCGCCGCCGCGCACGCAACCCTGAGCAACCCCGAGGCCCGCAAGTACCCTAGGTGGATTACGCATGTCGCGTTGAACCTCCCTAGCCCAAAATCCGGTTGATTTGACCCCCAGAGCATCGTTCACGGTGAAATTCGGCGAGCCCCAAGCCGTGCTCCGCCGCGGAACAAGGTCGCCGGTGAGTTCCGCCGCCGGCAGCGCTCCCTTTTAACCCTAACCGCCCGATCCGAGATCAACGCATGAGATTAGATCGCGTACCCCTTCAATCCCGGCCCTCCGATCTAGATCCAACGGACCGATTCCATCGTTCAGATCGGACCGTTCGTTTCCCCCGTCCAGATCGGACCGTCCGAACCCAGCCGTTCAGATCGGAGCATCCGATCCGGAACGCGTTCGAACCGTCCGATCCAGATCCGACGGCCCAGATTAAAAGGTACCGCTTCAGCCGTGCTATTTTTCTAAAGAGACCCTGAGTTTCTTTGGAATCAACCCACAGTCCACCCCCATTCAAAAGTAATTCCAGATAAGCCCTGTTATTAGCATTTAGGCCCCTGAGCTTCTTAGATATAGAACCCGCCGTCCAGACCTTGAATTTTGGCGTGTTAGCCCCTGCGTCTATAGTTTAATTTTGTTTAAGTCCCTAGTTTTGCGCAGAACCCCTGGAACTTTCTGTTTTCTTACAGAAAAGCCCCTAGACCTTGTTTTAGCTCTAGTTTTCGCGTCCTAGCTCCGTTTTAGGTGGTTTTCACGCTCACGCGATCGTTGTAATGCGTAGAATAGTTCTAGCCTAGTTTTGTGCATTGTTTTTATGTAATGTTGTACTGTTTCTTATCTTTTGTCATTGTTTGCATGTATGTGTATGTGCTGGACCATGTTTTGGCGTTGCGATCGTGAGTAGATGTTGAGCCACCGGAGGAGTACCAGGAGCCACCTTCTTCAGACGCGTTTAAGCAGCAGGTAGGAGAGTTTGAGGAAGGCAAGTATAACATGAATATCCTATCACTTTTAAATACAATTTCATACTGCATTTTAATACTGTATGCCTACAAGGAATTCCTAGCCACTTTTATCCTTTATATATAAATACCTTGGGTTGCATTTTGGTTAAGTTGTGCTAGGTGCTGCACTCTGACACATTATGGTCCTTTTTAATTAAATTTGATTAATGGTATATGCAACTTGATTCTGATAGTGGCCCTCTGTGTTGTGTGCTTGAGCAGCTCACGGCTCGTTAAAATATATTTTTATTAGAAACATGGTTTAGGGGGCCAGCATGGTGCTTAGTGCTTGGTTGGCCACTCTCCCTAAGGACCGGTTCATAGAGCGACAACCTGGGACAACCGCGCAACCACAAGACTGGAATGGGACGGTCTTGACTTACTAATTAGGTCATTTTGGTTCGGGAGTAACTTACCTGCGGGGCAAGAGGGGTGGTAAGCTTCAATGGTCCTTGCTCCTCTGGCTTGGTCTGTGCTGTGTGCTTGTACCCCCGTGAGGTGGGCCCCATCGCCGCTGATCCAGAAACCTTAGCGGTTACACCTTAGTAACGTGATCCTTTGTAACGGTCTCGTAGTGCGCTCGCTAGTCATCTCACCTAAGGAAGTGTGATGAACAACTAGCGTAGCTCACGACTTGTGGGTAAAGTTGTGCAACCTCTCGAGAGTGTAAAACTGGTATACTAGCCGTGCTCACGGTCATGAGCGGCCTAGATCCTCCGTCTGATTAGTGGGGTTTATCTTTGGGTGGTTTGGCCTGGATTTCAGTAGAGTCATGATTAATTTTGATTAATTACTATGCAACTTGGGTTATGGTAATTCATCCACTTGTAGTAAATAGCTTTAATAAAACTTGCCAAAATTAAAAGCTAATGCAGTTGAGTCAGCTAACCGTAGAGTCTCATAATTCGTGTTATACTTGTTGAGTACAAGTTGTGTACTCACACTTGCCTCTCTACTCTTTTGTTCTCTTTGGGATATCTTCGATTGCTGCTCAGTACCAGGCGACGTGGAGGACTACATCAGCGGAGTCGATGATTTCTAGTATTTTGTCTCCCAGCCGACGTCCCTGTGGCGCCCTGTTCTTCATGTATTCATTTTACGCTTCCGCATTCCTTGAACCGATTCTTGATTCGGTTGTAATAAATAATTCATTTACAATTTATACGCTTTTATTTCATGATATGTGTTGTGATATCTTGATGATTCTGTTGTATATATGCGTGACTTGATCCTGGCGCATATATGATTGCTCGATTTATGTCCTTGTAAATCGGGTGTGACAGTATGTGTGCTAAAACTTGAATGTAAAGGCAAAAGGGTATTTTAGTAATTCTGGAAAATTTAGGTCCTTTGGTGCAAAATGGGTGAGAATGGGAGGTAAAATCAAATTATGTAAATGGTTGTTTTGCAAGAAGCAAGTACTTACTTTTAAACCACAAATAGAAGTGAAACTATCCTAAGGATTCAATTGGAGTGTAGATTTTAAATAAGATTTCTCCGAAGTTTAAAACTTTGCCAAGTTTAAAGTTAGATTCAAATCAGTAACTCTTTTGAAATAGAACCTTAAGGCAGAGTTGTAGATCTTGCTAAGTCTACACTTTTACTTTTGGGCATATTTTCATTTGAGCTATGTTTTGAAAGTTAACCTGGCTTTACATTAGAGTCCCTATACTTTTGAAAAATTGCAGCCAGGTCCCCATCGTCTACCTCCAACTCCCTCCTCTCTCTGTTTCTCCCTGCGCCGACCCCGCCGCCCTCACCGGCCAATTTCCCGAGCTCCAGCTACCCCGCGCCGCTCTTCTCTGCACCACGTGCTGCTCCAGCACCGCGCCCGCCGCTCCCCACCCCGCGCTGGCCCTCTCCCTGCTCCTGCACGTCGCGCCGCCGCTGCCCAAGCCGCCACCCACGCCGCCGAGCTTGCCAGCACCTGCTCTTGCTCGCCATGCCTCCTCCTCAACCTGAAGCACGTCCCTGAGCTCCCAGTGCACTCCCTCTTGCATTCACGCACCCACATTTGCACTGCCTTTCTTCTTCCCGAGCGCGACGCCCCGCCGGAGCTCCGACGCAGCTCCTGCTCACCGTCGTCAGCCGCCTCCGCCGCCTCCCACCAGCAACCCAGTGCTCCAGCAGCATCGCCACCACCCACTAGTGCTCACAGACCAGTCCAATTTCAAATTCCCGCACCCGAGCAGCCCCGACCACGGCGCCGGTGAGCTCGAGTTCTGCCGCCGCTCAGTCTCGCCGCCGTCCCGACACCTCACCGCCTCTTAGCCCCGGCCAAGCACACCACCAGCACCACATCACCCCGAGGAAGCTTTCTAGCTACTTCCGCACCACCCTCCGGCACTCCGGCCACCGGAACGCCGCCATCGTCCCTCGGAGTCCCGCCGCCCGCCCCTGTTCGCCGTTGACTTACCGCCTCGGCCCCTCTCTTCCCCAACATTGGCCACCCCCGCGACCGCCGTGAGCTCCTGAACATTTTCCCCCACTTGCCCCTCGCAGCCGGTGAGCCCCCTCGCCGGAATTTGGTCGCCACCGATCGGCATCCCTGTGTAGCCCGGCCAAGAACCCAATTGCAAGGGTTTAAAACTTTTCAGGGGCCTTTCTGTGGAAAATCAGAACCCCCCATTTCAAATCAGCCAACTTTGAAAATCCATAGAAATTTGTAGAAAAATCCAAAAATTACCAAACCAGTTTTATTGTACTCCAGAAGTGTAACTCTACAACCAGTTTAAGATAAAAATGTTTTAAAAGTTATTTAAAAGATTAGCAAAAGGGTATCTTATGTGTAACTTTTGCATGCTAGCGCTATTGCTTGTGATTTTTGGTGTGTAGCCTGTTTAGGGTGTGACTGAGCTTGTGTACAAATTTCACTGGTAGTACTGAACCCTAGCTTGAAATAGATTAAACCTATGCAAATCAAGCTTGAATTGGTTAAAATTTATTCAAGCATATTACTAAAGTTTTCATGCTTAGATCTTTTTACCATATGATGTACTGTAAGTAAGTAGTTCATAGTAAATCTTTCAAGAATTTAGGTCACTATTTTGCCTAAGGTTTGAATTTAAACTTGAAATTTGAACTTAAATAAAATGCTTTAGTTTCTATTTTCAGAAAATTATGAAAAATTTATAGTAAGCTCATCCACTAGAAGTAAGCTTACCCACAAAAATTCAAGGCCATAGCCTTTGTGGATTTCAAAATAAAAATCAAACTTGTTAATCTAATTCAATTAATTCAACTAATTAGGATAATTGAATTAAGATACAAATAGTAAGTTTGAATTCAACTTTCTTATTTTATGAAGTTGTATTTATCAATTTGTTAGATTGCAACTTTATCATGAAGTAAAGTTCTTAACTCAAGAACCACCTCATTCAAATCACTGCATATCATGTAGAGTCAATGACACTCGACGACGGAGACTACGAACTAGTCCCGGAATATGAGCAAGGGTTTTCTGAAGACCTAGTGAACATCGTTGAGGATTTAATTGAAGCCCCAAACCAAGGTTCGGAAGTCTTTGACATCCCTAACCCTAGCCCCGCTCAAGAAGGCAAGCCCCGATGCATGACCCAGTATTTTAAATTATTACACTTATACAATTTCTACTTATATATCTATATTATGCATTAAGTCTATGAGTTGAAATAGAACTCTAGATGCATGAATCTTAGGAACTATTGTATTGTGCCTGAGTCCTTATCGAATAGATGCTCTGCTAATAGAACCGGCAAAAGTCGGGTGATTTCCTATCACTCGCGCGATATAGGAGTTGAATGTTTACTACTCTGCAATCACTATAAGGATGATGGACGGGTTGATGTGCAGTATCATGACTTGGAAGGTTATCCTGTCTATGTTGATAAAAGTTGATAAGGTCACAGTGTGTGGTAGCTGTGGTTAAGCATTTGAAAATACTAGCCACATACCGCGAAATATGGAAAGCGGTTAGCCTAGAAACCAATCGGCCTGAGGAGTGGACATACCTCCCACCACTCGTAATTTAGTTTTTCACACACGCATCGACGTGCGGGAATACGTTCTGACAGCGGACAGGATTACGGTCATGTAGTCGCGCAACAGACGTACGTCCTGCACATTGGATGTGCGTATGGTCCTACAGTCACTTGTGGTGGCCCTAATCCACGAGTTGGAATGAAAGGTAAACGGTTGCTTCGGAATGATCATTGGATGTTCCAAGCGTGTGAGTTAGGTTTACCCTTGCAAGGTTATGAAACTCGATTCAGAATCGTCCGTTTCTCGCGGAAATTGAGACTGCTTGCTCCTTCTGCCACATAGAGTAAGAATAGAAACTATTGTTGGAATAATCTGGATGAAAGCTAATCTCTACCTTGCTTGTCTAGTATAGGTGCTTACTTAGAATGGTTAATGAAATTAAAATCTGAAAGCTAAAACATGAAAGTTAGATCATACTCTTTGTTGCTTTTCAGCAAAAAGAAAACCAGAACATCTCAATCCTCCATGGTCTAGTTTCGGGCTAAGTATATCCAATCTCGGTTAAGTCTTGCTAAGTATTAGCATACTCAGTCTTGCTAGTCTATTTTTCAGGTATGGCCTGTGGAAACCAAACGGATAGTCCAGCTCAGCTGTGGAAACCAAACGGATAGTCCAGCTCAGCTATTCTCTATTCCGTTTGGCTGGTCCGTGGAGTGGGATCCATCCCCGGCCGGCAATGACCCTCCGGAATGACGCCATGTTTCGAGCTGAACATGGTGCCAACTTTCACGACGTATGTAGTCGCGTGTTATTTTTTTCTGCTGTAACTCTGAACAAGCTGTGTAGCTTGTTGTTTTAAACAATGTTTCTATAAGTTTACTTTAAGTTTGAAACAGCCTGTAATAATGTTTAATCTTTCGGTAAATTAAAAGTTGATGAGTTGTGGTGTGATTATAAACTCGCCTTCGTGCGGGGTAAACCTACCTCGATCCTGTGTAACCGTGGTTGAATCGGGCGATGACCCGACAGACCAATGGATTGTTCTGTTTGAAGTGCGTTGAGTTAGTATCACCTGCATAGTGATGACTAACACACTTGAGCCGGAATAATTCAAGCGGTTCTGCCACATGACTGAGGTCTAAGATAGAATGACTGAGTTTGTTCAAATTTAACAAATGATTGGATGTACTCAGTAATTCGCCTGAATGACTGAAGCTAAAATATGTAGTGACTGAGGCTAAAAGGATGGATTGACTGAGTTTTGTTCACTCCCTTCCATGTATTGCATGTTTATTGTGAAGAATGACTGAAAATCAATAAATTACTGCTATCTAAGTAATTCTACTGAATGACTGAGACTAAAAGGATAGAATGACTGAGCTTGTTCACTTCCTAAAATCACAATCCATAGAGTGTAGGGTTAGAATGTTGACATTGGGGGGAGGGGAAATCGCAAGGGTACCGAAGGAATCAGCAATGAGGCACTGGAGAGCACGAAATGGAGCAAACCCTAAACAATCCGCACCACAAATTGACATTGGGGGGAGGGGAAATCACAAGGGTACCGAAGGAATTAGAGAGCACGAAACGAAGCAAACCCTAAACAATCCGCCCACAAATTGACATTGGGGGGGAGGGGAAAGCGCAAGGGTACCGAAGGAATCAGCACTGAGGCGCTGGAGAGCATGAAACGGAGCAAACCCTAAGCAATCCACACCACAAAACCATCGATGTCCCCCTACCCCAACTGCAAAATACCTAGCATGCCGCCTTGGTCATGGGAGGCGGTCCGATCTAAACTTCCGCACTGGTTCGATCTGAACTCGCACTGGTCTGATCTGAACTCAGTTATTTCTTCTGAATGACTGATGCTAAAAAGATGGAATGACTGAGGTCTAAGATAGAATGACTGAGTTTGTTCAAGTTTAACAAATGACTGGATGTACTCAGTAATTCGCCTGAATGACTGAAGCTAAAATATGTAGTGAGTGAGGCTAAAAGGATGGATTGACTGAGTTTTGTTCACTCCCTTCCATGTATTGCATGTTTTTTGTGAAGAATGACTGAAAATCAATAAATTACTATTGAACTCAGTTATTTCTTCTGAATGACTGATGCTAAAAAGATAGAATGACTGAGGTCCTAGATGCACGATGTGCTATTCCTAGATGTCATGCCCCCACCGCGTGCTATTTCATAAACCCGGACGTGCTATTCGAAAACAAACCATCGACGCAGTCAATAGCACGCGGCGGCTCCTAGAACCGTCAGCACGGAAGCGAGTCCTACGCAGCAGCGGCGGCGCGTCGGCGCCATCCATGTAGGTATGTACCCTAATTTCTCTCTGTTAGGGTTTTGTAGATTTGCGCTCGCGTGATTCGTCCTTCATGGGAATAGCCCGTCAACAGTCGAGAGGGTGCTCGTCGGCTATGCTCCTATTCTTAGGATGACTCCCCGTAGGAGCAAAAGAAGGGCAAGCGTTGTTCAAATTTCAAATTGAGAAGTTCTTGGTGTTTTTTAATTGAGGTTTGGCTTGCTCCTATTCTTAGGATGACTCCCCATAGGAGCAACAGTAGGTCAAGCGGCTTTCAAATTTCAAATTCTGCTTCAGAGAAGCATGCGAAGGCCACACCCAAAAAGAAAAATTCCCAGAAGGTAATTTTCTGAATGTGGTTTATGCGAAGAACATAAGCTCACCAAATTGTGCTTCTTATCATAGCCTGTTTTCTTCTTGATTATTATGTCTCCTGGAGCTGATTCATAGCATTTTTTACCCAAACTAGAGATGCAATGCACAAACCAAATCTTCGCCCAGTAAATATGTACAAGTATTAGGTATCCTCACAAAGGACCAGAGGGAGATCATCAAGGACTTAGGATTCGGAGAGCTTCTGAAGTTCAAGCTAACATATCAATCTATATACATTCTAGAATTCCTCTTGAACAGCACGGATCCCAAAAGTTTGGTGACTTGCGTGGGCGGTAAAGATAGGTCTCTTCCCATAGATCAAAATGCAGTACATTGTGTGCTTGGGGTGCCGACAGGAAGGGGAGATGACTTACCGCATTATGAGGATGAGAAATTGGAGCTTAATAAATAGAAGTCAGAGCTAGGTCGCACCGAGGATTCAAGGATCACATACGACATGCTCCTCAAGAAGATCGAGAAAGGCGCCACGGATGACCTAACCATCCGCTGTTTTTTCCTTGTATTGTTCAGCACCCTTCTTTTTCCTGGTACACAGTTATTCATTACTGGGCGCCAAGCTGCCATGACCCGCTCGACCGACGAGCTGAAGACTATTAACTGGGCGAAGGATGTTGTTGATGGCATCCGTGCTGCTGTCAACAAGTGGCACACGTGGGGTAGCACAGAAAAAAGGAGCAGCATATGTTGTTGCGCAACATTTATGATGGTATGTGACCATTGCTACATATTTATTTTTCTGTACCGCAGTTGTATTTGTGTGTTTTATGCACACAGTTATATTATCTCGTACGACAGTTGTATTTTTTTTATTGCACACAGTTGTATTATCTGGACCATTTGAACTATGTGAATGCTTTACCCTTGGATAAAGCCCCAAGAACAGCTTTTTATGATACTAAATTGGTAAAAGAAATCATAAAGTCTGATGACGGGCCTAATCACGCCTTTGGCCAACTGAATGTGAGCCTTTCTTTCCATCTCCAATTTTATTTACTTCATTTTCATTTTGGATCCTACCAAATCTCATCATTTTCAGTTCAGGAGCGTGAACAATTCATGCTACTCAATTGCTACTGGCGACGATGTGCAATTTATGTCGCAGTTGGAAGGGATAGCTACTGGAGACGATGTGCATTTTATGTTGCGCTTGGAAGGGATAGTGGAAGGTTTGGATGAAAACATTAGGAATAATGAAGCAGTGAAAGAACTTGTCGCAGAAGCGCGACGTGCACACAGTAAAGTTGTGGAAGCTTACTTGGAGCACAAAAAGAGTATTGATGCGAGTTTCTTAAGTTCTCTGAATAATCTGGTGAAGGAGTTCAAGGCTGCTGCCGACAACTTGGTGGAGAAGCATACCGCTGCTGCTAATGCCCCTCCTGCTAAAGCAGCTGACAGCTCAGTGGAGAAGCTTACTGCTGATGCCATGTTCACGGTTAATACTAACACTGATGCTCAAGCCTCTGCTGCTCATGCCTCTCCTGCTGATGCTAAACAGAAACAGGAAAAAGAATTGAGTCTTTATGATTTAGTGATGAATACATCTTCCAAAGATGAGATGAAGTATGTTCTACCATTTTCTTAATTTGCTATTAGCTTCCCAACATTTGGCTACATATTTTCATATTTTTCCATCACTGCTACATTTCTTTTCAGGACTGTCTTAGTTAAATTGAAGCATGGTACCAAAAACAGTATTATCACCTGGGAACAAATGAAGGATTGGTTGGGACCACAGAAGATGGTCTCCAACTCTGTTGTTGATGCAATAGGCAGAACCATCACGGAAGAATCAAAGGAACATGAGGTGAAGAAGATCGTTGTCGACAGTTGTATTGAAGTATGTAAATATGTCCTCCAATCTTCATTCGTTTTACCAGTTTTATGTTCTGACTCTGATGTGATTTTGTGGGGTGATTTGTCAAAGTTGGCATGTGAAGATAGAAAGTTTATCAACGAAGCTATCAAAAGCAAGTGCCTGGTAATGTTATGTTCTTTTTACTGTCAAAGATTTACTAATCATTTTTTTGCCAACAAAGATTTACTAACTATTTTTTGTTAGATATTTTTCCCTGTTCGAGTTAATATTGAGCCTGGACGAAGACATTGGTTTCTATTGGTTGCAAATGCCAGACAAGAAGTGTTTCAGGTCTTCAATTTAGGTACAAGAGAGAAAAACAAAACTGAGAAGTCAATAGAACAAAGCTGCAAAAATACTGTGAAAGAAATGATAAAATGGTGCAAAATTTTCTGGACTACAACCAGTTTATTCAAGAAAACAGATACTTTCGTGTCAACACAGCAGGATAGGTAAGATCAATTTTTGTTTCGTATTTTACCCTTTCATTTGTGTTTATTAGAAGTAACATATGAACAGTACAACCTCAAGTTAGGAATTGCACAAGTTTAGAAAAATATAAGTTTCCCCAGTTATAACTATATTTATGTTCCTATCTTTTTGTTACTTTTGAGCTTCGACAGTGAGATATTTATAATCAATGTCATGGAAAATTGGAATGGAGTTCAAAGGGAAAGAGATGACAAGGTAAATAAAGTACGTGATGAAAGAATTTAAAAACCTACTTTGTTTCATTGTTTGCATGTGTTGACAGGTGTCCTTTCTTTATTTTGCATACTCAGGCTGACCCGAATAGTAGGAAAATATACATGCACAGGTTGATCACGCATGAACAGAATGATGCTTTACTACCAAATTTATTCCAGAAGGTGGTGAAAAACAAAACAGGCACCCTAAGGCTGAAGAAGGAAGATACTACCACATTACAAGAGATCTATGCTTCTCTCACGCCGGAGGAAGAAGAAGTAGATGAATTTTTAAATGGTCAAAGGTATCAAGTTGAAATGGTCAAAGCTAAGTGCTATTTTTTTCTTTAACTTATTATCACAATTAAGCACCAAAATCCCCTTCCCTTTTGCAGTAAAATGCTTCCAATATTTCATACTCCATCGAGCACAATCATTACAAAAGAGACTGCAGCGTTATTGAATGATGAAAAGTGGTTAAATAGCGAAATAATCAATTTGTATCTTAGCTTGTTTGAGGAGAGGCAAACAAGACATCCGGATAAGTTTTTAAAATGCCTCTTTGCTAATACATTTTTTTCCCAAGGTTAGTTGATTTGGATGACTGTGCTTGTAGTTATATGAGTCTTTATTAATGACCTTGCTAGTTTTCTCTCCTGTGCAGCTTAAGAGAGATGAAAACATTAAAAGATGGCTGTTCTACACAGTTTTAGTAAAAGAACTTGCCAATTTTGATAAAGTAAGGTCCTTTTTATTGTCATCTCACTTATGTTCTTGTCGTATGACTTCTGTTCCTACAAGTAAAATTTTCATCTCACTTATGTTCTTGTCGATGACTTCTGTTCCTACAAGTAAAATTTTCACATTCAATTTATGTTACAGGTATTCATTCCAGTGAATCAAAACAATACACATTGGACCCTAATAGTGATAGATGTTAAGGATAAAGTTATTCAAGGATATGATTCCCTGGGTCGTGAGTACAGCCATGCATTGAAATTGATGGTAGGCCTGGTAAATAACTGATATTTCTGGTAGGCCTGGTAAATAACTGAGATTTCTGAAACAAGTACTGTTCTTGATTAGATTATTTTCTTTTTCTTTAAGCAGTACAAGATTTTCGAACCTACAATGGAGGATGGCAGCACCTGGAATATAGAAATAAAAAGAGCTTCATTGCAGCAAAACCATAGTGACTGTGGTGTGTAAATGCTAATGTACATTGATTTCCTCAGCAGAGGCATGGAACCAACTTTTTGTCACGTGAGTGCTTGATTCCATATTGATTATTCACATGACTCTATTTGCACATTCTAAATTTGACAAAGGCAGATTCAATTTACAGGATACACATCTTTATAGGAGGCGAATAGCAAAGGCAATACTGGATGATGTACATGATCCTGTGGATGATGACCTCAGAGTGGACGATGAACAAGTCACCTCACCTGAGTTTGAACAATTTGTGCCAAACAATGACTTTAGAGTGGATGATGAACATGATCCTAAAGGTGATCCTGAAGGTCTGAGGGAGGAGTTTGAAGCTATTGTTTTTGTCAATTTTGATTGCTTCTACTTTCACATTGCTATCTGAAATGATTTTCTATTAATTGCTTATTTTAGGTGAACCTCGCCGGAGTTTGCGTGTTACAAAACAAGTAAAGAGGCACTCACCATACCTTATCAAAAAGAGGATGAAGCATAAAAGCAATACTGGATGATGTACATGATCCAGTGGATGTTGACCTCAGAGTGGACGATGAACAGGTCACCTCAGCCACAACCATAGAATGACTGCTGCTGTCTAAGTTATTTCTTCTGAATGACTAATGTTAGATAGTTGTAATTTAGTATTTTCAGTCATTCTACAAAAAAATATGCAAACTCAGTTGATAGAGTCGGAGTGCCCGATCTTTCGGTGAGTGGAGATAATTTCGATCTGGTGGAAGATGACCCTCACGATCCGACTACGACGAGCGAGCCCAAAGTGCCAATGCAATCGCTGAACCAACTTCCTGTGGTTACCGACCTTGTTGATGCAAGATCAGCCTGATCACGAAGATCGTTTCCTGCACGCAATCGAAGAACGAACAAGAAAAAGATGCGAGCAATCACAATATCACTCGAAGGTGGAGTTCTGAATCTCACGAGGACAGCGCATATTTGCACGTGTTCGAGAGTAGCTAAAGCTAGATGTAAAACAAAACTCAAGTCTGGAGAGCAATGATGCCTCTATCTAAATAGAGGAAGAGAGGGGCGCAACCCTAGGAAAGGGGCGGCCAGGGAGGGGGCGCAACCCCTAGTGGTGGTCAGCCCTAGGCGCCCACGCAAGGGCCTCTGTTGGGCCAGCATCTATTCTTCTGGGCCTTCGTTCTTCAGTAGCATGACGAAGTTCAGTTCTCTTGCACGGGCCCGGTGATTGGCCCAGAAGGAGGTGGCGCCTGGGGTGGAAGAGCATCTGGTGTCGCTGGAAAAGGTGCTGCTGGCGTAGACGTACTCGTGTTGTAGTTGATGTCCTCATCATCCTCCCCTTCTAGAACTGAAGTCGTCCTCGACGGCAACTCCTCATCCTCGCCCACATATGGCTTCAAATCTGCAACATTAAAACTAGTGGAAACACCAAGCTCCGCAGGCAGGTCAAGGACATAAGCATTATTATTAATCTTGGTTAGCACCTTAAAAGAACCAGCAGCACGAGGCATCAATTTAGAACGGCGTAAAGTAGGAAACCGATCCTTTCTCAAATGCAACCAAACCATATCACCAGGTTCAAAAGTAACAAGTTTTCGACCTTTACTACCAGCAACCTGATATTTAGCATTAGCAGCAGCAATGTTTTGTTGAGTCTATTCATGCAAATTAATCATGTGTTCAACATGGGCAACAGCATCTATGTGTGGGGCGTCCGCAGCATCAAGCGAAAACAAATCAATAGGCGCCCGAGGAATATAACCATAAACAATCTGAAAAGGGCACATCTTTGTAGAAGAATGTGTTGCATGATTATAAGCAAACTCAACATGAGGCAGGCAATCTTCCCAACGTTTCAAATTTTTGTCTAAAACAGCCCTAAGCATGGTTGACAAAGTTCTATTAACCACCTCAGTTTGTCCATCAGTCTGAGGGTGACAAGTTGTGCTAAACAGCAATTTAGTTCCCATTTTATTCCAAAGTGATCTCCAAAAATGACTGAAAAACTTAGCATCACGATCAGAGACTATTGTATTCGGAATACCATGCAAACGAATAATCTCTCGAAAGAACAATTCAGCAACACTGCTAGCATCATCAGTCTTATGACATGGTATAAAATGAGCCATTTTGGAGAATCTATCAACAACCACAAAAATGCTATCCCTCCCCTTCTTAGTTCTAGGCAATCCCAAAATAAAGTCCATAGAAATATCAAGCCAAGGGGAAGTAGGGACAGGCAAAGGCATATACAAACCATGGTTGTTCAGTCGTGACTTAGCTTTCTGACAAGTAGTGCAGCGGGCAACAAGGCGCTGCATCACGGCGCATCCGGGGCCAAAAGAAGTGGGCGGCCAGCACCTCATGCGTCTTGTAGACGCCAAAGTGTCCCATGAGACCGCCTCCGTGTGCTTCCTGTAACAACAAAAGACGAACCGAGCTTGCTGGAACACACAGCTTGTTAGCGCGAAATAGGAACCCATCCTGCATGTGAAATTTGCCCCATGGTTTGCCATCCATACAATGAGCTAAGATATCTTTAAAATCAGCATCATTGACATATTGATCTTTCACAGTATGCAAGCCAAAGATGTTAAAATCTAACTGGGACAGCATGGTATATCGACGAGACAAAGCATCAGCAATGACATTTTCCTTCCCATTCTTGTGTTTAATAATGTAAGGGAAAGACTCAATGAATTCTACCCAATTAGTATGACGACGGTTCAGATTTGTTTGGGTACGAATATGTTTCAAAGCCTCATGATCAGAATGGATGATAAACTCGCGATGCCAAAGATAGTGCTGCCATGTTTGCAAAGTGCGAACTAAAGCATAAAGCTCCTTATCATAAGTAGAATATCTCAGGCTAGCACCGCTTAATTTCTCACTAAAATAAGCAACCGGTTTTCCTTCTTGTAACAAAACAGCACCTAGCCCAATACCGCTAGCATCACATTCAAGCTCAAACACTTCATTAAAATCAGGCAATTGCAAGAGGGGAGCATGTGTTAACTTATCTTTCAAAGTGTTGAACGCTACCTCCTGCGAGTCGCCCCAAGCAAATGGCGCACCTTTCTTTGTGAGCTCGTGCAAAGGGGCTACAATGGAGCTGAAATCACGGATGAACCGACGGTAGAATCCTGCAAGTCCAAGAAAGCTCCGAATCTGTGTAACCGTCGTCGGTGTAGGCCATTCCCGAATGGCATCAATCTTGCTGCTGTCCACCTCAATGCCCTGCGGAGTCACAACATAACCAAGAAACAAAACACGTTGCGTGCAAAAGATGCATTTTTCCATATTACCAAATAAGCGAGCTGCACGCAACGCATCAAAAACAGCACTCAAATGTTCTAAATGCGCTTCCATAGTCTTGCTGTAAATAAGGATATCATCAAAATAGACAACAACAAACAATCCTATGAAGGGCCTTAGAACTTCGTTCATCAAACGCATAAAGGTGCAGGGAGCATTAGTCAAACCAAACGGCATAACCAACCATTCATATAACCCAAATTTCGTTTTAAAAGCCGTTTTCCATTCATCACCTAGTTTCATTCGAATCTGATGGTAACCACTACGCAAATCAATTTTAGTGAAAAGAATGGCGCCACTAAGCTCATCTAGCATATCATCAAGGCGTGGTATAGGGTATCGATAACGAATGGTGATGTTATTAATAGCGCGACAGTCTACACACATACGCCATGAGCAATCTTTCTTTGGAACAAGTAACATAGGAACTGAGCAAGGGCTAAGAGACTCACGAATGTAACCCTTGTCAAGCAACGCCTGCACCTGGCGCTGGATCTCCTTCGTCTCATCCGGATTTGAACGGTATGGTGCGCGGTTCGGAAGCTGTGCGTCGGGAATGAGATCGATCTGATGCTCAATTCCACGGAGTGGGGGAAGACCCGGTGGCAAGTCTTTGGGAAAGACATCAGCGTACTCCTGCAAAAGGTTAGCAACCGCAGGAGGAATATCCAAAGACGGTGCATCATCAAGTGAAACGAGCATACTAGAGCATACAAGTGCATAGCAGGGCAAATGAGCATCGCGGAGATCATCAAAATCAGCACTTTGAGCAAGTAAAACAGGAGCATTCAACTTGATTTCAGAATTAGAATTCGATGGTGATGGTTCAAGTTGTTTAGCATTCCTAGCAGCTCGAGCAAGATCATCTTTAACAATTTGTTCAGGTGTCATTGGATGTATAATTATTTTCTGACCCTTAAACATGAAAGAATAATGATTCGAACGACCATGATGCAAGCTATCAGTATCATATTGCCAAGGTCTACCAAGTAACAAAGAGCATGCTTCCATGGGAATAACATCACAATCGACAAAATCAGAATAAGCACCCATGGAGAAAGGGACACGCACTGACCGTGTTACTCTAATTTTTCCACCATCATTAAGCCACTGAATGTGATATGGATTCGGATGCTTACGAGTGGGTAATGACAACTTCTCGACCAGCACGGTACTCGCCAAGTTGTTGCAGCTGCCGCTGTCCATGATGATGCGAATCGACCGCTCCTACACAACGCCCTTTGTATGGAACAGAGTGTGTCGCTGATTCTTCTCGGGCGGGACGATCTGTGTACTAAGAACACGCTGCACAACAAGACTTTCATACCTATCGGCGTCGCCCGGGTTGACATGTACCTCCGCCTTAGCTGTATGGTCAGTGGCAAGCATAGTATGATGAGTGTCCTCGAAATCACTAGCGGACGAGTACTCACCATTGTCACATATGAGCAAGGTGCGCTTGTTTGGGTAGTCCCGAATCATGTGCCCAAATCCTTTGCAACGATGGCACTGAATATCCCGTGTACGTCCTGTGGAAGGAGCAGCGCCTGTGGACGGGGGTGCTGCAGGTTTGGCCGGCCTCTCGTGCGGTGTAGTGCTGGTCGTGGATGGCGCATGCAGGGCAGGCGCTGAGCTGGTTGCCGGGCTTCTTCCTGCAAAAGAGTTAGAAAATGTCTTCGAGCGGCGACCCTGCACTTCACGTTCAGCTTTGCAAGCATATGCAAACAATGTGGTCATATCATTATATTCCTTATAATCAAGTATGTCCTGAATTTCGCGGTTCAAACCACCGCGAAAAAGTGCCATAGCAGCATCGTCTGTCTCAAACAAACCACAACGAATCATACCTTTTTGTAGCTCCTGATAGTAGTCCTCAACAGATTGTTGACCTTGTCGAAAGCACTGCATTTTTTCAAGCAAATCTCGTGCATAATATGAAGGGATAAATTTGTGTCGCATGGCAGATTTTAATTGAGTCCAAGTGGTGGGAGGGGGATGTTTTTGCTTATATTCACGCCACCAAATTAAAGCAAAATCAGTAAATTCACTAATAGCAGCTTTAACTTGAGAACTAGCAGGAATATTATGGCATGAAAATTTCTGGTCGACCTCTAGTTCCCAATCAAGATATGCAGCAGGATCATATTTGCCATTAAAAGATGGAATTTTAAATTTAATCTTAGCAAATGGGTCATTATGTTGATGATGTACCACACGGCGGGCACGACCGCGGCGAGCTCCCTCTTCCGGCTCCGTGTCACCGCCATAATCCTGCTGCAACTCCGTGATCATTGTGTTCAATGCGTCTAGCCGTGCCACGATGGTGTCGAGCATGGTCCTAGCAGCCGTCTGAGCGAGGTCGAGCTGATCGAACCACTCGGTCGATGACGTGATCATCGAGTCAAGCCGTTCATGCATCGTCTTGATGTCCGCAGCAAGTGCGTCAACTCGTGTCCTCATGTCCTACAGCTGTTCATCCGCTGTGCCTTCGTCTCCTGCCATAGTTAGCGCAAACACAAAAACAAAGCCTACGACAACAAGGGTGTAACGGCTCACAAGGCGCTCACAGTAGTGCTGTTATCAAATTCTTATCCGTTCTTACCAAGCACACAGGGGTGATCTGCAACCAACAGGTAGAACCGATGAAAGATTGGAGGAGCGATTGCCTGGAGAAACAAAGTCTGCTCGTCATAGAACTATGTGGAGTTCTGGGTAGGCTGCACTCAATTCAAGGGTTAGCGCAATCAAACAATAATGCAAGGTTGAATTATAGTGCCAAACACGTAATCAAAGCTGCTGGGAACAAAGTGCAAAAGTTGAGCATGGGTATGGGGGGTAAAGGAAAAACACAAGAGAGAAAACAAGGAACCTGGGCGTCCTGCGGAATACGCCCAAATGAAGGTAACCTCCTTTCGGTTTCCCCCTTTTTTGTTTCTGCGTTTCTGTTCTTTTTTTTTGCCAGGAGTCCTCAAAACTGATAATATGAACACAGAGGATCTAAAACAGCAAGTTACGACACACACTTTTCCCAAAAATACAGGGGTATTCTGGTAAAAAGAAGATACGGATATGAAAAAGAGAACCTCAGAATATGGTACCAAGAAAGAGTAAGGCGAACCTCAGAATATGGTACCAAGAAAGAGAGATACGGATATGAAAAACTGGCACGGCGTGGATAAGGGGGGGGGGAATGTGACCTGGGCAGGTGACCGAGTCGGTCACGGTGCGTTGTGGAGGTGGGGTGGAGGGAAGGGGCGATCGAGTCTGAATCGGTCCCGACGTGTGTAAGGGGATTTGCGGCCGTCCTCTGCCCGGACTCCTTTCCCGTTCCTCTTTTTTTTTTACTTTCCTTTTTTTTCGATTGCTTTCTTTCCTTTATTTTTTGACTTTCCTTTCACACAGGCGTGCGGGAGGATGAACAGGGCCGGCGGTGCTACGGCAAAAAGGAAGGCGAGCAGCAAGATGGAAGGGCGGCGCACGAGGTGTGAAGAGACAGGAACAAGGCGATGAGAAAACAAAAACACAAGTAACCAGCAACAATTGAAGTGTACAGCACACAAATTCAAGAACGCAAAGTATTGAAAGAATGCGCGCGGCTAAAAAGGTTGCTGGGACAAGATCTAACCTGAAAATAAATTTTTGTTTTGGTTTTTGTGGACTGTAGGAAGGGAAAAAAACACTCAAGAAACTCACGGATCAACCTGGAAAGCTGATACCACTTGATAGAGTTGGAGTGCCCGATCTTTCGGTGAGTGGAGATAATTTTGATCTGGTGGAAGATGACCCTCACGATCCGACTACGACGAGCGAGCCCAAAGCGCCAATGCAATCGTTGAACCAACTTCCTGTGGTTACCGACCTTGTTTATGCAAGATCAGCCTGATCACGAAGATTGTTTCCTGCACGCAATCGAAGAACGAACAAGAAAAAGATGCGAGCAATCACAATATCACTCGAAGGTGGAGTTCTAAATCTCACGAGGACAGCACGTATTTGCGCGTGTTCGAGAGTAGCTAAAGCTAGATGTAAAACAAAACTCAAGTCTGGAAAGCAATGATGCCTCTATCTAAATAGAGGAAGAGAGGGGCGCAACCCTAGGAAAGGGGCTGCCAGGGAGGGGGCGCAGCCCCTAGTGGTGGTCAGCCCTAGGCGCCCACGCAAGGGCCTCTGTTGGGCCAGCATCTATTCTTCTGGACCTTCGTTCTTCAGTAGCATGACGAAGTTCAGTTCTCTTGCACGGGCCCGAGTGATTGGCCCAGAAGGAGGTGGCGCCTGGGGTGGAAGAGCATCTGGTGTCGCTGGAAAAGGTGCTGCTGGCGTAGACGTACTCGTGTTGTAGTTGATGTCCTCATCATCAGTCATTCCCTCAGTAATTCTAGCAGTCATTTAGTGATTTCAGCATTCTACAAAAATATGCAATATACATAAAGGAAGTGAACAAGCTCAGTCATTCTATCCTTTTAGTCTCAGTCATTCAGTAGAATTACTTAGATAGCAGTAATTTATTGATTTTCAGTCATTCTTCACAAAAAACATGCAATACATGGAAGGGAGTGAACAAAACTCAGTCAATCCATCCTTTTAGCCTCAGTCACTACATATTTTAGCTTCAGTCATTCAGGCGAATTACTGAGTACATCCAGTCATTTGTTAAATTTGAACAAACTCAGTCATTCTATCTTCTACCTCAGTCATTCCATCTTTTTAGCATCAGTCATTCTGAAGAAATAACTGAGTTCAGCAGTAATTTATTGATTTTCAGTCATTCTTCACAAAAAACATGCAATACATGGAAGGGAGTGAACAAAACTCAGTCAATCCATCCTTTTAGCCTCAGTCACTACATATTTTAGCTTCATTCGGGCGAATTACTGAGTACATCCAGTCAGTTGTTAAATTTGAACAAATTCAGTCATTCTAGGAGCCGTCGCGTGCTATTGACTGCGTCGACGGTTCGTTTTCGAATTGCACGTCCGGGTTTATGAAATAGCACGCGTTTGGGGCACGGCATCTAGGAATAGCACATCATGCATCTAGGAATAGCAAATGGGCCGTTGGTCTTGGGCTCCCATGACATATAACTAGCACGTCCAGGTTTACGTAATAGCACATCCTGTATCTAGGAATAGCACGTGGTGGGGCCCCGACTTCCCTACCATCTGATTTGTACAGCTAGCACGCCCAGGTTTACGAAATAGCACATCGTGCATCTAGCTATGCGGAAGCGGTGTAAGCCCGATTATTTTTTTAAAGAGAGTTTTTTACGACCCTGATACGAGGTAATGCACGTATAACCTAGTGGTGCCAAGTATAGACCGGTACATGCCGATATGGTACGCTACTAGATGGTACAAATGTGTACAAGAGGTAATCACCGGTACATGCTGTACCTTGGAATAGTACATCCTGTATCTTGGAATAGCACATCCAGAATCTTGGAATAGCACATCCTGTATCTTGGAATAGCACGCGGTGAGGGCACGATTCCGCTTAGCATTTTTTTTGCACATGTGATCAACTTTCTGAACTCATCTACAAATTGCTTCATGAATTAACGCACAAAGAAATTATAATTAAAAAATTCCTAACACTAAAGTATACAGTAGCATGTCCGGATTTATGAAATAGCAATCTCAGCTTCACTAATTAATACGCAGGAAGAGGATAGTCATTGGCAATCTCAGCTTCACTAATTTTGATGTAGACATTTTTCTGGGACTGTTGTTGACTCTGCTGAGGATCGAGGTTGGAGTTGTTGCTTCTTCCCTAACGTGGTACTATGGGCTGATCTGTCCCTGATCCAGACCTGATGGTCACCATCTGATCGGTTAGAGATATGAGACTCATGAAATAAATCATTGAAAAAGGATAGGAGCAAGGATAAGATAGAGATAGTAAATAAAATAGATGATCCCAAGCTTTACTAAACTATCTATCTTTATTAACAACTTGATGTAATTGTGGTTCTCACTCCACAATTCATCGCAATCATTACAAAGATCCAAATCAAACTATTCTTACACAACCAAGCACACAAGCATAGTAACTAAGATTAAGCAAACTATAAAGACCGTTTGAACTAGCAATTACAAAAAGACTCTTAAAGATACTCCTAATTTAGACTCCTAGATCTAGCATCTCTAACGGTAACGGGTGTGGTAGTCGGGCTCTCCATAGTGGATGCGCTTGCAAGGAGGTGACTCTGGCAGGTAGTCGATAGACTCATCGATGTCGTACTCTAGGGGTAGCTCCTGAACTCCCCTTAGCTGAGCTTCTAGAATCGCCTTCTCCCTGAGCGTATTCCTCAGCTTCCTCTTGACCTCCTGGATCTCTGATCTGGGAGCATCCAAGTAGGTGCTGAGAGCGGCGACAAACTCCTATGTGGTGTCCATGAGCAAGCTTCCCTCCCCGGGGGTGGAACAGGAATCTGCACATTGGTGGCACCCTTCCTGCGGCGTGGGAACTACTGAAACTCTATGCCCTGGAGCTCATCCCGATAGACATGGCAGAGATAATAGAGAGCTCTCCTAACAGCTTCGCTGGTCCCTGCGTCCAAAGTCTTCCTAGGCACGTCATCAAAGTGCTTGTAATATTCCATCTAGCTCCCATACCTCTCATCCGGAACACTGATCACCGCTGCCACTAACCACTTCTTCTCTTGCTGAGCATTCCTAAACAAGGAGGCTTCATAGCGTGGCCTTAGTGGAAAGCCAATTCTCTGCATGGCCCTCCATAGAAGTGCTGGGAATGGATCTTCAGCAAAGTCCAAGTGGTGTAGTTCCTTCTCATAATGGGGTTCTGGTGTAATAGGATATAAGGTGGGCTACGCTAGCGATAAACAAAAATTTCCACCACATAAACCAGGAAAACTTCTGTTATAGATCATGGAATTACCACTAGACGCGTGGGTGCGGAACTTTTGTAGTGCATCGGGGTAGTGCAGTCGGTTGCCGGCAGTGTAGTTGCAAGACCTCCTCACGTGCAGCTCGTCCTCATGCAACAGATGCAGCACCTCCAAGGTATCCACACGTATGGGGAAGAAGCGTTGCACTCCGGACTACTAGGTCTGTGAGGGCAACCGTGGGCGTGGGCGTGGGAGGCGGCTGCCAGTAGGTGTGGAATTAGGGTTGGCCCCTCCATGCGCCCCCACCCCTTCTTTTATAGGCGCCCAGTAATGGGCTTCCAAACCCTATGGGCTCACGCGCGAACAGACATGGCCCGAGTACTCCTACTAGACCAATAGTCTATAGCTGCCTCTAGCAAGACGTGTCAACTCTAATGCACGCGCAAAGATCATATCAGATGAGCCATCACAATCTCATATACATGCTATTCCCTTTGCCTCACGATATTTGGTCTAGCTCCAAGCTAACCTCTCTTTGTCGATGCCGTGATCCGGAATCCTTGGTTAACACCTAACCCTAGCACGGCCATGCATTTCTTGATCCGATCACTCGAGGGGCCCAGAGATATCTCTCTCAAGCAGAGAGGGGCAAATCCCATGTTGACTGACCATGTCTCACAGCATGCTTCTTGACAAACCAGAGAACTACCTTTATGAGTACCCAGTTACGGAGTAGCATTTGATGGCTCCTAAGTAGGTCGGTTCACATCTTGAGTACATGCGACAATCTCAGGTCTAAGGACACAGCGTACACATTGTGTAATAATAAATCACTATTTCTCGATTTGGGTCAGTCCAGCCTCATGTCATACATGCGCCCACATTATTAGTTTGACATGTCCATGTCTATAACTTGTGAAACAGAGTCATCAACTAATACATGTGCTAGTCTAATATTCATGTGTGTCCATACATGAACTCCGACTAGGAGCAACTTTAGAATAACCATACAAGTAAAGAGTCTCATAAACAATTCACATAATTACCAATCAATACAAGTTTCCTTTCATGGATATTCAATGAACACATAATACATCATGGATACAATGAAATATGATTATCTCTATGATTACCTCCAGAGTATATTTCTAACAGTCTCCCACTTGCACTAGAGTCTAATCTAGAAGATATCTAATACCCATAGCTCTTGTGTGCGCTTCATACTTAGGCTCTGGAAGAGGCTTTGTCAAAGTATCAGCAACATTCAAATTCGTGTCTATCTTGCATATCTTGATCTCACCCCGTCTAACAAACTCTCATATGAGGTGAAACTTCCATAGTACATGTTTGTTCTTCTGGTGATTACTTGGCTCCTTAGCCTGCGCTATTGCCCAATTGTTGTCAAAGTAGAGGTTCAATGGGCTGGACGCATTTGGAAACACTCCAAGCTCAATGAGGAACTTCCTCATCCAAACACCTTCCTTTGCAGCTTTCGAAGCTGCAATGTACTTGGCTTCCTTTGTAAAATCAGCTACCGTATCCTGCTTGGAACTTTTCCAACTTATAGCACCACCATTCAATGTGAACACAAATCCTTATTGTGACTTTGAATCATCTTTGTTGGTTTGCAAGCTAGCATCAGTGTAACCCGTTACAGTGAGCTCCTCCTCGCCTCCATAGACTAGGAACACATCTTCAGTCCTTCTAAAATACTTAAGAATGTTTTTCACTACTGTCCAGTGACTCTCACCTGGATCAGATTGGTACATGCTCGTAGCACTTATAGCATATGAGACATTTGGGCGTGTACTTATCATCGTGTACATGATAGATCCAATTGCCGAAGCGTATGGAACGTTGCTCATGCGATCCAGCTCATCAATTGTTGAAGGACACCGAGTCTTGCTGAGATGTATACCGTGTGACATAGGCAAGAACCCTTTCTTTGATTGTTCCATGCTGAAACATTTCAACACCTTGTCAATGTAAGTATCTTGGCTTTATCCAATAAGCCTTCTCGATCTATCTCTATATATTCTTGTGCCTAGAATGTATGAGGCTTCCCCTAAGTCTTTCATAGGAAATCTACTTTTCAGAGAAGTCTTTACGGATTCCAGCATAGGAATATCATTCCCAATCAGCAATATGTCATCTACATACAGGATCAGAAATGCAACAGAACTCCCACTTTCCTTCTTGTAAACACAAGCTTCTTCTTCATTCTGAAGAAAACCAAACCCTTTGACTACTTCATCAAAATGAATATTCCAACTCTGAGATGCTTGCTTCAACCCATAAATGGATTTCTAAGGTTTTCATACCTTTCCAGCATTGGTCGAATCGACAAAACCTTCAGGCTATATCATATACACGTCCTCATCCAGGTTTCTGTTCAGGAAAGCTATTTTTACATCCACCTACTATATCTCATAATCGAAATATGCGGCTATTGCTAGAATGATCCGAATAGATTTAAGCATCGCTACGGGAGAGAATGTCTCATCGTAGTCAACTCCCTGAACTTGTCTAAACCCTTTTGCGACAAGTCAAGCCTTATAGATGTGAACATTTCCATCCATATCTTTCTTCTTCTTATAGATCCATTTGCACTCTATGACTTTAACATCATCAAGCGGGTCAACCAAGTTCCAAACTTGATTGTCTCCCATGGAATCTATCTTGGATCTCAAGGCACTCTACCATTTCTCAGAATCTGGGTCCATCATCGCTTCTGCATATGTCGCAGGCTCATCACTGTCCAACAATAAATATCTCACGTGCCGCACGGAGCCTTGCTGACCTTCGTGGCTGCGGTGGTGCTTCTCTTGCTACGGTATTTCAACTTGTTCTGCTACATTAGCATCACTTGTTGAATCTTGCCCGATTGGCTCATCTTTAACCTCTTCAAGATACACCTTCTGTCCACTTTTCTCCTTCTTGAGAAACTCTTTCTCTAAGAAAACACCGTTCCGAGCAACAAACACTTTGCCCTCTGATCGGTTATAGAAGTAATACCCTAAAGTTTCCTTTGGATATCCCACGAATATGCACTTATCCGATTTGGGAGTTAGCTTTTCCGACTAAAGTCGCTTGACATAAACTTCACAACCAAAATTTTTAGAAAAAACAAGCTGGGAGTCTTGCCAGTGCATTTCTCATATGGTGTCTTAACTACGGATTTAGATGGCACCCTGTTTAGTGTGAAAGCTGCTATTTCTAGAGCGTAACCCCAAAACAATAACGATAGGTCTGACCGGCTCATTATCAACCGAACCATGTCCAACAAAGATCGATTACATCGCTCGAACACACCGTTTCTCTGAGGTGTTCCAGGCAGCGTGAGTTGTGGAGCAATTCCGCAACTCTTCAAATGATTGCTAAACTCATCACTCAAATACTCACCTCCTCGATCAGATCACAAGGCCTTAATTTTCTTGCCACGTTGATTTTCAATAGCATTCTTAAATTCCTTGAACTTTTCAAAGGTTTCAGACTTATGCTTCATC
This sequence comes from Panicum hallii, assembly GCF_002211085.1. Classification (NCBI taxonomy): domain Eukaryota; kingdom Viridiplantae; phylum Streptophyta; class Magnoliopsida; order Poales; family Poaceae; genus Panicum; species Panicum hallii. The sequence continues at coordinate 11,229,033 of NC_038049.1, forward strand.
AAATAGACATAGCCATATCTACTCAAATCATCAGTGAAAGTTAGGAAGTATTGGATTCCTCCTCTAGCCATCGTACTCATTCTTCCGCACACATCAGTATTTATGAGTTCTAGCAAGTCCGATGCTCTCTCAGGAAAACCTAAGGAATCTTGTGCCTAGCAAACAAGCTTCGCATGTATCGTATGATTCAAAATCAAACGAAGTTAGAAGCCTATCTGAATGGAGCTTCTTCATGCGCTTCTCACTTATATGACCTAAATGACAATGCCACATATAGGTAGGACTCAAATCATTAGGCCAAAGTCTTTTAGCACTTATATTACAGATAGGTTAATCATCAAGATTTTAAAAAAAACAACCCAATTTTAATAGGAGCAGAAGCCATAAACATATCATTCTTAGAGATCACACAACCATTGTTTTCACTCGCAAACAAATAACCATCCATCATCAAACATGAAGGAGATATAATGTTTCGACTCAAACTAGGAACAAAATAACAATTATTCAACTCCATAATAAATCCTGACGAGAGGTGGAGTTGCATCGTCCCGACGCTCAACTCAGCAACTCTTGCATTATTGCCCACGCGGAAATCAACTTCTCCTCTTGCCACACTACTACTTCTTGTCAGCCCCTGCATCGAATTGCAAATGTGAACAACCAATCCGGTATCAAATACCCAAGAATTGATAAAAGAATCAGCAATCAAAATATCCATAACATAAATAGTAAGGGTACCTAATTTGGAAGTACTCTTACTTCCACGATTCTTCAAAGAAGCCAAGTACACCTTGCAGTTTCTCTAATAGTGACCCTTTTCATGACAATGAAAGCACTCAGAGTCAGCAGCTAGTCCAGTTTTAGCCTTAGGATGTGGGTTCGGCGTGGGGTTCTCAACCTTAGCCTTGCCCTTCTTCTTCTTCCAAGAAGTACCCTTCTTCTTGGAGTTAGGCTTGTTCTGGACCGCCATCACATGGCTGCCACCCGTGCTCTTCTTGATGTCACTTTCTGCTATCTTGAGCATGCCGCATAGCTCATTCAAGCCCTTTTCAGCCTCGTGCATGTGGTAGTTCGAGATGAAGTTCCCATAGCTCAGTGATAAAGATGCAAGAATGAAATCAGTGGCCAACTCTTGGCCGAGTGGGAAGCCCAGCTTCTCCAACCTCTGCGTGTAACCAACCATTTTGATCACATGTGGCCCCACTGCTGCGCCCTCTGCTAGCTTGCTTTCAACAAAGGCCTTGGACACATTGAACCTTTAAATCCTGGCCTGTGTCTGGAACATGTCCTAAAGTGCCACGATCATATTGTGCGCCTCATGGTTTGTTTCAAACTGCATCTACAGCTCGGGTTCCATGCAAGCGAGCATAAGGCAACTCACTTCAAGATTGTTGTCGCATGCTTTCTTGTAAGCATTCTTGACAGCAGCAGTTACATCATCAGCAAGCTGTTCTGGTAATGGGGTATCCAGAATGTCTTCTGTAACACCCTAAGGTAATTTTTTTCCCAATTTTAATAAATTTATGTTGGGCTTAAATAAATTTTCCAGCATTTTTTTCCTAATTTACCCCGTATTTAAAGTAATTTTATAAGTCAAGTAATTAAAATTTATTATAAGTCAACTTTCTTGTGCATTCATGCTGCTGCATGGTTTTATTTGTGTTGAGTTTGAATTCAAATTTATTTGAATTCACATAGTTTGTTTGAATGGTTTTAGAGGAGAAAAGAAAAGAAGAAAAGAAGGGGAAAGGAAAGAAGTCCAGCAGCCGGCCTGCTCTCTCTTCCTTGGCCCGGCCCAGCGCTGCTCTCCCCTCTTTCCCTCTCGGGCCCTTCCTCTCCTCACTCCCGCATGGGCCACGGCGGCCCAGCTCCCCTTTTCCCCTCAGCCCGCGTCTCTCTTCTCTCTTCTCCCCTGGGCCGCAGCGTCTCCCCGGCCCAGCCCGAGCCAGCCTCCCCCTCACATGAGCAGCCGCCCACGGCCGCTCTCCCTCTTTCCTCCCGCTGCCAGACCGGTCCCACCGGTCAGGTGTTTCTTCCCCCCCTCGCGGTCTCCTCTGTTTTGTCCCCGCCGGTCCGTCCTCTTGGCCGCTGGATGTGGCCCCGCGCCACCGCATCCCGGGTCCTCCCCTCCTGCGCAGTGCTCAGCCGAGCTGTACGCGGGCCTAGCCCTTCCGCCTGGATTCTTCTGGAAGCCGACGCGCTCGGATTAGATCGGGTCACAACAACCCGTGAGGAGCGGGAGTTCCGTTGATCGCATGACCCGCACGCCGAGGACCGCCCCCCTTCTTAGCCGCGGCCCCTTCCTCACGTTCCCCCTCAGCCGCATCTCCTTCTCCCACTCTTTTTCCCCGTGACCTTACGCCACTGCACCGCCCTCGGATTGGAGCCGCCGCCATCGACCGAGCTTCTGCGCCACCGCGACTTCCCCCGACGCCCTCGATCCCCGGCCTCCAATTGCCGTTGCGGTACCCCGGAGTGGTAAGGAACACGCCGCGCTCGTTCTTGTCTCCTCTCCCCCCTCTGCGTGCGCCTCCCCCTTGACCCAGTGACCCCGAGCCGCCCTCGCCGTGGGGATCAGTGACCCGAGCCCCGATCCGCCACGCTGATAGCCCAGGTGGATTACCCGTACCGCCAGCGTTCTCCAGGGCTTGGCCTCGTCCCAAATGGAGCCCGGACGGCCAAGATAGTGTTGTCGGTCAAAACCCGCCGGCGGGCAGCGACAGGCAACACGAGGAGCCGGGAGGCTTCCGGGACGGCTGGTGGGCCCCGGTCCCTCAGTCAACGGCCCAGTGATCTGGCGCGCGCCCTGGCTGAGAGTCGCTAGGCGTGCCACCTGATCCTACACCCGATCAGGAAGGTGTGACGTGTCGAACTCCTGCGTGCACAGACATGTGTAAAGATTAGTCCGAGCCGTGATCGGCTCATTACCTCCTCCCCGGTATCGGCTATGAAGAGCCGATTGTGTCAATACCGGATCGGATCTTTGGAACGGGCAACATAGGGATATATATATATATACATCCAAATAAAACTTGCTTCATAAATAACAATTTAATCCAATCTACGACGACCAAGCTCTCACTGCACGATCGGAACATCCTACACGTAATTGAGCCTAACAAATACACGGAAGCATCGACAAAATGATCTAAACAGAGAGCAAGGAAACAACTGAAAGCCGATCCCTGACACAACCTCCATTCAAGCGATAAGCCGATACAGAGTATACTATCGGATCATTCAACTCGTTTGCAAGGCCTAATCATGCACATATCGAACCAAGCTTCTAGATAAATAGAAACCAGCCATAACAGATTGGATCTACTGATAACTACGAAACAAGACAAAACCATCATATCCATGAACGGATACGACGATCAAACATGCGAGAGCAACATATAGAGCACGATTAAAGCACAAAAGGAAAAGATTACTCAACGCATGCCAGGATAAACAAACGCCACTCGCCATCTACAAGGCTTCAGCACGAGCAACGTATGAACGAACGAGCAAGGGTGACGCTACCCCGATCACGCAGAACGTGATCGGGGTCGCATAGCACTTACCCGATGAAAACCCTAGAACAGGGGAGGCGATACGCCGAGAGTTGATGATGAATGATTCTGTTTCTTGTTTATTCATGGTACATATTTATAGTCCGCAGACTTGTTCTCTTTAACTAACCCTAACCTAACACGACACGAATCTTAACTGCTTATTCCTAATTTACACGGCCTTATGGCCTCCATCCTCCGCACGGGGCCCAATTTGCAAGCTTTATCACGACTGCCTTCTAAGCCCATCTTGCTCTATGGCCCACTTCTGGCCCGGTCAGAATACGGCGATAACACATGCCCCCCTGGTTTCGGTAATGGTAATTCCGAAATCATCACCGCCTTGACCCTTCATCTTCCGATCCGTACAACCGTGCCCTTTCGGCTTCCGATGGACTTGACTGCTCTGCATCGGCCTCCTAGGGAACCGTTACTGTGCCGATTCGTTTCACCCATTCGCTGGCTTTATAAACTTGTTTCGAGTACCTTCTTTAACCACTTTCCCTCACGACCATCGCCGACTTCTCCTCCCTTCCTTTACCATGGCCTCTTCCTCTTCTGCCTCCTCTGTTATCTCTTACGAATCCGAAACAACACGAGAACCAACTCCAGAATATGACCCAATCGCCGCTTATGAGGACCGTGCTCCCCTGCATTGGGACGCGGTGGAGTGGGATTTCCATTACCAGTCCGAGGACGATGAATCTTTGACTGATGGCGAGGATCTCGCACTCCTCCTCGGAGCCGAGCTGGAAGAAGAGGGAGACGATGCCCTTTGGGGAGAAGACCTTTCTCTCTCAGAGGAAGAATCTGATTCCATCTCCTCCGAGGAAGATCCGATGGCAGGTACCTTTTTCTTCGACAGGTCATCGGACGACACTTCCGACGGCCGCGAAGGAGCCGACGATGATGATGGCTTCACCAGCAGCAGTGGCGGGGACGACGACGATAGCCGCGACGGTAGCAGCAGCAGCGGCACCAGCATTGCTCCACCGTCCAAGCGCCGCAAGGCCTCTGATGTGTACTGGTGGTAGATCGTAGCATCTCTGTTAGGTTATCTCTAGGAGTAGTTAGCTCCTCTTTTGTTCTTACTACCTTGCTGTGAATGGAATCCGTCTTCGTATTAACTCCTCTTTTTTGTGCACAATAATTTGTTCAAGAGCCGATGGCAACGCATCGGCTTTAGGGTATGCCAATATGGATCTGAAATCGCTCTTCAATTTACTTTACCTTCTGCCGGCCTTTCAAACCGGCGCAACTCTCTGGAGGTTAACTCCGATCTCCTTTTCGCTCACAAACCCTAGCCGCAAGATCCTCCTTAATCCTTGAGACACCCGACCGATCCTGCGCCGCCAAGCCTAGATCCACTCTCCAGGGACTCGATTCAAGATTCCCGATGGCGGAGTCCTCACGTACCGCCGCCGCCGCCTTTGGTCTGAAGGTAAACTCCGACCCACATTAATTTAATGCAGCATCCGTAAATCTTTACTGCGTAGTTAAATGACTTTTTTCCTCGGCAATCTTGATTTCTTGGGGTTTTTTCAGGCTTCCGATATCTTCTTGCCACATCCTTCTTCCCCCAATTCCTTTTGCCTTGGACCTCGCTCCTACGAGAAACCCGTAGATCTGATCTCGTGTGAGGCCAACCGGATCCCCTTTGTGAGCCAGGATGTAGACCTAGAATCTTGGTCGGATAGCCTCCGCGCCTGGCCAAACCCCCCTGAAGGCTGGATGGCTTGGTATAATAGGGTAGCGAACACCTACCAGCCCTTATGGGAATCAATCGGGATAGCCGATGCCCTGCCTTTGTCCCTCTCCCCTCTTGAGAAAGATGAGAACCTTCTGAGGACCATCGGCTATTTCTGGTCTGATGCCTTGAATTGTTTCCTCTTCGGGCATAGCCCATTGGCACCAACACTGTTAGATGTTGTGATGATTGCCAGCCGAAACATATCTTCATCTTGCCCTTCTGCTTATAGCCTCCATGTGGTCCCTTACAAACTGTCTTCAAAGACTGAATGCACCAACTGGAGCACATACCTGAGCCAACACCAGAAAAACAAGGGCCCTGTATCGGAAAAGGAGCACACGGCCTTTCTGAACCTATGGCTTGAACACTTCCTCTTCTGTGGTCCTTCCCTTGCCCTGGCCAAAAACTATCTTTCCTTGGCTTATGAACTGGCCAAGGGTCAACCCGTTGGCCTCGGCAGACTATTTCTGGGGGAAATCTACCGTTATCTCCATCTGATGACTTCCAGCCTTCTTACCCAGAAGAAAATTAGAACTGGTGGCCCATGGTGGTTCATTCAGTTGTGGGCTCGTCTTTATTTCCACAATTCTGACCCTGATTTTCCTTCCTTGGTCGGCAATTCCTTCCCTGATCTGAGTGGGAGACAGATTAGATGCACTAGTTTTGGGCAGGCCCTATACAGTCTCCCTGGTGGGAAATTAAATCCTCCAGATGCTTCCCGTTGGTTCAAGATTTTCTATAAAGGCCTTGATAACCCAGATTTCCTTCCTTATGCCGATTCTGAGCTCTTTGAGAACCCGGCTACCTTCCGTTTGGCTGATATTGCCGATGATGCTGACACCAGGCATCTTTATTCCATCATGGTCCGGCCCTGCCTTCTCCCAGTCGGCATGAGCACCTCTAACCGGATTCTTAAACCCGGTTATGAGTTTTACCAGCCGGTCGTAGCAGCCCGGCAATTTGGCCTTGCGCAAGTGCCTCCCCACTTCCTTCTCCACCTGCTAACATCCAGCAGGGTGGATCTCCCTGACGCTCTGACCGCCCAGAGGTGCTATAGCCTGTTCACAGACCTTTCCTTGTCTGTCCCTGCCAACTTTACCTCCACCTCCTCGGCTGTCGACTTTGATGGATGGTGGACGATGTGGAAAACTCATGTTTTCCGAAGGGCTCTGGGTCCGATGCTACAGCAGATCGACCCTGAATATGACATCCCCGATGGAGAGGTACCGCCTTTTCGGATTAACATTCCTTCTTTAAACTTTTGCTAGATCCCTCCTGAATTTGCCTTATCTCTGCAGCAAGAAGATGGCCCAGAGCCGACGGACGAGGATGGATCCCCTTTTTGCTTCCGGGCGGTCGCTCCTGTGGTCCTTTTTGGCAGGAACGCACCCCCTCCATCAAAGAGTGTGATGCAGATTCAACCGAGCACCGCCAAGTTGACTCCCAAGCGAAAATGGTTTTCTGAAGCTGCTGCCCCCCGGGCCTGCGCTAAGACGAGGAAGACTCTCGTCAGAAAGATCCGGAAGGAAGCCGCGCCGTCTTCCCCTAATTCACCATCTCCAGTCACCAACCAGGTTCGGCCCCACTTCTCGCTTTGCGATCGGCATATCCCTTTTAATGACACTCTCTTTTCTTGTAGCCTGCCGTTGTAGAAGTCTCCAGCGGGGAGGAACCCCCGTGTCAGAAAGTTCATCTTCGGAGGTGCCAGAGGACGTGGATGCACCCATCAGGGCCCTGATCACCCTCCGTGACCCTGGTGCGTCAAACTTGGAAGGCCCTTCTGCATCGGCTGCTGCCCCAGCTGCTTCGCCAGGTCTGCAGGTCGTCGGCTCCTGTCTAGAAGGACCCTCTCCTGCATCAGCTATTGCTGATTCCCCTGCCCGAGAGGTACGCTCAGCGGAGCCGATCGCCATTTCATCGGTTGTTGCTTCTGTAAAGCCGACTGCTGCCCCATCGGCTGTCGCTCCTCCCTCTGGAGGTGCAATCCATATGGCCTACGCCGCCCCCGCTCATTCCTCGGAGGGGACGCCCTCCCGGGAGCCGATCGCCCCTTCATTGGCCATCGCCGCTTCCTTCTCGAGACAGGTACATTCTTCTCTTTGTAGCTATTTGGTCTTTTTCGTAATGCCTGTCTCACTCTCTTCTCCTTCAGAACCTGGATCTTTCGGAGCTCCTTGCGTTTGACCCTGCCACGATTGGGTCAACCATATTGGAGGCCGATGATTCTCCCTCAGGCCTAACCAGCGTTGCGGATCAACTTCTCCGTGTGAAGGATCTTCTGTCGGGTTCCATCTCCGCCTTGATTCAGGATTCCAGTGCAATCAAGCAGATCCTCGACGAGGTTAGCTCCCAGCTCCCTGTAAGCCTCCAAGTCAAGCTTTTGCCAGCGGGGTATCTTTCTTCCTTTCAAACGAAAGTGGCAGAGGCTCGCCGCAGGATCGAGACCCGGTGTTCCCAATCGCTCTTAAGGGCCATTATCGCCGAGATGTGTCAGTCGATCAACAAGAAGAAGGCCGCACTTGACGCCAAGATCGACACATCTACTTCTGCCCATCGGCTTCACCTCTTGGAGAAAGAACTGGAAGACCTCGAAGCTAAGGTCCGGGCCACCAAGCAGCGCATCCAGGAGGAGAAGAATCTCATCGCGGGTTCCAAGCAGGAGGCAGAAGTCCTAACCACTGAGCTGAAGACAGACTTGGCCGAGCTGAACAGCTTGAACAAGCAGGTGGTGCCGGGGGCAGACGAAGAGGACGAAGCAGTGCTCGCTGAGGTTGACCGCATCCGTCTTGATGCTATCGCTGCTATCGACGCCTTCCTTCTGCAGCCCTGTCCGAGATAAACTTTGCGTTTGTGTGGTAAACCTGTGGTGTTTTTATGTAGCGAACCTCAAGTCGATGGTGGCACATCGGTTGTTTGATAACCTGTGGTGCTTGATTACCACAAGCACACTTCTAAAGTCGATGGTGGCACATCGGCTGTCTGATGACCTGCGATGCTTGATTGCCATAAGCACACTTCTAAAGTCGATGGCACCGCATCGGTTGTTCTAATCTGATCGAGCTGATCAATACTTATTGATCTTTCTCCGCTTCCTGTATTGCCAACGTCGATCGTCGTCGACTCAGCCTCTGCCCCCCTACTTAGCTTGCTGGTTGCATCGGCTTGTGGCCTGATGGGTATCATCGGCTTCATTGTTCATTAGCCCACATACTTGGGAAGTACTTCTTAAGGTGTTGGCCATTGACTGCTACTGGGAACTTAACGCCGTCCAATTCTTCAAGCATGTACGCGTTCCCAGGTAGGATCTGGTCAACCCTGTACGGCCCGTGCCAATTTGGAGACCACTTGCCATAGGCCGCGTCTTTAGTTCCCAATGGTAATACTGCTTCCCAAACCAAGTCTCCCACTTGAAACTCCTTTGGCTTAACCTTTTTATTATATGCACGTGCCACTTTAGCCTTATTCTCCTTGATCTTCTCTAGTGACCATAGCCTGAGTTCCGTGAGATCTTCCACATTATCGCTCATCAGAGTAGCATATTCTTCAGCGGATAAGTCATTCTGGAATTCCACACGCCTCGATCCGGCCGTAACCTCCCATGGTAACACGGCCTCCTGCCCGTAAATCAAGTGGTAAGGAGAAGTTTTTGTCGCCCCGTGACATGATATGCGGTATGCCCAAAGTGCTTCTGACAAGACCTCGTGCCAACATCTAGGGTATTCATCAATCTTCCTTTTGATCAACTTGATAAGACTCTGGTTGGACGCTTCGGCCTGTCCATTTGCCTGAGCATAATATGGAGACGATCTAATCAGCTTGATTCCCATATCAGCAGCAAACTTCTTGAATTCTTCTGAAATGAAAACCGAGCCACCATCTGTTGTAATAGTCTGTGGAATTCCGAATCTGTGAATGACGTGCTCTTTGACAAACTGAATAACATCCCTGGATGCCACCGACTTCATCGGAACCGCTTCCACCCATTTGGTAAAATAATCTGTGATAGCTAGAATGAACTGATGACCCTTGCTAGATGGAGGATTAATTTTGCCAATCATGTCCATACCCCAGCCTCTGAACGGCCATGGTTTAATAATGGGGTTCATAACGGACGCTGGCACCATCTGGATCTTTCCGAACCTCTGACATGCCTGACATCCTTTATAATATTTAAAACAATCTTCAAGCATGGTGGGCCAGTAGTATCCTGATCGCCTAATTAGCCATTTCATCTTGTGGGCCGACTGATGGGTCCCACACGTTCCTTCATGAACTTCATGCAGGAGCCGATTGGATTCAACTGGCCCCAAACACTTAAGCAGTAACCCCTCCAAGGTCCTGTAGAACATATCATCCCCTATGAGAACATATTTCATAGCTTTGTATCGTATCCTCTTGGGTGCCCCCCGAGCCGAATCCTTCAAGTAATTGAAGATATCGGCTCTCCAATCTCCCTGGTCCAGGAAATACGCCTGATGAACTGACCCATCGGCTTTGTACCCTGAAGCCAGCTGTGCTAGATCATTGGCTTCGGCATTCCGAGCTCTAGGTATCCAATAAAAATTAATGTACCTGAACTGCGCTATTAATTCCTAGCATTGGACCCACATTGGGAACAGCAACTCGCTTTCGCACCTGTATTCTTCTGTAAGCTGGGAAATCACCAATTTTGAATCCCCGAAAACTTCCACTGCTTCGGCTCCGGCCTCTAGAAGCAATTCCATACCTTTTCGTACCGCCTCATATTCTGCAAGATTGTTGGTACAGGCGACAGGTAACCTGATCGAGAAAGAATACGTTGCCCCCCGAGGCGATACCAGTAAGACGCCGATGCCGCATCCATCTCCACAAACTGATCCGTCGAAGTACATAGCCCAGGCTCGTATAGAAAGTGCTACAATACTGGTGTTAACCCTCTCAGCAATGAGATCCGCTAACGCCTGCCCTTTAACCGCTTTTGCAGGTTGATATCGGATATCAAATTCTGATAACGCGAACATCCACTTCCCCAATCGGCCTTTCAAAACAAGAGCCGACAGCATGTGTTTTATGACATCCGATTTGCAGATGACGACTACTTCAGCCGATAGCAGGATATGGCGAAGCTTGGTGCATGTAAAAAATAAACATAAGCAATGTTTTTCCATGTCGGGGTACCTTGTTTCGGCATCCAACAACCTTCTGCTGAGATAAAAGACCACCTTCTCTTTGCCATCATATAATTGTACCACTACTGAAGCAATAGAAGTGTCGCCCATTGATAAGTATATATAGAATGGTCTATCCTGTTGTGGTGGCACCAGCACAGGCGGTTTCGACAAATATTCTTTGATTTCTTCAAATGCCCGTTGCTGTTCTGCCCCCCAGCGGAACTCGTGAGTGGTTCTAGTCTTGACTAACTCCATAAAAGGCTCAATTCATCCAGACAAATTAGAGATAAACCTCCTGACAAAGTTAATTTTACCAATGAGCTGCTGGAGCTCTTTCTTGGTGGTGGGTGGCACCATGGTGCGTACGGCTTCCTGACTTTTTAGGCCAATTTCTATACCTCTTTCATGAACCAGAAATCCCAGGAACTGCCCAGCCGACACACCAAAAGCGCATTTCTTTGGGTTCATCCTGAGCCCGAACTTTCTAGTTCGTTCCAGAACCCGCTGCAGGTCGTCTAGATGTCCCTCGACCAATGCTGACTTTACCACGACGTCGTCGATATAAATTTCTACTAGATTGCCGATCAGATCATGGAAGATATGGTTCATAGCCCGCTGATACGTAGCACCAGCATTCTTCAGGCCGAAAGTCATAACCACATACTCGAATAAACCCACCGCTCCAGGCACTCTGAATGCAGTTTTATGTATATCTTCAGGGGCCATGAAGATTTGATTATATCCTGCATTACCATCCATGAAACTCAAAATCTTGTGACCGGCGGCAGCATTGATCAATGTCTCTGCAATGGGCATCGGGTATTCATCCTTTGGAGTGGCCCTATTAAGATCCCTGAAGTCCACACACACCCTCCACCGGCCATCTTTCTTTTGTACGGGCACGACACTCGAGATCCATTCAGCGTACCTGCAAGTCCTGATAAATCCGGCTTCTAGCATCTTTTCTACTTCTTTCTTTACTTCAACCGGGACTTCGGCTTTCATCTGCCGTGCCCACTGCTGGAACGGTCGAAAACCACTTTTAAGGGGAAGCCGATGCTCTACTATACTCCTATCTAGTCCAGGCATCTCCGTGTAATCCCAGGCGCAGCAATCGGCATACCCCTTCAACAAAGCTATCATCGGCTCTCGTAGTGACGGGTGTAACTTCCTACTTATGAAGGTTGGTCGTGGCTTATCCCCAGGACCGATATCTACCTCCTCAAGTTCATCAGCCGATGTGAAACCATATCCTAACTTCCCTTCTTCTTCCGTTAGATTAACATTGCAGATGAAGAAAAGACACAGCATAAAAAAACTCGGCCGATCGTTAAGGTCGGCCGTTCCACTCATCTCATTATTTTCCAAATTTTTGTAAAAAGAACAAGGCCGGCTGCTAATGCTGGCCATTTCATAACGACTACGTAACACATTTGTTTTTACAACTTCGATTTTTCGGGGCCGATTGCAAGAATCGGCCTTTATGGCTCTGCCACAACATGTCGCTCCCCGCTCCTTTACTCTGTGAGGCCGGTGGATAAGACCAGCCTTACTCCGTTTTTTGTAGCCTCGATGCGATCACACCCTTCTAGGCTTATTCCTGAAATCGGCTCTTGGTCTTCCGCATCCCAAATGCTCATGGCAGCATGTGAAATTTTGATCGAGTCATCTGCCTGGATCACTTCCACCTCATCCCTATCCCATTGGATCAAACATTGATGCATCGTGGAGGGGATGCAATAGTTGGTGTGGATCCAATCCCTGCCAAGTAACACATTGTAGGTACTCTTGCTATTGACGACGAAGCACGAAGTCGGGACGGTTTTGTTTCCAATGGTGAGATCCACACTGAGGACGCCTTGGGCTTCTGAAGTCTGCCCATTAAAATCACTTAGGGTGACATTGGTCTTGATCAAGTCTGCAGTGGACCACCCCAAACGGCGCAAGACCGAGTACGGCATAATGTTGACCGCTGCTCCCGTATCCACCAACATCTTATTCACGGGTTGACCATTAATGAACCCCTTAAGATATAAGGCCTTCAGGTATTTGTAATTCTTAGCTTGTGGCTTCTCGAATATCACCGGCCGAGGTCCCAAATCAAGTTGGGACACCGACGGCTCCTCCTAGGGCCTCGCGTGGAACTCTGCAGGAAGCACAAAAACCATATGTGCATCAGCCGATACCTTCTTATCGGCTTTTGTTGACTTGGGCCGCCATTCCTTCCTGGGCGGGCGCGACTCCTTTTCCTGCACATAATGAACTTGTTCTACCAAATCCGGTCGCGCCTTCCTTAAAGTCTCGATGTACTTGGCTTCGGCCTCCTCCAAGCTACGCAGCCGCTGAACCCTGCGCTTCTGGGAACGACTAAGTCCATCGGGGCACCAATGGGGACGATGATACCTGTCTTCTTCTTCGTCTTCCTTTCGTGGTGACCGAACCCGCACCTGCCGGATTGGAGCAGGTCCTATCCGCTGGAAAACCGAATCCCTTGCTTCTGGTCTCCTTGGTCCGCACTCTGGGCAATCCCTGATTGTAGGCAATCGGCTCATACCTGAATCCCAACAGTACCTGAAGAACGGGCAGTGCCAATGATCGCGGGCTTCTTCGTGCTTCCTCAAGCGCTTCCCGGTCCGGCGCTCATACTCCTCTTCCTCAGATTCCCGATGGAGGCGCTGCTGGTACTGGTACTCGTACTTCCTGAGAAGATCAGAAGAAGTTGGCCGTTGATTCCTTACATACCTTACCTGCCTTTCTGTAACATATTCATCCTTTTCATTTTGAGGCCGGTTGCTCGAATCAGCCTCTCCATCTTTGATCTGGCGGCGTGATGCCACCCCCGCCATGTTGATGCCCAGTGCGAAGTCCAGTTGTCGCCTTGCCGTCCGATTGTTACTTTCCACCATATTGACACCAGGGAACGGCTGAGTGTCAACTTTCATGGCGGTCTGGCCCAGGATCAATCGGCCCTGTTCAATAGCCGATTGGATCTGCCGACGGAGTTCCTTACAATCGCTTGTGCCGTGGGTAAAAGAATCATGCCATTTGCAATATGATCTTCCTTTCAATTCCTGCGCCGTAGGGGGTTTGTATCCTTCTGGAAACTTCAACTGCTTTTCTTTTAACAATAAGTCAAAAATTTGTTCCACTTTGCTCACATCAAAATCGAACCCCTTTGCCAGTCCTGTTTGTTTTACCCACTTGCACGATACAGGATTTGCACCACGAGCCCACTCTGCAACCGATACTTCCGCTTCTTCTCCGGACCCATCGGCTTCTTCAGTATCAGCTAGCGCTACTTGGCGCTTGAACTTTTCTTGATACAGCTCAGGATGATGCTGCTCGTGCGTCGTCAACTTCTGGACGAGATGTGCCAGCGAAGTGAATTCCAATTGAAAAGCCAGATCTCTAATCGGCTTCAATAACCCCAGAGATGCCAGTTCCACAGCTTCCTTTTCTGAGATCCGCGTTGAATAACACCTGTTCTTCATCTCCCTGAAGCGTCGAATAAATTCTGCCACGGTTTCTCCACGCTTCTATCGCATCTGCGCCAGATCGGCAATACCTGCTTCTGCAGCTTCTGAATGATACTGAATATGAAATTGCTCTTCCAATTGCTTCCATGTACGGATGGAGTCAAGACCCAATGACGTATACCACCCGAAGGCCGATCCCGTAAGCGATTGTGAGAAGAACCTTACTCGTAACGGATCCGATACAGAAATCATGCCTAACTGTGCCAAATATCGGCTCACATGTTCGATAGAACTAGAACCTTCTGCCCCGCTGAATTTGGTAAACTCAGGGAGCCGATACTTGGGTGGCAATGGAATTAGGTCATAATCACTTGGATACGGCTTTGTATAGCCGATCGCTCTCCTTTTCGGCAAAATGCCAAACTGATCCCTTAGGATGGCACCAATTTGCTCCACCGTTTGTAACCCGGGGGCCGAGTGCACACTGTCATGACTCGGCCCTGTGGCATAAGTTGCTAGCCAAGCTTGTTTATCTGCGTCAGCTCCAGAAACCCCTCCAGCTACTTTCTGTGAGAGATGCATTGGGTTATTGCTATCCGGAATGTATGCACACATATAACCATGTGGGATTTCCTTGGGTGGCTCATTGAAGAACTGGTGGTCTGTGGGATCACCTCCTACTTTGTAAACCACGTAAGCTGGAGCACCATGTGATTCCGCCGCTGCAAGCGCATAAGGCAAAGGAGGTCTGGTCTGGAATGGCAACTCTCCCTTGTGGCTTCCTAGAGCAGGCCCAGTCGGCGAATGTTGGTGCTTCATAATTTCTTGGACCACTCGTAAAGCTACACGCTCAAAAGCATTAACCAAGCTTTCAGAATGCTGGTGCAACGAATGAGCCACTGCATAGTTCACCTCCTGCCGCAAAGCTCTGGTACGGTCCTCAGACGGGGTAGACAGATCCACTCCATCAAGAGCCCCTTCAGGTGAAAAACCCCTCCACCTGATACCGTGGTTGCGAGTCCTTTCGAAAGAGCCGATGAGATCGGCTTCAAACTGAGTCCTGATTTCGTCGTACCTCTGCTTGTGTTCAGCAGAGAGCTCCTCGTAAGTGATCGGATCTTCCCTTGCCATCTTGTTGATGACCACTAACAGAGTCGACGAAGACGACGGAGTCGATGAAGATGATGCCGATGACGATGACGAAGTCGATGAAGAAGGTCCCACTGGGCGTGCCAGAATGTGTTGTCGGTCAAAACCCGCCGGCGGGCAGCGACAGGCAACACGAGGAGCCGGGAGGCTTTCGGGACGGCTGGTGGGCCCCGGTCCCTCAGTCAACAGCCCAGTGATCTGGCGCGCGCCCTGGCTGAGAGTCGCTAGGCGTGCCACCTGATCCTACACCTGATCAGGAAGGTGTGACGTGTCGAACTCCTGCGTGCACAGATATGTGTAAAGATTAGTCCGAGCCGTGATCGGCTCATTACCTCCTCCCCGGTATCGGCTATGAAGAGCCGATTGTGTCAATACAGGATCGGATCTTTGGAACGGGCAACATAGGGATATATATATATATACATCCAAATAAAACTTGCTTCATAAATAACAATTTAATCCAATCTACGACGACCAAGCTCTCACTGCACGATCGGAACATCCTACACGTAATTGAGCCTAACAAATACACGGAAGCATCGACAAAACGATCTAAACAGAGAGCAAGGAAACAACTGAAAGCCGATCCCTGACACAACCTCCATTCAAGCGATAAGCCGATACAGAGTATACTATCGGATCATTCAACTCGTTTGCAAGGCCTAATCATGCACATATCGAACCAAGCTTCTAGATAAATAGAAACCAGCCATAACAGATTGGATCTACTGATAACTACAAAACAAGACAAAACCATCGTATCCATGAACGGATACGACGATCAAACATGCGAGAGCAACATATAGAGCACGATTAAAGCACAAAAGGAAAAGATTACTCAACGCATGCCAGGATAAACAAACGCCACTCGCCATATACAAGGCTTCAGCACGAGCAACGTATGAACGAACGAGCAAGGGTGACGCTACCCCGATCACGCAGAACGTGATCGGGGTCGCATAGCACTTACCCGATGAAAACCCTAGAACAGGGGAGGCGATACGCCGAGAGTTGATGATGAATGATTCTGTTTCTTGTTTATTCATGGTACATATTTATAGTCCGCAGACTTGTTCTCTTTAACTAACCCTAACCTAACACGACACGAATCTTAACTGCTTATTCCTAATTTACACGGCCTTATGGCCTCCATCCTCCGCACGGGGCCCAATTTGCAAGCTTTATCACGACTGCCTTCTAAGCCCATCTTTCTCTATGGCCCACTTCTGGCCCGGTCAGAATACGGCGATAACAGATAGGCCATCGCCAGCGTAGCGCCGCCGCGGGAGCCAGACTCCGGCGACCCCCCGCCGCTCCAGCGCCGTTGAACCGAGCCGTGAGTTGAGCCGCCGCTGTCGCGAGCCGAGCTGAACCGATTAGATCCGAGCCATCTCATCCTGGCCCTTGAAACCCGATCCAGCGGATCAGATCCACCAATACCGGTTCAGCCTGGAAATCTTTCTAAAGAACCCCTGAGGTTTTCTCGAATAAACCCGCAGTCCACCCCGTGAGTCAACAATATTTACAGTTAGGCCCTTTTTCTTCCCTTTTGACCCCTGAGCTCTCTGGATTTAGGTTTTCTAGTCCTTGTTTAGAGTTTTTGCAGGCTAGCCCCTGTGTCTAGCCTTTAATTAGGTTTTAGCCCTCAGTTTTTGCATAGAACCCCCTGTAAGTCATGTTTTTCTTACAAATAAGTCCCTGGATCTTGTTTCGAGCGCAGTTTTCGCGTTTTAGCTCCGTTTTAGGTGTTCTTTATATCCACGCGATCGTTGTAACGTGTAGAATAGTTTTAGGCTAGTTTTATGTGCTGTTCCATTGTATTGGTGTACTGTTTTCTTATATTTTGCTATTGTTTGCATGTGTGTGCATGTGTGGCCCATGTATTGCTGTTGCGATCGTGAATAGACGTCGAGCCACCGGAGCAGTACCAGGAGCAGCCCTCTTCCGAGCAGTTCGAGCAGCAGCCGGGAGAGTACGAGGAAGGCAAGTATAACATGAACCTCCTATCACTTTTAAATACAATTTCATACTGCATTTTAATTCTGTATACCTATAAGGACTTCCTAGCCACCTTTATATCCTTATATATATCCTTTGGGTTGCATTTTGGTTAGTTGTGCTAGGTTGCTGCGCTATAACAAATCTTGGTCCTTTTTAATTAATTGGATTAATGGTCCTATGTAACTTAATTCTGGAGCCGACCCTCTGTGCTGTGTGCTTGAGTGGTTTGTGCGTCCTTAAAAGATGTTTTTGTTAGAAACATGGTTTAGGGGGCCAGCACGGTGCTTAGTGCTTGGTTGGCCACTCTCCATAAGGACCGGTTCATAGAGCGACAACCTGGGACAACCGCGCAACCACAAGACTGGAATGGGATGGTCTTGACTTACTAATTAGGTCGTGTTGGTTCGGGAGTAACTTACCTGCGTGGGCAAGAGGGGTGGTAAGCTTCAATGGTCCCTGCTCCTCCGGCTTGGTCTGTGCTGTGTGCTTGTACCTCCGGAGGTGGGCCCCATCGTCGCCGATCCAGAATCCTTAGCGGTTACACCTTACCAACGTGTCCTTTGTAACGGTCTCGTAGTGTGCTTGCTAGCCATCTCACCTAAGGAAGTGTGATGAACAACTAGCGTAGCTCACGACTTGTGGGTAAAGTTGTGCAACCTCTCGAGAGTGTAAAACTGATATATCAGCTGTGCTCACAGTCATGAGCGGCCCAGATCCTCCGTCTGATTAGTGGGGTTATCAACCTTTGACGAGGGCGATTCCCCGGGTGGTTTTGGTTTGGATGGTTCTCAGTAGTTCTTAATTAATAATGATTAATTCTTATGCAATTTGGGTTATGGTAACTCATCCACTTGTAGTAATTAGCTTTAATAAAATTTGCCAAGATTAAAAGCTAATGCAGTTGAGTCAGCTAACCATAGAGCCTCATACTCGTGTTATACTTGTTGAGTACTAGTTTGTACTCACACTTGCCTCTCTACTCTTCTGCTCTATTTCGGACATCTTCGACTGCTGCTCAGTGCCCGGCAACGTGGAGGACTACGTCAGCGGCTTCGACGACTTCTAGGCGTTTGTCTCCCAGTCGACGTCCCTGTGGCGCCCAGCTCTTCATGTATTCCTTTTACGCTTCCGCAACTCTTGAACCGATTCTTGATTCGGTTGTAATAAAATAATTCATTATTGATTCATTTACGATTTATATTAAAGTTATTCCTGACATGTGTTGTGATATCTTGATAATCTGTTGTATATATGCGTGACTTGATCCTGGCGCATATATGATAGCTCGATTTATGTTCTTATAAATCGGGTGTGACAGATTGGTATCAGAGCCGTGTCGACTGTAGGACGAAGCCTAGGTAGAAATGGTCGAGTTTAGGACTTCGTTCCTCTTGCCCTGCCTCCGCAAATCTTCAACCATCATTGTTTCTGCTTCTATTCCTTGAGTCTTAAGCCCTCGATTTGCTATCTTCCCTGCCTTTTCTGAGAAGTAGCTTGAGTTTTCCGTAGACGTTGGCCTGAGTCGCCTAATCTTATAAGTTATAAGCTTAAGTTGTCCCGATGAAAATACGCTAGAACGAGTGTGCTGGTCGAGTAGTGTGGAAAACTCGACTAAATTGTGAATGTTGAATGTTTGTTATTGTGCAAATGTCTGATTTGGATTTTTGGTTGATTGCATAGGCTAGTAGTTAAACTTGTTCATGCAAATCGACCTAACCCAACTTGAACTAAATAATAAAATTGAGTTAGAACGTTGGGGGTAAAACCTATATTCCTTTCTTTCTGTCATATCCTTCCGAAGTTTCACTTCCGCAGCTGCACGATATCTTATTCTTATAAATTTCATTTGTTGCAATCAGATGGTGAACACCAGGTGCACCGGTTCCAGTTCTGACCAGCAGGAGCAGAACAACCAGAGTACTGGTCAGCCGCTACCGATGCCGCCACCACTGACCCCGGAGCGGTTCTTCCAGCTCCAGATGCAGATGATGGCTACCCTGAACAACACCGTTCAGGCTCTGCAGCAGATCCATGCTCAGCCACCGCCTCCACCGCCGCCTCAGCCCCGTGACAGGCGTGCGGATTTCCTGAGAGGTCATCCTCCGACCTTCTCTCACGCCACGGACCCACTCCAGGCGGACGACTGGCTTCGTTCGGTGGAGCGCCAGTTGGTTTTTGCGCAGTGCGACGACCGAGAGCGGGTTCTGTACGCAGCAGGGCAGCTGCGAGGCTCCGCTCTTGACTGGTGGGAGTCCTACCCAGCTCGGGATCGTGATGCTTTCACGTGGGACCAGTTCCGTGAGCGTTTCAGGAACCATCATATTCCTGAGGGCATTATGAAGATGAAGCAGAAGGAGTTCCGTGCCCTTAAGCAGGTAAATTTGAATGGAATTCTCGGCAATTTCTTTTGAGCTTGATCTGTCCTTGATTTCTTTCGTAAACCCGACCAATTGAGCGATTTCTATCCTTGCTATCTGTGTCCGTTATTTCAGGGACCGATGATGGTGACGGAGTACCGTGACCGTTTCCTTCAGCTTGCCCGCTATGCCCCTGCCGATGTCGCTCGTGATAGCGATAAGCAGGAGTACTTCAAGGAGGGACTGGATGATCACATCCAGTATGCGCTGCTGAACCACCGCTTCGACAACTTCAACCAGCTGGTTGATGCGGCCCTCAACACCGAGCGCAAGCGCCGGGAGATTGAGGATAAGAAGAGGAAGATGGCTCCATCCTCTTCGGGCAGCAACACTCGTCCTCGCTATCAGCATCCACCGCCACAGCAGCAGCAGAGGTCGCCCCAGCAGTACCAGCAGCGGCAGCAGTACCCACCTCGTCCTCAGCAGCAGCAGGCGGGACAGGGTCAGAGGCTTCCAGCGCCTCCGGCTCCACCAGCTCAGAGGCAGGGAGCGCCCACTCCTCCTAGGCAGCAGGCCGCTGCACTTCCACGAGTGTGCTTCCACTGCGGCGAGCCAGGGCACTACGCCAACGTCTACCCTCGGAAGGCGCAGGCAGGACAGCAGGGGCGTGCAGCACAGCCCAAGGCCCCAGCTCAGGGCAGGGTGAACCACGTGACGGCCGAGTCCGCGGCCGAGGCTCCCAACGTGGTTATTGGTACGTTCATGGTTAATGCCCATCCTGCTACAGTGCTTTTTGATACTGGTGCTACACATTCTTTCATCACCCAGCCTTTTGTTGAGCATCATGGCATTCCTACTAGCACATTAAAGAGGTGCATGTTAGTATCTTCACCGGGAGGGCAGTTGAGGTCTCATGTCTTTTGTCCCAGAGTCAGTGTGGCTATAAGGGGGGTAGATTTCAGTGCAAATTTGATGGTGCTAGACTCCAAAGGCATTGATGTGATCCTCGGAATGGAGACTCTTGCTAAGTGGGGAGTCCGGATAGATTGTGCTCAGAGGACGGTTCTTCTGTCGGCACCGGATGGTCAGGAGGTGACTGTTGGAGCTACAGAGCCCTCTGGATTTCTTCATCAGATGGAGGCTAGACCCACGGACGGTATTCGCGTGGTGTCTGAATTCCCGGATGTCTTTCCGGATGATTTGCCAGGTATGCCGCCTGATCGCGACATTGAGTTTTCTATTGATCTCTTGCCTGGCACAGCTCCCATTGCTAAGAGGCCCTATCGTATGGCTCCTGTCGAGCATGAGGAGGTTAAGAAGACTGTCGATGAGTTGCTAGCTAAGGGTTATATCCGTCACAGTTTCTCTCCTTGGGCTTTTCCTGTATTGCTTGTAGAGAAGAAGGATGGCGCGAAGAGGATGTGCGTCGATTATCGGGATCTGAATGCAGTCACTATCAAGAACAAGCATCCATTGCCCCGTATTGAGGATCTCTTTGATCAGCTTCAGGGTACTTGTGTATTCTTGAAGATTGATCTGCGTTCGGGTTATCATCAGCTGAAGATTCGTCCTGAGGATATTCAGAAGATGGCATTCACCTGCAAGTATGGGTTATACGAGTATACGGTCATGTCCTTTGGCTTGACCAATGCTCCGGCTTTCTTCATGCATCTGATGAACAAGGTTTTCTTGGATTATCTGGACACCTTTGTGGTGATATTTATTGATGATATCCTGATATATTCCAAGTCAGAAGCGGAGCATGAGAAGCATCTGAGGCTCGTGTTGCAGAGGCTCAGAGAGCACAAGCTGTATGCCAAGCTCAGCAAGTGTGAGTTCTGGATTGACGAGGTTCCGTTCCTCGGTCATGTTATCTCCAAGGGAGGTATTGCTGTGGACCCCGGGAAGGTGAAGGATGTGCTTGACTGGTTTGTACCACAGACGGTGAAGGAAGTCCGCTCTTTTCTAGGCTTAGCAGGTTATTATCGGAGGTTCATTGAGAATTTCTCCAAGATTGCGAAGCCTTTGACTTCCTTGCTAGAGAAGGGTGTGGATTTCTTTTGGACTGATGAGCGTCAGAGTGCCTTCGAGGAGTTGAAGAAGAGGTTGACTACGGCGCCAGTCCTTACTCTGCCAGACCAGAGCAAGAGGTTCACAGTGTTTTGTGATGCTTCGAGAGATGGTCTTGGTTGCGTCTTGATGCAGGAAGGCAGAGTGATAGCTTATGCCTCGCGGCAGTTATGCCGGCACGAGCTGAATTATCCCACTCATGATCTGGAGTTAGCCGCAGTCGTGCATGCTCTAAAGATATGGAGGCATTACTTGTTTGGGCAGAGGTGTGATATTTACACCGATCACAAGAGCCTCAAGTATATTTTCACTCAGAGCGAGTTGAATATGCGGCAGAGAAGATGGCTAGAGTTGGTCAAGGATTATGATCTGGAGATTCACTATCATCCGAGCAAGGCTAATGTTGTAGCAGATGCTCTGAGCAGGAAGAGCTATGTTAACATGGCCGTGGCTTTTCAGATGCCTCAGGAGTTATGTGAGGAGTTTGAGCAGTTGAGCCTGGGTTTATTGCATCATACCTCGGGTACATCGTTCGAGGCGGAACCCACTCTAGAGGCTGAGATCAGGCAGCATCAGAAGGAAGATCAGAAGCTGCAGGAGATTCGTGAGTTGCTCAAGGTTGGCAAGGCTCCTCATTTCAGAGAGGATGATCAGGGTACCTTGTGGTACAAGGGTCGTATATGTGTGCCGGATGTGAATGACCTCAGAAAGTTGATTCTGAGTGAGGCTCATGATACCGCGTATTCTATCCATCCTGGCAGCACGAAGATGTATTACGACCTGAAGGAACGATTCTGGTGGTATGGAATGAAGCGTTCCGTTGTGGAGTACGTGGCTATCTGCGACACTTGTCAGCGTGTCAAGGCAGAGCATCAGAGGCCAGCAGGTCTATTGCAGCCGTTGAAGATTCCAGAGTGGAAATGGGAGGAGATCACTATGGACTTCATTGTTGGCTTGCCTCGTACTCAGAAAGGGTACAACTCCATATGGGTAGTAGTGGATCGGTTGACGAAGGTTGCTCACTTCATTCCGGTGAACACTACTTACTCCGGCGCTAGACTCGCAGAGTTGTACATCTCCAGGATTGTCTGTCTGCATGGTGTTCCGAAGAAGATTATATCTGACAGAGGATCTCAGTTCACTTCACGGTTCTGGGAGCAGTTGCATGATTCGTTGGATACGAAGCTGCGCTTCAGTACTGCTTATCATCCTCAGACAGATGGGCAGACAGAAAGAACCAACCAAGTGTTGGAGGATATGCTTCGAGCCTGTGCCATTCAGTATGGTACCAGCTGGGATAAATGCCTGCCATATGCAGAGTTTTCATACAACAACAGTTATCAAGCCAGTCTGAAGAAATCCCCGTTTGAGGCTCTGTATGGTCGGAAATGCAGGACTCCGCTGTATTGGGATCAGATTGGTGAGAGGCAGGTGTTTGGTCCGGATATTGTTGAGGAGGCTGAATAGCTGGTACAGCAGGCGCGAGAGAATCTGAGGGTCGCTCAGACTCGTCAGAAGAGTTATGCGGATGTTCGTCGGCGGGATTTGACCTTCGCAGTGGGTGATCATGTGTACTTGAAGGTCTCGCCGATGAGAGGAATCCGCAGGTTTAATGTACGAGGGAAGCTAGCTCCTCGATACATTGGTCCGTTCAAGGTGTTGGAACGGAAAGGTGAGGTGGCATATCGGTTGGAGTTGCCACTCAATCTTTCAGGGGTACACGATGTGTTTCACGTGTCTCAGCTGAAGAAGTGCTTGAGAGTGCCAGAAGAGCAAGCACCGATAGAGGGGTTGGATGTGCAGGAAGACCTGACCTATATCGAACATCCGGTGAAGATTCTGGAGATGTCTAAGAGAGTTACTAGAAATAAGAAGATCAAGATGTGCCGAGTTCAGTGGAGTCATCACACTGAGGATGAGGCTACCTGGGAGCGAGAAGATGAGCTAAGGAAGACATATCCCGATCTCTTTGCTAGCTAGCCTATCCGAATCTCGGGACGAGATTCCTGTAAGGGGGGTAGGTTTGTAACACCCTAAGGTAATTTTTTTCCCAATTTTAATAAATTTATGTTGGGCTTAAATAAATTTTCCAGCATTTTTTTCCTAATTTACCCCATATTTAAAGTAATTTTATAAGTCAAGTAATTAAAATTTATTATAAGTCAACTTTCTTGTGCATTCATGCTGCTGCATGGTTTTATTTGTGTTGAGTTTGAATTAATTCACATAGTTTGTTTGAATGGTTTTAGAGGAGAAAAGAAAAGAAGAAAAGAAGGGGAAAGGAAAGAAGTCCAGCAGCCGGCCTGCTCTCTCTTCCTTGGCCCGGCCCAGCGCTGCTCTCCCCTCTTTCCCTCTCGGGCCCTTCCTCTCCTCACTCCCGCATGGGCCACGGCGGCCCAGCTCCCCTTTTCCCCTCAGCCCGCGTCTCTCTTCTCTCTTCTCCCCTGGGCCGCAGCGTCTCCCCGGCCCAGCCCGAGCCAGCCTCCCCCTCACATGAGCAGCCGCCCACGGCCGCTCTCCCTCTTTCCTCCCGCTGCCAGACCGGTCCCACCGGTCAGGTGTTTCTTCCCCCCCTCGCGGTCTCCTCTGTTTTGTCCCCGCCGGTCCGTCCTCTTGGCCGCTGGATGTGGCCCCGCGCCACCGCATCCCGGGTCCTCCCCTCCTGCGCAGTGCTCAGCCGAGCTGTACGCGGGCCTAGCCCTTCCGCCTGGATTCTTCTGGAAGCCGACGCGCTCGGATTAGATCGGGTCGCAACAACCCGTGAGGAGCGGGAGTTCTGTTGATCGCATGACCCGCACGCCGAGGACCGCCCCCCTTCTTAGCCGCAACCCCTTCCTCACATTCCCCCTCAGCCGCATCTCCTTCTCCCACTCTTTTTCCCCGTGACCTTACGCCACTGCACCGCCCTCGGATTGGAGCCGCCGCCATCGACCGAGCTTCTGCGCCACCGCGACTTCCCCCGACGCCCTCGATCCCCGGCCTCCAATTGCTGTTGCGGTACCCCGGAGTGGTAAGGAACACGCCGCGCTCGTTCTTGTCTCCTCTCCCCCCCTCTGCGTGCGCCTCCCCCTTGACCCAGTGACCCCGAGCCGCCCTCGCCGTGGGGATCAGTGACCCGAGCCAGTGACCATATGCGAAGGAAAGGTAAACATGAAGTGCACAACTATATGACAAGCTGGCGAGAATTTAAATCTACTTGTCAAGTTTGATCCCACGGAAAGCTTCATCATGATGAGCCTTTCTACAAGCCTAGAGGAAAACAAGTGGACCACCACCTCTAGCTAAACCCTTGCTCATCACTATCTTACCCTTGTTAGACAAGTGTCCTATATGTATGCATTTTTCTATATGACATGGCAACTTACATGACGTTTGCCGCATCTAATACATTAAGCTCATTTCTTAGCCTAACAAAGGTACTCTCGTCTAAAGGTTTTGTGAAAATATCCGCCAATTGCTCCTCGGATCTCACACCTTGAAGGGAAATATCCCCCTTGGCTTCGTGATCACGCAAGAAGTGATGGCGAATATCAATGTGCTTTGTACGAGAGTGTTGAACTGGATTCTTGGCAATTTCTACGGCACTTTCATTGTCACAAAGGAGTGGTATTCTTCCTAGTTTCACACCAAAGTCCAAAAGGGTTTGCTTCATATATAGAATTTGGGCACAACATGTACCGGCAGCTATATATTCCGCTTCCGCGGTGGACAAAGCCACGGAATTTTGCTTCTTACTCGACCAAGAAACTAGAGAACGCCCAAGCAAGTGGCAACCCCCGGAGGTACTCTTGCGATCCACATGGCTTCCGGCAAAATCCGAATCTGAGTATCCCAAGAGATCTAAGCTAGCGCCTTTGGGGTACCACAAGCCTATCGCCAAGGATCCTATTCACAGCTGAAAGGTGTGATTCCTTAGGGTTAGCTTGAAAACGGGTACACAAGCACACACTAAACATTATATCGGGCCTAGATGCGGTAAGATAAAGCAAAGACCCTATCATTGAACGATAGAGGGATTGATCAACATGTTTACCGTCCATATCCAAGTCGAGATGCCCATTTGTAGCCATAGGGGTCTTGATTGGCTTGCATTCATCCATCTTGAATTTCTTCAAGATATCTTTAGTATATTTTTCTTGATAGATGAATGTCCCTTCTTTCATTTGTTTGACTTGAAAACCAAGAAAGAAAGTCAATTCGCCAATCATAGACATCTCGAATTCCCTAGACATCATGGTAGCAAACTCATGGCTTAGTAAATCATTAGTTGAGCCAAAGATAATATCGTCAACATAAATTTGACAAATGAAAAGATCCCCGTTGACGTATTTTGTGAACAAAGTGGTGTCCACCCTCCCGATTTTGAAGCCTTGCATGATTAGGAAGTCACGAAGCCTCTCATACCAAGCCCTTGGAGCTTGTTTGAGCCCGTAGAGTGCCTTGTGCAACCTATAAACATGGTTGGGATTCCTCGGATCTTCAAACCCGGGAGGTTGCTCAACATAAACAAGTTCGTTAATAAAGCCGTTTAAGAAAGCACTTTTCACATCCATTTGATATAACTTAATATTGTGATGTGAAGAGTAAGCAAGAAGAATGCGGATAGCTTCGAGTCTTGCGACCGGAGCAAAAGTTTCACCAAAATCCAAACCTTCGACTTGAGAAAACCCTTTTGCCACAAGTCTTGCTTTGTTGCGTACCACCACCCCATGTTCATCTTGCTTGTTTCGAAAGACCCACTTTGTGCCGATGATGTTCTTGTCTTTCGGAGGAGCTTCGAGGACCCATACTTCATTGCGGGTGAAATTGTTCAACTCTTCTTGCATGGCCATCACCCAATCCGAGTCCTCAAGTGCTTCCTCTATGCTAGTGGGTTCAATACAAGAAACAAACGAGTGATGTTCGCAAAATGAAGCATGCTTAGAGCGAGTTCTTACTCCTTTGGAAGGACTACCAATGATTTGACCAATTGGATGATCCTTGGAGATGCGACCATGCTTCACTAGCGGTATTTGCGTGGATGCTTGTTGGGGTGGATCATGAGTGACTTGTGCTTGTGGTGGAACATTTTGCTCTTCTTGTTCTTGGACTTGGGGTGTTGGCGTTGACACATTTTCTTGAGGTAGTGGATCAACTTTATCTTGATCTTCATCCACTAGGGGTGCCGTGGAGGTGTTTGGCAAAGATGAGGAAGTTCCTCCCCCTTGATCATTGTCTTCATGCACCTCCTCCGGCTTGATATCCCTGATGGACATCTTCTTTAAGGCTTCTTCAATCTCTTCATCCCCTACATTTTCATAGCCAACAACCTCCTCTTGGGAGCCATTAGATTCATCAAACTCCACATCACATGTTTCTTCAACTAACCCGGAGGTTTGATTGAATACTCTATATGCTTTGGAGTTTGATGCATAACCAAGAAAGAAACCTTCATCACATCTACTTTCAAACTTACCGAGCCTTTTCTTCTTATAAATGAAGCATTTGCAACCAAAGACTCGAAAGTATGATATATTTGGTTTCCTCCCGGTGATGAGCTCATATGGAGTTTTCTTGAGGAGTCGGTGAGGATACACTCGGTTAGATGCATGACATGCCGTGTTGATTGCTTCCACCCAAAACTTCTCGGACGTGCCATAATCATCCAACATTGCTCTTGCTAGGGTGATGAGTGTCTTGTTCTTTCTTTCCACCACTCCATTTTGTTGAGGCGTGTAGGTGGCGGAAAACTCATGTTTGACTCCTTCTTCATCGCACCATTCTTCAATCTTCATATTTTTGAACTCGGTGCCGTTGTCACTCCGAATCTTCACAATTGGGGAATTGTATTCCCTTTGAGCTTTTCTTGCAAATGACTTGAAGATTTCCGGAGTTTCACCCTTATCACCTAGAAACATGACCCAAGTGTAACGTGAAAAATCATCAACAATTACTAGGCAATAGAGGTTACCACCAATGCTCTTGTATGAAGTTGGACCAAAGAGATCCATGTGTAGTAGCTCGAGCGGCTTGGAGGTAGACAACATCGTCTTGATGGGATGATGAGTTGCAACTTGCTTCCCGGCTTGACATGCTTTGCATAGCTTGTTCTTGTCAAAAGTGACGTCCTTTATGCCGGTGATCATCCCTTTCTTGTGGGCTTTCTTGAGGTTGCTCATGCCAATGTGAGCAATTCTTCTATGCCAAAGCCACCCAAGAGACGACTTGGTGAAGAGGCAAGTCATGGTGCTTGTTTGCTTTGAAGAGAAATCCACCAAATAGATATTGCCATGCCTAAACCCCGTGAATACCAATGACTTGTCTTTTTCATGAGTCACTACAACACCATTCTTGTCAAATGCACACGTTAGTCCAAGATCACATAATTGTGCAATAGAAATAAGATTAAAACTAAGTGCTTCTACAAACAAAACATTTGAAATGGATAAATCTTTTGAAATTGCAATTCTACCCAAACCTAAGACTTTCCCTTTTGAGTTATCACCATAGGTGACATGTTCATGATCGCCGGGGTCTTCAAGAGAGGTGAACATGCTATCATTGCCGGTCATGTGTTGAGAGCAACCGCTATCAAGTACCCAATGTTTTCCACCGGCTTTGTAGTTCACCTACACACATGAGAATTTATTTTTGAGTTTTCGGAACCCAAACAAGCTTTGGGCCTTGCACATGTGTGACAAGAGCTTTTGGGACCCAAAGTTGCTTGGGGAGCTTCTTCTTCGACTCCTTAGCAATTTTGCCAATGAACTTGGCCTTCACCTTGCCCTTCACTTTACTCAAGAGAAAATGATTATTTTGGAACATTGATGAGTAATTCTTAGGTAATTTAGGAAGAGGACGTGATGGTAAAGTGCACTCCCTAGTGTGGTGCCCGGTGACTTGGCAATGTTGGCAATATGAGCCCACTTCCTTGATGAAGCTTGTCTTGATCTCCGGAGAAGGAGTTGTAGCCATGTTTGGCTCCGGAAATGAACCAAGACCTCTCTTACCATAGTCACGGGCATTGTTAAAGAGAATCTCCTTGTGGATGTATTCTTCCCTTGAGAGTTTCTCCACACTACTCTTGAGGCTTGCCACTTGATCCATCAATTCCTTTTCCCTAGAAGAAGCAAGCTTGGGCACAACATTAGTGGCATATGCATCAATGAGTAGGTCATCACATGAGGTAGAAGCATTGACCTTTTCATGAACAACTTTCTCAAGAGTTGGGTCAATTACTTCATAAGCAAATTCAAGTTCTTGATACTTGTGAGCCAACTCCCTATGCTCTTGTTTGAGCTTTTTGTTGCTCTCTTCAACTTGCTTAGCAAGTACAAGTGACTCATTGTGCTTTTTGAGCAAGTCATTGTACTTACTAAGTAAGTCGGAGTGGGCAAGCTCTAACTTGGCATGAGTGCTCTCAAGAATTTTGACTTTGCCCTTTTCCCTCTTGATGACGGATGTATACTCATTGATGAGGTTAGTAAATTCATTTGGATCAAGCTCTTCATCACTATCATCTTCACTATCTACCTCACATACCTTGGTGTTACCTTTTGCCATGAGGCACATAGGAGGCGGAGGTAGAGATGGTTCTTCATTGGTGAGGGCGATGGTAACAATGTCTTCTTCATCACTTGAGTCTTCGCTTGATGAGACATCGGTCACCCACTCTTGTTTCTCCACCAAGAAACTTTTCTTGGTGTGCCCTTTCTTCTTTGGGAAGAGCTTGGTCTTCTTATCATGGGTCTTCTTCTTCCCAAATCTCTTGTTTTTGTTCTTCCTCTCCTCTTCTTCATCATCGCTTGAATCATGGCGATGCTTACTCTTGTTGTCCTTGCTTCTTTTGTCCGGCTTAGGGCAATTTGGACGGATGTGTCCTTTTTCGCCACAATTGTAGCAAATCTTGTTCTTGACATCCATTGGCCGGAACATTCCCTTCTTGGAGTCAAAGTTGAAGCCCTTCTTATTGATCTTCTCATTCAAGCGTGTGAACTTTCTCATCATGACAGCAAGTTCTCCATCATCTTCAACATCGGATGAGCTCTCATGATGATCATCTTCTTCATTGCTTGAGCTTGAGTCTTGTTTGACCATCTTGAGCTTGCGGGATTTGTTTGTCTTGGTCTTTAGAGCAATTGACTTGCTTGATGTTGGCTCTTCGGACATACCAAGAATGCTCATTTCATGAGCGCGAATTTCGCCCACAAGTTCTCCTACTTCCATTGTGGCGAGATCCTCCTTTTGAAGCATAGCATTGATAATGTTATACTTGGGCTTCGGAAGGAGCATGAGGATCTTGCGATTGATGGATGCACTGTCAATTTTGGATATTTCAAGTGCATTAATGTCCTTGACAATGACATTCAAGCGAGAATACATATCATTGCAATTTTCATGAGCTAGCATTTTGAAGGAATCATACTTAGCTCTAAACAAGTGATATTTTTGCTCACGAACTTTGGTGGAACCTTCATGAATCTCAATGAGCTCCTTCCAAATATCACTTGCTAGGTCCATGCCATTTACTCTAGCAAAGACCTCCTCACTAATAGCTTCGAAAATTGCATTTCTAGCTCTAGCATTCCATTTTAATTGGTCGGGGGTGGGATCTCCGGTGAACCCGACTTTAGTTGCCAACCATACTTCGGGGGCAATCGCATCAAGGTATGCGGCCATGCGAACTTTCCAATAGGCAAAGTTCTTGCCCTCGAAGTGAGGTGGCGAACCACCCATCTTGGCCATAGCTCTAGGCGGTGAAGCCTAATGATCCAAATGAGCAACGAGGCTCTGATACCAATTGAAAGGATCGATGGACCAAGAGGGGGGGTGAATTGGGCCTTTTTCAAATTCTAAAACAAGATAAAGCGACCTTAACCTATGCAAAACTAGAAAGGCACCAATTCACCAACCGGGTAACTAAACACTTACGCAAGCTAGGAAGGATAAAAAGAGATAAAGCCTAGCAAGGTAGAGCTAACTAGTGATCCCTAAATCGAGCACATGAATGAATTGTATGAAAGATAATACTTGAATAAGTAAAGTGGACAAGGGACAACCGGATTTTTTTTCCGTGGTATCGATGTGTTGGCACACACCCCTAATCCACGTTGTGACACTCACAAAGAGTATTGTCACCTCCCAAGTCACCAAGACGAGGGCGCTCACTAAGAGTCTCTGTTCACCATCCCGGTGTGGTGGAGATCAAGCCACGTACAAATCTCTTCTCCGGGCTTCCACAATCCTTGGCAAGCTCCGCGAGAATCACCTCGATCACCAAGATCGCCTAGGTGATGCCAATCCCCAAGAGTAACAAGCTAAGGCCTTCACTTGAGCAAGACCCAATCACCGAGAATGGATGCACACAAGCTTCTCTCTACTCAAGTCCTTAATCTTGCTTCTTGAATGATTGAATGACCAAGTGTATGAAAAGATGAAGCTCAAGGTGGCTCTTGACTATAGTATGTGTGTTTGGGTGTTGCCTGGTGTCAAGAGTATTAGAATGACCCATTGGAGGGGTATATATAGGCAGCTCACACGAATAGAGCTGTTGGAGAAAAAGCTGCCAGAAAACTGCGTAGCGCCGGTTAATCCGACGTCCCTCCAATAGTCATCGTCGGTTTAACCGGTGAATGTAAACTACCCCTTCTGAAAACTAGCCATTACAGCATGGGCAGAATAACCGTCGTTGCATCGGTTTAACCGGTGAGTGTAGTCATCCATTGATCAACTGAAATACCAAGTCTCTGGACAACTGCACCGACGTCCAATTTCAAATAGCGTCGGTTTAACCGGTGAGTGTAGTTGTCCACTGATCAACTGAAAACCGAGTCTCTGGACAACTGCACCGACGTCCAATTTCAAATAACGTCGGTTTAACCGGTGTATTGACTTGTCTGATATTGGATGAGAAACCTGTGGGCACTTTGATCCCACGCAAACATTTGCAAATTTTTGTTTTCTCCTCAACTGTCAAGTTGTAGCTAGCTGGGGGAAGGTAAGTCTTCCCTTTGCCACTATCCACTGGATGAAGTTCCGATCTGATTTGAAGATCTACTAGGTCCTGGCGTGACTTAAGTCCATCCTTTGTCTTACTCGGCATGCCTAGTAAGGTTCCAATGATGCTATCAAAAACATTCTTTGTTACATGCATCAAATCAATGCTGTGGCAAATTTCCATATCCTTCCAGTATGGGAGGTACTTGAAAAAAATCGATTGCTTCTTGAAAGTTGTGTCAGTTGAAGGGTCAGTTCTCTTTCTCTTTACTCCTTTGTTTTTTTCCCCTTTCCGAATACAACCTGAATGTTTTTTACAATTTCAAAAATGAGTTTCCCGCTATAAGGCTTCGGTGCACCTTCACTTTCCAGTTCATTGTTAAATTCCTCTTTCATCTTTCGGTACTTATGCTGCTTCATCAAGAACCGTCTGTGTCCCATGAACACCAACTTCTTGGATGATTTAAGGTATAAGGAAGCAGTTCCATCCACGCACACTACACAACCATTCTTTCCTTTGGTCTTTTGCCCTGAAAGTGTGGCGCCCCCGGGAGAATCATGGATGGTAACAAATATAATTGCTCTTAGGTTGAAATACTCCTGGCGATACTCATCCCATATTCGAACTCCTTCATTCCAGAGCTTCGCCATATCTTCCATAAGAGGTTCCAGGAACACATCAATATCAACACCAGCTGCTTTCGGACCTTGAATAAGAATAGTCAACATAATGTACTTCCTTTTGTGACACAACCATGACGGAAGGTTGTACATCGTCAGAGTCACGGGCCAGGTGCTATGTATACTTCTTTTTTCACCAAATGGATTCATTCCGTCTGTACCCAAAGCAAATCTTACATTTCTGATTTCTTTGGCAAACTCAGGATACATATGATCAAAAGTTTTCCACTGTGATGCATCAGCAGGGTGTCGAATCTGTTTGTTATTCTGCTTGTGACTTTCAGCATGCCAGCGCATAAGCTCAGCCTCCCTAGGGTTCGAGAACAAACGCTTCAAGCGATCAATTACTGGAAGATACCACATCACCAAAGCTGGGATCTTTGACCTCCTGTTGCCATCCATGTCATCAAAAGTGTCATCATCAATTTCAGGTCCGATAGCGGCTTTCTTGTTTCTATTTATCTTCGCGATTTTGCTCACACACTCTTGATTGTAGCTCTTCTTGTATCGACTGACATTGCAAACTGGGCATCTTGTTGCGTTCTCAAACTCACCACGATACAGAATACAATGGTTCGGACATGCATGAATTTTTTGCACACCCAGAGCTACGGGAGATATAAGCTTCTTCGCTTTATAAGTGCTGGTTGGTAGTTTCTTGGGTTTTGGTAGGAGTTGGGACAGAAATTTTAAAACATCTGTGAAGCTACTATCAAACCATCCGGCGCTAGCCTTTAACTTAAGAAGTTCAAGAACTGTACGCAGTGTAGTAAACTCTTTGTCACAGCCCTTTGATTCATCATATAAAGGTTCTTTTGAGGCACTTTCCAAACCCTCCAATTTAGGTAGATCTTTCTTCTATGATCCCATAGAACTCAACATTTCTGGATCCATATGGCGCAACATGTCTTCGCAATCAAATTCTACAAAATCTTGATTGGCATCCACAGAATCCACTTTACCATCCTTTTTAGCTAACATTCCCACAGCACTTTCGTCATTACCAAGCACTTCACACGGATCCAGCTCACCATGCTCTATCCATATCGTGTAATTGTTTTTGAACCCTCTTTTGAGCAGATGTGATTGGATTGCTCCTGTATCTCTCCAAGCTACCTTATTATCACAATCGATGCATGGGCACAATATCTCCTTACTTTTTCGCATATTCGCATGCTTGTTGGCCGCTTCAATAAAGCTTCTGACATTTTGAATGTACGACGGATGTGGTCTTGGCACATTGTACATCCAACCTCTGTCCATTGCCTATCCCTATATTGATTAACGTAAATTGAATTCAAGACCATATGACGATAGGTACATGACAGTGAAACAAGAACATATCGATAGGTACATGACAGAAGTCTCAATCTTCAAAATTCTATGCCATGAACTACAAAAACCCCTAATTAATTGAATTCGATCACTAAATCATGAACGAATGTGCATAAACTAAAGCAACAGACAATTTTGATGAGGATACCTTGCGGCTTGGGGTCGGTTCATCAGCTCGTGGACGTGCGGCGCTCTGCTCGGGGACAGCAGCTCGTACACGGCGCGACGCTCGGGGACGGCGGCAGCTCCTGGACGGCGCGATGCTCTGAGACGGCGGCAGCTCGTGGACGTACGGCGTGGCGCTCTGGGCCGGCGGCGGCAGCTCGTGGACGCGAATCGACGCTCGGGGCCCGCGGCGCCAGCCCGTGGATGGCGCGGCGCTCGGGGCCGCGGCGCTCGTGGACGGCGGCGGCAGCTCGTCCCACGTCGCGGCGCTCGGGGCAGGGACAGCGGCAGCTCGCCAACGGCAGCCTTGGCGGCGCTGTTAGGCAACGGTAGAAAGTCGAAAGGGTTCCTCTGCACCTCGATTCCAACCAGTTTACATATGTACACACACCACAAGCAGATATAAACCAAAATCCGCTTGAGATACACGGAAATTTTGAGTTGTAGAACTTCACAAGCGCTTTCTCCTTGACGACCGCCTGTGATGTAGAACATCACAAGCGCTTCTTCCTTCACGACCGCTTGTGATGTGGAACATCACAAGCGCTTTTTCCTTCACGACCGCTTGTGAAACCGCTTGCGATATGCTTTTCCTTCCCAACCGCTTTTTCCTTCCAGTCCGCTTGGGATAACTTTTTACAAATTTTGGTCTTATGAAATTTCGTTTCAGAATAATCTTTATGTGAACGTTGGATAAATCTTTTGGTACAATTTCTACATATCATATAGTGCATGAGTGTCGCTGCCTAGAATTTTCATAAATTTTTGAGTTCGGTAACTATTTAATTGTATTTAAGTGAATTTCTACATGCTTCTTGAGAGTAATTCGAACTTGAACTAAGACTACGAACAATATGTCTCAAAAAAATTCCTGAAAAATATATATTGTGTGATGTGTTATATTATTGACTAATTTCCAGAAAATGATCCAAAATTTAATTGTTTATTTACTAAAAAAGGTACCTTTGCTCTGTGTGATGGCAACAAATAAATCTAATAATATGGATATTTTGTCAAAAAATCTATAACTTGACATGGCATCATACTTTAGGTTACTGAATTCCTAGAAAAAAATCACTTTATTTAGACAAACTTGGAAACACATTTGTTCATAGGATCACAAGTAAGAGTCACATGGTTAGTATAAAGTCAACTAAATCAATGATCCTATGAACAAGTATGTTTCCAAAGTTGTCGAAATCAAGTGATTTTTTTCTACGAGTTCAGTAACCTAAAGTATGATGCCATGTCAAGTTATAGATTTTTTGGACAAAATATCCATATTATTAGATTTATTTGTTGCCATCACACAGAGCAAAGGTACCTTTTTTAGTAAATAAACAATTAAATTTTGGATCATTTTCTGGAAATTAGTCAATAATATAACACATCACACAATATATATTTTTCAGGAATTTTTTTGAGACATATTGTTCGTAGTCTTAGTTCAAGTTCGAATTACTCTCAAGAAGCATGTAGAAATTCACTTAAATACAATTAAATAGTTACCGAACTCAAAAATTCATGAAAATTCTAGGCAGCGACACTCATGCACTATATGATATGTAGAAATTGTACCAAAAGATTTATCCAACGTTCACACACAGATTATTCTGAAACGAAATTTCATAAGACCCAAATTTGTAAAAAGTTATCCCAAGCGGACTGGAAGGAAAAAGCGGTTGGGAAGGAAAAGCGCATCGCAAGCGGTTTCACAAGCGGTCGGGAAGGAAAAAGCGTTTGTGATGTTCCACTTCACAAGCGGTCGTGAAGAAGAAGCGCTTGTGATGTTCTACATCACAGGCGGTCGTCAACGAAAAAGCACTTGTGAACAGATGGATGCCTATGTGTCCCACGCAGGCGCGCCCCAAACAAAATTTTCATCTCCCTCCCGGAGGCGCGCCGCCAGACAAAATTTTCTAAACCGCCTACCGCGCCAGCCGTGTCCATCCCCGCCGCCATCCCCTTGCCGGCCGGAGGGCCGCGCCATCCTCGAGCCGAGCGGAGCGCCGCCGTCCCCGAGTGGAGCGGCGCCGTCCCCGAGCGGAGTGCCGCCGTGCCCTAGCGGACGGCCGCCGTCCCTGAGCGGAGGGGCGCCGTCCCCGAGCGGAGGGCCGCCGTCCCCGAGCGGAGCGGCGCCGTCCCCGAGCGGAGCGCCGCCGTGCCCTAGCGGAGGGCCGCCGTCCCCGAGCGGAGGGGCGTCGTCCCCGAGCGGAGTGCCGTCGTGCCCGAGCGGAGGGCCACCGTCCCTGAGCCGAGTGCCGCCGCCCCCTCGCCCAGTGCAGCCACGGTTGTACCTGTTCCTGTTGGCCTTCTCGTAGTTGACTCTCTGCCTCACAGTTTACATATATGTACATCAATTGTTCTTCCTAGATGCTGCTCTAGTGCACTGCCCTTTACAGAATGCAGTTGTTCGTCCTAGATGATAACAATACATGAACTGCCTCTTATGTTAACCTCTATTTGTTAGCATGAACTGCCTCTTATGTTCTAAGATAGCATGTATTCTTGATCTGAATTGCATTGATTCATCATTTTCAGTTACATAGAATTAGCTTAATTTTTTCTACTGATGTGCAGTGCTTATATTTGTTACTAGGATGGATGATATGGACTTGACCGGTGTCTGTAACAAATCTAATGAAGACGCGACCAGACTCCATTGGCAGACATCAAGCAGTTCCAGTGAAGGCAGCGGGGAGGAGGATAATTCTAGTGATGACAATCTTTCAACACCCATACCTCCGAGACAGAGAAAAACTTCAGATGAGCTTGATGCTGACTATATTCCCAACGAAGAGGAGGTAAATAGAAATCAGCCTGATAACTTAAATTATGTAGCATCTAAAATATGTCCATATATTAAAGGCTATCAATTGTTTGAATATATAGGTCTCAAATGAAGAGAAGAAAGAGGAGGCATGCTCTACAGGAAACACAGAGGAAGCTCCGGTGGCTGAATCATCTGTTTCACAGAAGCGGAAACGAGGGCCACGAGGTCCCAATCAGCTGAAGGCCGGTGCAGTCATGTACATAACAAAGCTCAATGCAGAGGGGTTTCCTGAAGAACCACTTGATGTGGTTACAAAGTTCCGAAATGCCTGTGGGGCTATTGTCAGAGATATAGTGCCAATCACACTTCAGAAGTGGAAGGATTTGGATGCGGACACCCGCAATAGGCTATGGGCTAAGCTGTCAGAGTCATTCAGGGTCCCGAAAGGCATGGAGGATGCAGTAAGGAAGTCGATGCTCTCTGCTATGGCCAGGAGGTTTCGTGGGTGGAAGGTTGAGATGAATAGGGATTTTGTTAAGAAGAACAGGGTTCCTCCGCCGAAGAAAATGGGGAAAATCACACAAGCTCAGTGGGAGGAATTTGTTCGTCAGAAGACCGAACCGAAGGCCATAGAGCTGAGCGAAACTAATTCTCAGAGAGCAAAGAAGAACAAACACCCCCATCGCCTCGGGTCAACCGGATATCTCCCTAAAGCAATGGAGTGGAACAGGATAATTGAGGAAGCTATGGCCAATGGCACTTTGGACCCATTATTAAAAGATATCGATGAGCGAGCTCTTCGTTGGATCTTAGCTCGTGCAGGTTTGACTAATGAGGGCAAACTGTTGAATCCAGAATTGGTTGGTGAAGTTGCAGAAAAAGTTCAAGAATATGCAGAAAAGAGAAAGAAGGGCGAGTTTAAGCCTCGGAGGGAGAATGACATACTAACTGCAGCACTAGGCACTCCTGAACACACTGGACGGGCTCGGGGAATCTCTTCTAAGATTTCCTGGAGAGAGGCATTTCCAGAGTATGCAGCGTCATACAGGAAACATGAGAAGGCGAAAAGGACCCTTGAAGAGGCTATTGATGAAAGGGTACAGAAGGCTATTAGTGAAGCAATGAAGAGAATGAAAGAATCAGGATGTGTACCGAGTGAACAGCATCCAGGCCCCATGAGTCCACCTCTAGTCCCTAGCAGTGTAGGATCTGTGCAAAGCTTGGGATCGGGCACCAAGTTCCCTGTAGACTTCATTGTTGAGGACACGCCTTGCCGTCTTCATATTCCAATCAATCGATCTGGGACAAAAACAAAACAGGCTGCTATTGGTGTGGTAAAACCAGGACTGCTTTGCTGCAATGATAGTCCTGTTCCGCCATTCTATGCTGTGGTCCAAGTTCTAGAGATCACAGATAGTGGTTGTGAAGATTGGGAGATAGACTATCCAGTTGAGGGGATCATGACTTTGCAGCAAGCAGTGAATAAGTTGGTCCTTTGGCATCGACGCGACATTAAGTTGGGTGATGAGCTGATCTCAAGCCCGCTATCGCGTCATAAGTCACCAACACCAACTTCAACACCCATGCAACAAAAAGATAGTTCAATCTGTCGGTGTTTAACCGGCTGCCCACCGTGGGATATACCCAAGGTGGTAAGTTTTGGGTGAGGGGACGCCGAGATCAGGAACTCGAAGGTGCAAGGAACACAAGACTTAGACAGGTTCGGGCCGCACGGAACGTAACACCCTACGTCCTGTATGGCTTGTATTGCCTTCTGTATAGAATGACCTAATGATCTTCTGTTTCGAGGGGGTCCCTGACCTCCCTTATATATCCGAGAGGCCAGGGTTACAAAGACGCTAACCAACCTTTGCTGAGGGATCCTACCAGAACATGTCTCGGATAGATCCTCTCCGCGTTGGTTAGCTCTATCTCCTATTTAAACGGGATAAATAAAAGATAAACAAATGAATAAGAGATAAGACGAACTTAATCTCTTAAACCTCCATAGACTACGCTACATGCCCAGCCCGGTAGCCCCGGGTCTGACAAGCCCCCGAGCTCTTCGTAGCTGAGTACTGCAGGCTTATCGAGTACTTTCGAAGCAGTCTTCGACTTCTTCTGAAGCTTCGTCTTGAAACCCTGCTTCGAGTACTTCCTTGGCCGCATCGAAGCTATGAGGTGTTCATGCCCCGAATTTTAGTTCTGTTATGGTGTGCGATTGAAAAATCGCACTCCATATGGAGTAGCCTCCGAGCCTCAGATTGAATCGGAGAATCAGGCTGAGGGTCCTATTAATTCATAATCCTCCTTATCCTTCAAAGAAACTTGAAAAATAAGTAGTCGATGCCACGTACCCCGCAGCCCCCGAGCCTTGAATCCAAATCCCACGAAATTGGAGATAAGGGTCCAAAAAATCATGGCATACAAGCTAAACAATGACACTGTAAGGGGAGACCAAAATGATTGTACAAATGATGCAATTAGACCAAAGATTCGAAAAACCCCTTCTTTCGGGCTAATTGGCCCTGAAAAAATGATTAATCAAATATTCAATCTAATCAGACCACCAAGTGACCCCTCACCTTTGGAATATTCCACAAAACGACTCTTGGTCTTCTGAACAGTAACTTTTCCCCATCCCGCAGGTTACTTAACCCCGCGGCCATAGGAGGGAAAATTGCGCTTTCAGTCCGCATTCCGCCAAAAACCACCAAAACCCCACTCTGAGCCGAACGCCGCCGCCACTGCCCAAGGAGATCCTCCTACTCCAACTTCCCCGCCCCTCTCCTTGCAGCCCCCGAGCATCTCGTGGCGTAGCGCATTGGAGATGGCGCCTAAGAAGTCGGAGATCGAGGGGAAGAAGAAAGCGGCAGAACCATCAACCAAGGAATGGTCACACAGTAAGTGCTCCCTTAACAATCTGAACAAACTGGTTTCCGAGGGGTTGCTCCAAGAGAAAAACCTTGTTAACTGGCGCCCCTCTTTCCGTGA
The DNA here is from genome assembly GCF_002211085.1 of Panicum hallii. Lineage (NCBI taxonomy): Eukaryota > Viridiplantae > Streptophyta > Magnoliopsida > Poales > Poaceae > Panicum > Panicum hallii. The sequence continues at coordinate 11,268,466 of NC_038049.1, forward strand.
ACCTTTCCCCATGGAGAATGTCGATGAAATCGTCACATTCTTCCATTTTGCCGAATGGGGATTGGCCCTCCCCACTTGTTCTTTCTTCCGCGGCCTTCTTTACTACTACGGGCTTGAGCTCCATCACCTCAACCCGAATTCCATCTGCCACATCTCCATTTTCATCCACTTTTGTGAAGCATTTCTCGGAATTGAACCCCACTGGGATCTATTCCGCTTCCTCTTCCGCGTGAAACCCCAGCCAACCACGAAAAAACTCGCCGTGGTAGGGGGCGCCGGCATCCAACTGCGACAGCAGGCCGGCGAGAAATACCTTGCATATAGATTCCCCTCCAACCTTCCTGGGTGGAAAAACCTCTGGTTTTACATCGAGAACCATGTTCCCCCCTGCCAACGAAGTCGAGCAAACCGCCCGTGGTGAGGGGGGAGTGGAACCTTGAACCCTCCGGCATGGAAATGATTCAAGTCAGGGAGCTGCTGGAGGCCATCGATGCACTGAAGAAGGAGGGGGTGACCGGCGCCTCCGTCATGTTCTCCTTTTACAAGCGCCGCGTCCAACCCATCCAGCAGCGCTGTAATCTGGGCTTCGAGTACACCGGCCCCGCTGACCCTTCTCGTATGTGCACAGAAGAGGTACCTGACGAAGTCGCGCTCCAGCGTGTTCAGCGGGTGCTGCTGGACGTGAACGCCATGCCATACGTGCCCACTCTGTTCTCCGTGGAAAATCCGCCCCCGCCGGTGAGTGTTCGACTTCTTTTACTGAAGAAATCTGTTACTGCGCCGATGGTGTACTGAAAAACTGTTCTGCAGGGGCACTCGGAGTTGTACTGCAGCTACCCGCCGCAGCCGGACCTCCCCCGAGCGTATCACCTCCTCCCCTCTGCGGCCGCAGCCGCCAAGAAGGCTCGCCTTGCTGCGGCTCAAAGCCGCAACGAGTCCGCCGAATGCGCGAGCCCGCGGGCGGGGGAAGAAGCCGGAGAAGGACCGCGCCCGGCCGCCGCCGTTGCCACCAAGACAACTTACCCTGCTACGGTTCGAGGCAGCGGCGAGTCCTCCGAGTGCGTGGACTCGCCGGCGAGTGAAGGAACCGAGGGGGGAGCGCGCCGGGAGAGCTCCTCCGACCAGAGCTTGGAGTTGGCCGGCGCTTTGCCACCAGTGCCGAAGGGCCAGCGGCAGATGCGCAAATGCAAGGCCGAAGAAGTCGAGTCCTCCAGGTACGGAGTTGCTGTTTTGGCCAGTTACCAAGTTCCAATGATGCCGAACACTAACAGCACCCCCTTGCAGTCTTCCTGCTCCACCACCCGGATCTGAACCCGAAAGGGTGGGGACAGGCCCCTCCGACGTCGCGGCGGTGACAATTGCTGTGGCGGAAACCCCTCCATCGGCCGGCCAAGCCTCGCCATCAGCGACGAGCGTTCCTCGGCGGGCCTGGCGGGTGAAGAAGGCTGCCAAGAAGAAGTCGACACTGTAAGTTTTGCTTCAATCGCTTGAAAAGCTTGACCGCGCCTGCGTGGATAACCATGTTGTCGATGTCGCCAGGGCTGCAAGTGCGGTGCAACTCCAGCTGGAACCGGGCAGGGCTGCGGCGCCTGCCTCAGCTGCAGCAGCCCCCGAGCCCTCGGTGCCTGGGGGGCCTGTACCCGCAGAGGCGGCCCCGGAAGCGGATGCGGGGCTCCCCAACTTGCCGCCTCCCGGGTCCTGGCAAGAGGGAGCCGGGCCCAGTGGCGAGGAACAAGTCGCGGCCCCTGGTGCCGCTCCTACCAGTGGTACAGGTACGCGCTTACCCGCCCGCGGCTTGATGCCAGGGTCCGGGGACAATGTGGTGACTACTTCGTATGCTTGCAGGTGTCCAGCCGCCGCCATCCGGGGATGCCGCCGGGCCCTCGGAGAGTCCCCGTGAGGTGCTGAGGACCGGGCCAGGGTACCAGAACATCATCACCACCGACCTGGTGGATGATCTTCTGCTAACGGCCGAGAACCTGAAGACCTTTAAGAGCACCTTCAAGGAGTTATACGACTTCTCCATGGTAGTACTCGCGTAAAGTTCCGGGTGTGTGCATTGGTGAGTTGTTTAGTACTCATTCTCCTCCTTTGGCGCAGCATGTGATTACCAAATCCCAGAAGAAGTCGGAGAAACTCCGCGCGGTTGTGAGTGACGCGCGGGAGTTAGGTGCCCTGCACAAGCGCATCTCCGAGGAGAAGACGAAGAACTGCTATCTGCAGCGCGAGCTTGATATGCTGAAGCAGGAAAGGACTCGAGAGACCTGGCTGCTCAAGAATGACTTGAAGAACCTTGAAGAGGCCAACTCCGAGCTCCAACAACGGGTGAACGAGCAACAAGCAGAGTACCAGGAGCAGCTCAAGGCAGAAAAGAAGGCGCACCAAGGTAGGCCCCCGCTTCCCTCGAGTACTTTTCCTTAGTGATTTCACTTGCTTGCTGAAACATCTTCACCACAGAGCTTAGGAATATAATAAAACACAAAGAGGAGCTGCTTACTGACGTGAAGAATATGCTGTATCGTCGTACAGATGAAGTCGAAAGGCTGCAGAAGGTGATCGACGACACTGAACGTCAGTTCGTCGACTGCCTTCAGCAAGTCAAAGCGCTGGGCGAGAGAGACGAGCAGCGGCGCAAGGAGCTGGAGGACCTCCAGGGAGCCGCCCAGGAACTGGTGGACATGGTGGACCCGCCAGAAGAAGGCGAGGCAGGCCCACGGCCCCTGCTGGGACGGCTCCATGAAGCCCCAAAGAAATGCTCAAGTTCTTATCCGAAGCTCCAGTCACTTGCGTAAGCAACGATCTTGCATATGTAAAGTCCTTCGTGCCCAATGCGCAGTTAGGCATTTTTGCGCAGGGGATGGCGGCAGACTGCTCGGACGAGCGTTTTGAAGAGTACCTGCGTGAAGCCCAACCTGTAGCAGAACAAATTGTACACAGTGTACTGCAGGATTAGGGTATGAGGAACAAGTACTCGTTCTCTTGAATATATGTTTGTGTCGATGTCTCTACTTGTGTGCGTGTGTGCCTATGCTGAGCGAATGGCCAGGCTTACAAGGCGCAAGTAGTAGACACTACCCCGGGGTGCAACGACCCTGAAGGTAGCCGTAGCTCCGTGTAGGAACTCGTCTAACAAGTGGCCCACGACCCGAAATTGTAGGCCTAGACTCGTTAGGAAGGAACGCGAGCATCGTCGCGGGATTGCCGTGCGTAGGGCAAAAAATTAGGATTAGCTCGAGTGCGGCGACTCTGAGTGTAGTCGAAGATCGCTCCTGCTTATGAGCATGCTCCGTAAGCTGTGTAAGACCCGGGCGGACGGATCGGGCTTGTTAGGAGCAGGTGTGGTCGTTGCTGCGTTTGGCCATTTCTTTTGGCAAAAACATGACTGTTCTGAGTGCCGCCACTCAGGATGTAGTCGAGGTAGCTCTTCATGCGAGCCTGTCCAACGTGCTGTTTTTGAGCCAGTCGAGCGGATCAACTGAGTTGGACAAAGTGCGACTTCGGTCGCGTGTGACCACCCAAGGTCGCGGCGGAACTCGATATATCGAGGAGTTTTAGCCAGAGCAGACGGTTCGACAAAAAGTAAAGTCGATAAGTTGTGAATGTAGTCACAACTTTATTCACGACGAGCGGCCAGTCTACACGAGTGTTGGTTCGTGGCCGTGGCAGTCGTGCGCCGGAGAATGAATGTTCAACCCGAATATTGTGGCTCATAGCCTCCAATATGCATCGAAGAAAGGAGATCGTCCAAGCCCTTGAGGAATTCGGAAATCGCCAGGTATTTGCTTATGGGTAGAACTTACGCAGGTGTTGGACGTTCCAGGAATTTGGGATGTCCTGGCCTCGGGGCATTGTAGTCGATACGACCTGGCCGTGTGACCTGCTTGACGACGAACGGGCCCTCCCACTTGAATTGAGTTTGTGTAGGCCAGATTCATCCTGGATAGACGTAAAACAGGTCCGCGACGCTGAATGACCGCTCCTTGACGTTGCGATCATGGTATCGCGGATCCCTGCAGGTACTGGCTGACTGGACAAGGGCGGTGCAACGAGCTTCTTCCACAGAATCGAGCTCTAACTGCCATCGCTTCGTCCGCCTCGCTTCATTGTGCATTTCAACCCTTGGGGACTTCCACATGATATCGGCTGGTAAAATGGCTTCAGATCCATATACAAGGAAGAAAGGTGTTTGGCCTGTGGCTTTGGACGGCTGAGTCCGAAGCCCCCAGACTACATGCGGCAGCTCGGTACCCATTTGCCTCCCTTTTGCTGTTTTCATCGTATAGTCGCTTCTTGAGACCATCGATTATCAAGCCGTTCGCCCGTTCGACTTGTCCATTGGCCCCGCGGGTGTGCAACTGAGACATATTTGACTTCGATGCAAGCGTTCTCGCAGAATTCCAGAAATGGTTGGCCGTGAAATTTGACCCCCAAGTCCGTGATGATAGTGTTGGGGAAGCCGAACCGGTGCAAATTTCTGAGATGAAGTCAACAACCCGGTCTGGCGTGAGTTTGGCGATTGGCTTGTACTCAATCCACTTCGTAAACTTGTCGATAGCCACCAGAACATGAGTAAAACCGCCTGCGCCGTCGTGAAGGGCCCGATCATGTCGAGACTCCAACAAGCAAAGGCCACGATGGTGGTATAGTGATGAGGCTATGAGCAGGAACATGGGTCTGTTTGCCGAAGAATTGGCAGTTTTGACACCTGCGCACGAGATCCTCCGCGTCGGTGACTGCGGTGGGCCACCAGAAGCCGGCCCTGTATGCTTTCCCAACCAGCGTTCTTGACGCCGATGGTTGCCGCAGACGCCTTCGTGGATTTCTGTAGTATGTCGTACCATCTTCCTTCGTGACGCACTTCATAAGAATCGACCGGAGCGCCACGCTGTAGACTTGCGTTGACCAGGACGAAGCCCTTGCTTCTTCTTAAGACCGCGCCGCTTCCGCACTCTTAGCGTCATTCCCGCTGGTAACGTTGGTCTTGAATGAAGTCGATGAAAGCCGCTCGCCAGTCCTCCCCCAGCATCAGAACCTCTCGATCGGGTTGTTGGGAACCCGAGTCGATGGTTACTTGCGGAGAAGGCTTGATGGATGGCTGATCAAGCTCCTGGACGAAGACTCCCGGCGGGACTTGAGCGCGCGTTGACCCTAACTTGGACAGGATATCCGCGCCAACGTTGTGCTCCCGTAGCACATGGTGAACCTCCAAGCCAGAAAACTTGCCTTCCAGCTTGCGCACTTCCTGGACGTATGCATCCATTGTTTCCTTGTTGCAGTCCCACTCCTTATTGACCTGCTGAACGACAAGAAGAGAATCGCCATACACAAGTAATCGCTTGATCCCTAGTGATATCGCCAAAC